>NC_084465.1:157194302-157525302 GCF_027409185.1 Cynocephalus volans
GAGGGGTGTGGACCTCCCACACACTGTCCAGGCACCTCCACGTGTTCATCAGCCTGAAAGCTCTCCCAACCCTGGAGAGGGTTTATGAAGGGGGAAAGGGGGGTTATGAAGGCTTCATTACATAGTCATGATTGATCAAATCATTGGCCAATTCCTGATTGACTCAATCTCCAGCCCCTCTCCCCTTCCTAGAGGTGGAGATTTCAAGAATTTTAGGAGCTTGTTGCCAGGTGGGGACAAACATCAAAAAAAATTTTTTTTTCATATCCCAGTGTCTGTGTGTGCCCTGTTTTCCTTGGGCTGACCTTCAGTGTGTAGGTTAATTTAGGGAGAGGAACATTCTTGTAATACTGAGTCTTCCTGTCTCCGGGCAGGACAGTAATGTCTCTCCATCTGCTCAAGGTCCCTGTCTGTCCCTCTGTTCATTTGAACTTTTTTTCAGGTACTCCTATACATTTCCAGGGTACCCCGAGGTTTTTCTTCTCTGTGTTGCCATGATAAATGAGACTCTTTCTTCCAGCACGTGTTCCAGGAGTGTTGCTTTAATGCACATTTGGAGCAGTTTGGTAAGAACTGCTTATCCCCAACCAGAGGGCCAACCTCAGTGAGGAGTCTGCCTGCTGCTCACCCTCAAATCCCATGTGCTCAGCCTGCTGTGACCCCCTCTTCTTGCCACCTGTATTAGTCCGTTTGTGTTGCTATAACAGAACTACCTGAGACTGGGTAATTTATAAAGAACAGAGGTTTATTTAGCTTAGGATTCTGGGACAGCTGCGTCAGGCACGGGCCTCAGGCTGCTTCTACTCATGGTGGAAGGCAGCAGGCAGCTGGCAGGTGCAAGCAGATCACATGGCAAGAGGAAGCAAGAGAGAGAGAGAGAGAGAGAAGAGGTGCCAGGGTCCTTTAAACAACCAGCTCTCATTGGAACTAATAGAGGGAGAACTCACTCATTACTGTCCCTACCTAGGAGGAGCATTAATCCAGTCATGAGGGATCCACCCCCACGACTCAATCAATTTCCAACACTGCCACATTGAGGATCAAATTTCCGTGTGAGTTTCGGTGGGGACAACACATCCAAACTCTATCACCACCCTAGTCAGGATATGAGGGGGGAAGGTGACACAGCTGCTCTGGCACATCCATCAGGGTGGCTCCTTCTGGATCCCTCAGGACACGAGGCTGCCATGGGCTCTTCTGAGCCCAGCTTCTCACAAGCCCTTTCCAGCAACTACTTTACCACCTTCACCACCTGGGTCAGGCTGAAAAGGCAAACCCATATTTGGGGTTAGAAAATCCCGTTTCAGGGCTGGCCAGTTAGTGTAGTTGGTTAGAGCATGGTGTTATAACACCAATGTTAAGGGTTCAGACTCCCATACCATCCATCCAGTACCCCCCGAAAAAGTCCCATTTCTGAAGCTTTTTTTTCCCCTTGGGAAATTTTTTCAAATATAAGCCCTCAACCAACCCCTGACAACATGTGGATGTGATGTATAAGTAATGGTGCCACTGAAATGAGTTGTAAAACTTGGTTGTGAAATCCTTGAATTCTCCCTAATATCTGTATTATAGTCATAAGCTATACTACTCTAAATGTGTATGTTATAAAAATCGAATTTGTAAATCCATGGGTGCGTGAACTTTTAATTTGATTTTGAATGTATTTTAAGCTGGCTGATCTCATCTGTGCAGACAGTCACTTCTCCGTGTATATTCGGCATCCTTTATGTCTCTTTCATTAACAGGTGCCCTTACTGGGAAGAACAGGGCAAGAATCCAGGCCCTGGCCCCTTCCCTCCCTGTCAAGCATGGGAGCCTGTGCATTGGCTCTAAGCTGACAGGGGGCGGGTCCGCACAGACCAGCTGTCAGTCTCCCGATCACCAGGTGAGCGGAGCCAGGCCTCGCCCCGTCGCGCCTGCGCAGTGCGGCCGTTAACGCCCGAGCCAGGGAGGCGCAAGGCAGTTGCAGTTCGGCGGGAGCGGCGAGTGTGGCGTCGAGTCCTGGAGCCGGAGCAGTAGGAGGCGGCGGCGGCGACTGAGCGGAGGCGGGCGCCGCCGTCTGGCTCCGGCCGGACCGGCGGGAGCGCGAGGGAGTGACGGCGGAGCGCTCGGGGTGTCTGCGGACGGCGGCCTCGGTGGCCGGCAGGTGAGGCCCGTGCGGGGCAGGCGTGGGCTGTGAGGGGCGCTGGCAGCCGGGGTCGTGGCGGGCGGCCGGGGGCTGAGGTGGGCGCGGCGGCGCGGGCCGGCCAGGGCATTATCCGGCGGGCGGCGCGGGCCGGCCAGGGCATTATCCGGCGGGCGGCGCTCGCTCATCGCCCCCTGAGGGCCGGGCCGCGGAAGGTCCGTACCGGGCACGCGCTCCTGTGTCCGCCGGCCCCACGCGTGCCTGCCCCGCCGTCCCCGGTCCTGGTTCCCCCGGTCCTGGTTCCCCGGTCCTCCGCGCGCATGTTGTTCCGAGGCGGCTGGGCTCGCGTGGGGGGACGGGGGCGGGGGACGGCGCACCCAGGCTCGGGGAGGGGTGCGGCGCCAAAGGCCGGCGGGAGAGCGTTGCTCACCCTGGGTGTGCAGGGAGGGGCGGGACCCCAAAGGTTGGGTCACCCCGGGGCGCGGGCCTGCCCTCGGGGGCCGCGGCTGTGCGATTGCGGGTTCGGCAGCGGCTGGTGTCTGCGCGCTGAGACGGGCGCGGCGGTCTCGGGAACGTCACGCTTTCCGTCCCCCTCACGAGCGACCTTGGATGTACTTGGCGAGGAAGGCGTGGAGAGGAGTTGGGCGGTGCGGGACTGTGCAGCGCTGCGGGCTTGGCCGTCTCGGAGGCTTCTTGCGTGGATGGTGCCTTGGAGATTTTACAGAGGGTCCTTTTGAGTAATGGCTGCAGTAATGCCTGTCGTGCCATACGCATCCCAAATTTTGTTTACACAGTTGTTTGTGTATTTGTTTGCTTTTTATTATTTGTGCATTGGATCCTGGGTTTTGGAGAGGATTTGGGGGGTGGAAGTGGCCTGGAAACAATCCCGTGCGGTTCCGTAGGAACAAACGTGTATGCCTCAGTCATCTCTTTATGTTTAATTTAACATTTTGTAAAAAGATTTTTGTTGACTTCAGAATTTCCCTGGTCGCATTTTGTAGAGTGCCTGTAATGACCGATTCAGAAGAAAAGAACAGTACAGGATATCAGTAACTTAATTTTGGAATATCTGAGCGGTGTTTTTATGATGGCGTTCTTTGTGATACTAGTTCTGGGAGATGCTACAAGGAAAAGAACTGGTTCCTTGGTCAAATAAGTTTGGGGAACGGTGCTGTGTCCGTTCCTTCTCCCCTTAGGGTAATTCACATTACCGTATTGGAGGATTTAGCCACAGAACCCTTTTAATTTTATTTTTGGTGTGATCTCTATGAATACCCATGAAATCCAGTAAACAGTGGATGTTCCCCAGAATAGCCATTGTGACCTGTTGGTCACGGGTGTCCTCATACGGTGTCTTCTCTTAGATAAGATAATGGTGCCTCTCCTTTGTGAACTGAGAGGTTTGGAAGTTGATGTGGTTTGTGTGTGCCTGTGCATTTTGTGGGTAGTACTCAAATTTGGCCCGTACCATACGGATAAGATATGAGAGTTATTAAGTTGAAGTCTTAATAGAAGAAATTTAGTTAGAGAGTTTTCACTTCCCAGTGAATTACCTGACTGCACACAGAGTTACACCTCTTCTGACTGCACTCCTTAATTGTTAGCGTTTTTTCCCTAGTATGTTAGAGACACTTGGGGAAAAAAGGTTACTGCTGTTTCTGAAGAGCTACTCAGGTGGATGATTTTGAAGTTGAAAATAATGCCCTAGGGCACTTCTTTTGATTTAGCTGTTAGCAGAATCTTAGTTTGCTGAGAAAGAGCATTTAAATGTAAATAGTCCTTTATATTTATTAGATGCTTGATTAAAAGTGTTTACTCTTCCTTTTCCTTGAATGAAAAGAAATTAGAAGAAATCAATCATTTTGTCTAAGCACTTTGTTCAATTTGGAAGACATGGTATTATGAAAAGAAAGGGGACTGTGGAGTTAAACGTGGAATCAGCCCAGCCTTTCAGGTGGAATCTGGGACTGTGCCCAAGGTCACCTGTAGGAGGAGGTGAGAAACATATTAAAAGGCTAAGATGTCCTAAGGAAGACCATTCTAGACCAACTAGTCCCAAGCAGATCTGTTCATTGACAAGGAATATATTGGTGAGCGCAGCCCATATCCCCTGAGCCCAACCGAGATTGGTAGAACCACCCAATCTCCATTTACTGATGAGAAAAGCTAAATAGTTCTAGTTTAAGCTACTAAATTTGGGGGTGATTTGTTACACAGCAATAGCTAAGTGATACAGACTAAAGACAGATCGATCATCTGGTGAAGGGGGCCCACAGACAGGCAGGGAATGCTGTGTCTCAGGGGACCCATGGTTATGTTGGTCATTGCTAGGCCCACTGGACAGAGAGTTCATTGACCATAGGGTTACACCCAAGAACTTAGTATGTGCTGCCTGCCTGCGTATGGTTGGCTTAGTCACTGGGATTATTCTGCTCCCCATTTGGACTGAGTAGTCATGTTATTTCAGGCCTCTGGAAATACACATCTGGACTGATGCTGATGGCCTGTGTGGAGCTCAGGAAAAGGCTACCAGGACCAGCTACATATATTGTGGTCCCCAGTGCAAAATGAAATTTATACAGAAATTATTAAGAATTTTAAGACAGAAGCAGCAGAGCATTAAGCCAGTAACTGTGTGACTATAGAGATGGCACATCCATGAAGCTGGCCCTTCTGGGCACCCTGAGGACCGATGAAGAGAAGCATATTTCTACCTCTGCTGGTTGGGAAAGGCTGCAGTAAAGGATTCTCTCCTTTTATCTCACCCAATAGTGTGAGCATCACCAATAGGCTGGTGCAAGTTTGATGAGCTGAACACTAGAAGAGCAGCGGTTTTCAAACTGTTCTGTTTTGTTCAATTTGTTTAATGTATTTCCCACCAAAGAGGTGAAGGACTTGACTCCTTTTTAAAATTCCCAGTTGGTAACAAAGGATGACAGATAAAGACTGTAAAGGTGCTGGAGACGCTTGCTCTTAGGAAAGCTATTTGGTGCGATAACAGAGGGGCCAGGGTGGGTGTACTGAGAGTTGAATTAGTTGACAAACTGCGATAAAAGATTCCCAAGTAAATTCCTCCTGAGTAGATTAGCATGGAGGACTCAGGCTACCGACATGAGCAGGAAGCCTTTGTCATCCTCTTCCCACGTTGCCTTCAGGAAGAAGTATGGGAGAGCTGGAGCTAAGAGTCAGACTAATGGGCAACCAGCAGGATGATGGAGAAAAACCAGAAGCCCGCGGAGGAGCTGTGGGAAGAAGCATCGCTCATGAGAGGCCTGCTGCCTCCTGGCATGAGCTGGAGCCAGCCGTCAGTGGGTGGGAATCGTGCATAAGCCCCAGTGAAGGGCCCCAGATGAAAGAAAATTATAAATGGAACACGAACAGAAATTGCAGATTACCATGTAGGTTATGAGCCCATTTTTACAGAAGAAAGAAAATATATACTTCCATACATTTGTATAAATAAAATGCTAGAAAAAAGGCTACGATAATTTACACTGAGACGCCATCTGTGATCACCTCTGGGAAGGGCAGATGGCTTGGACAGAGCAAGGGATAAGTCAAGGTGGAGTTTCCTATTTGGGGAATTCTTTCAATTTTTGATGATTAGAATGTATTCCCTTACTACTTGAAGAATTTAAATGATCATATCAATTATCTTTAAAAAGAGCAAGAAGCAATCACTGAATCTTTTTAGAGGCCGTATGGGTACAGTTAAGTTTTATCAATATATTGAACTATGTTCCCCCAAAACTCCCTGAACTTTGACTTGTGTCTCCCAACTTTCATGTACTAGTAACTTAGCCCCCACTATGACTGTTAAAAGGGTGGGAAATCCTATTATGGTAAATGAAAGGTGGGTCCTTGAAGAGGCGATTAGACTGTAGGACCATACTGTAGTGAATGGATTAAAAATCATGGTCAGGGGTGTGCTTCTGAGGCTTTAAAAGAAGAGAGAAGAGTCTGTCCCTCTGCTCTCTCTGCTCCACCATTTTCACAATGGGATACCCGTGCCATCACTGTCACCACCACCAAGATCTTCACCAGCTGTGTTCCCTGGACTTTGGACTCCCTAGCCTCAGAAACTAAGCAATAAATCTTATTTTCTTCATAAATCACCCAATTTCAGGTATTTTGTTATGAGCAAGAGAAATGGACTAATATAGAAAATTGGTACCAGAGAAGTGGGGTGTTGCTTATAAGACATACTTGAAAATGCAGAAGCCGCTTCGGAACTGGGTGTTAGGCAAAGGTTGGAGGAGTTTGGATGACTCAGAAGACAAAAAGATAAGGGAAAGTTTGGAATATCTTAGAGATGGGTTATGTGGTGGCAAACAACGCTAACAGAAACATGGACTGTAATGTAGGTCTCAGAGAGAAATAAGGAGTTTTTTGGAAACTTGGGCAAAGATCACACTTGCTGTGAACTGGCAAGGAACTTGGCTGCATTGAGTACATGCCCTAGGACTTTGTGGAAGTTGGAACTTAAAGAGTTGTGAACCAAGGGATTTGGTGGAAGAAATTTCTAAGCAGCAGAGCATTAAGGAAGTTGCATGGCTTTTAACTGCCCACTGTAACAGCCTACTCTGAGTTATGGCAGCAAAGGCATGCCATAAAGCCAGAATTTGAAAGAGAAGCAGAGTGTAAAGATTTAGAAAATTTTCAGCCTGGCCATGTGGTAAAGAAGCAGAGAGCATGGAATGGTGCAGCCCAGCGACACTTAGCTAGGAGAAAAAGGCCCTGAAGGCATTGCCAAAGCCTCTGTTGTCAACCCTTCCATTTCAGTCCTAGGGAGACAGAATGGTCTTGGGGAACAGGCCTGAGGCATCCTCCAGGGCTTGCTGCGCAGGACCACCTCAGAAGGTGCTCCCCACACCAGCACCCCAGCTACTTTGGCTGCCTCAGCTGTGACTTAAATTGGTCCCAGGTGTGGCTGAATGCGCAGCTTTGAAAAATACCGGCTGGAAGCCTTGGTAGAGTACACATGGTGTTAGGTCTGCAGACTCACAGAATGCCAGAGCTGGGAAGGCTTGGGAGCCCCCACCCTGATTTCAAAGCATGTATAGAAAATTCTGGGAGCCCAGGAGAAGATCTATCACAGGGGTGGAGTCACCACACTGCTTTGGCTAGAGCCGTGCTGAGAGGAAATGTGGGGTCAGAGTTACAGCAGAGAAACCCCAACAGTGCCATTTCTAGTGGAGCCATGAGAGCGGGACCACCATGGAGACCCCAGACCTGTGGAGCTACCAGAGTGGAACACCAGCCTGGGAGAGCAGAAGTGTGGCCTGAGACCAGGAAAGGCATAGGAGCAGAGCTGCCTGAGGACTTGGAGACCCAGCCCCCACACCAGCATGCAGAGGACATCAAACATGGAGTAAAGGTACCTGATTTGCCAGCATGAGATTTAATGCCTGCCCTGCTGGGTTTTGGACTTGTCTGGGACCTGTTACACCTTTCTTTTTGCCTATTTCTCCCTTTTGGAATGGGAATATGGACCCTATGCTTGTCCCACCCTTGTATCTTGGAAGTAGATAACATATTGGTTGCAAGGTGGGACTTTGAACTTTGGACTTTTGAGTTGAAACAAGTTAAGACTTTGGGGATGAAATGAATGTATTTGCGTGGGAAAAGGACATGCATTTTGGGGGATCATGGGCAGAATGTAGTGGATTGAATTATGTCCCCCCAAAACTCATTGAAGCTTGACTTTTGTCCCTAAGTTTTATGTACTAGAAACTTAGCCCCCACTGTGACTGTTAAGAAAGTGGGAAATCCTATTATAGTGATTGAAAGATGGAGCTTTGAAGAGGTGATTAGACTGTAGGACCATGCAGTAGTGAATGGATTAAAAATAGTGGTCAGGGGTGTGGCTCTGAGGGCTTAAAAGAGGAGGAGAGTCTGTCCCTCTGCTCTCTCTGCTCCACCATTTTCACAATGGGATGCCCGTGCCATCAATGTCACCACCACCAAGATCTTCACCAGCTGTGTTCTCTGGACTTTGGACTTCCTAGCCTCAGAAACTGTAAGCAATAAATTTTATTTTCTTTATAAATCACCCAGTTTCAGGAATTTTGTTACAAGCAACAGCAATGGAGTAATACAATGAAGAATAATAGGGCCGAGCCCGTGGCGCACTCGGTAGAGTGCTGCGCGCTGGGAGCGCGGCGACGCTCCCACTGCGGGTTCGGATCCTATATAGGAATGACCAGTGCACTCACTGGCTGAGTGCCGGTCATGAAAAAAACGACAAAAAAAAAAAAAAAAAAAAAGAATAATAGACACACTAGAAAGTTTAATAACCCAACCTATTCATCTATATCCATATATAAGCATACAGGTATATACATACACATGCATGTACATGATGTACATATACATATACGTATATATCTGGTATTATGTATAATATGAATTTATTGACAACCATCTAACTTCATTTTACAGATTACACTGAACAACTTGTGGTTCTTTCTCAAATTTTTTTTTTTTGCTTTCAAGCAAGTCCAAGTTGCATTTAACAGAAGAGCAGTTCCTACTCCCCCTTCTGTCCTGACTCTCTCCAGGGCTGCCCCGGATGCCAGCTGAAGTGAGTCGGCACTGTCCTCCAGGAGGTCACAGCAGACAGCCCTCTTGCATGGGGTCAGAGTAGGTGGGGAAAGCTCTAGTCATACTGTGGGATGGAAAGAAAAGACTGGAAGACGTAGTGGAATCAGCAGGCTCTGGGAGTGAGATTGACGTAGTTTAAGGTTCTGGCTCTGCCAGCTGGTCAGTGAATGGCCTGGCAGAATAATTTGATCTCACTTGTAAAATGAGGGATAAAAATAAATACTTCTGAGGGGTAGCATGAGATTCAAGGAGGGATCAGACAGCACACACCCAGCCACCACTGGGCCTGGCGTGGAGGATGGCCCTTGCTACTCATGGCCTTTGGAGGGTGGGGGCATCTGCCTTGGTCTTTCATTAGTGGGAGGCTCTGTGCTGTGAGTTGACAGAAGGTGGCAGAGAGTAGCAGGAATGGTTTACTACTCACTTTGTGCCCTTGTGTCCCTTGACCAGGATTGGTTATAAATTCTGTTACGGGAAATTTCTAAGACCCTGGTAGACACATTCCACCTTCCCTGCATCCTTCTCATTTCAAGTCTTTTGTGATCTTGCAATTGCCCCACAACCCAAAAAGCTTGACTCTTTATTTAGTCCAATGACACAGTGTGCTTTCTTTCCTCTCCTTTTTGGGGCAAGGCCAATTGCATGATTAAATTTCTAGAATTCCTTAAAGGAAAATACCACCCTTTCTTTCCAATTGGCATTGAACTGGTTTAGAATGATGATCCTTACTAGAAAGCTTCTGTCATCTTTCTTCTTGTCTCGTTTCCCCACTGAAAGGACTAGTCGACACCTGTTGACGATCCACCAGAGAGAGCTCCTTTTATTAGGCAGCACACACATGTATATAGGGCTTTAAGGGAAAGCTGATTGGTTTAAAATACAATCCCTATTTAGCATACCGCATGGGGCTTGGTGGGGAGCTGATTGGGCTTATGTGCTCAGGGTGTGATCCCTTGGGGCATTTGGGTTCTTACACCCACCCTCACTGATATCCTCAACAGCTGGTCAGTTTCCTTAGTATTTATGGTTTCTGAATGCTGAGGACAGTGCTCAAAATTTCCCTGGTGATTCAGATGCAAAAATTAGGGCAGCCACTCTTCTGGTATAAAAACACAGACCCTGTCCCATCCTCTCCTCTCCCTGGTTCACTCATTTGCTGCCTGTCCCTGCCAGCACCCCCTTTGCCATCTGAAGCATCCTGTGCACCCACAAGGCCACAGATCTGAGAGTGAGGCAAACCAATGACACTAGATGTCCCTAAGTGTGGAGGTGCCTAGCCACCAGTGTGGCTGAGAGAAGAGCCTCCACCCTGGCGCCAGGGTTTTGAGGACAGTCCTGGACTGTCTCTGAACAGGGTCTCATTGTGAGAGGGAAACAAGAATTCACTCACCTAAGCAGAGATCAGTGGCGGATGTTGGATGCAGGAATTGCAATGGAGTATGGAGTTTGGTTAGCCTGCTAGAGTGGCTCACAGAACTCAGGGAAACACTTCCTTACATTTACCGGTTTGTTATAAAGGATAATACAAAGGATACAGGTGAAGAGCCGCAGAGAGCCAGGTATGGGAGAGGGGGCGGAGCTTCCACACCCTCCTTGGGAGTGCCACCCCCCAGGTATTCAGAAGCTTTCTGGTCAAGTTCCTTTGGGGTTTTTATGGAGGCTTCATTACATAGGCATGGTTGATTAGCTTAACCTTCAGCCCCCTCCCCCTCCCTTGGGCTGAAAGCCTCAACCCTTTAATGTTGGCTGGGTCTTTCCTGTGACCAGCCCCCATCCTGCAGCCACCCAGGGGCTGCCAGCTACCAGCCAATCATTAACATATGAAAAGACATTTATGACTTTGGAGATTCCAAAGATTTTAGGAGTTGTATGCCGGAATACTGGAAAAGTTGGTTAGAGCATGGTGTTATATAACCAAGGTCAAGGGTCTGGATCCCCTTACAGGCCAGCAACAGCCTCAAAAAAAAAAACCACACACAAAAAATATGTTTCACAATATCGCATCCTCAAAAGCATTTTTTTCTTCTACTTTTCCACCCACCTTTCAGAAAACCCCACCTCTTCCTCTGACTCGGCCTCTTCCCCCAGGCCTGAAGTTTTCCATCCGCAGCGCTAGGTGGAGGGAAGATGGGAGCTGGCTCTTGGCACCCTACTGTGAGAGCCAGCTAGGGTGGGGGTGGGCCCATTAAAATTTCCGGACTTCTGTTAGTTACATTCCTTTATCCATCTGACTGTCCAGTGGGCCATGTCTAGACAGTGCACACATCTGCTCATACAAACACACAGCTACACACATGCTAAACACAAACACTAATTCTCAAGAGAAAATGTGTGTGTGTGTGTTTAGTAAACCTCTTACCATTTCACGAGGGCCACCGATGCTGGTGATGCAAAACCCTAGCTAAAGCGTGAAAACGATTGTGTATTAGGAGTTGATTAATTTTCAGCCAGGGGCTGCCTCCTGACCAGTTTGTGTTGGAGATGTTCAGGGAGGGATGAAGAATGTATTTCATTTTCCAGACACGTAAGCAGTTACGTGAGCCGAGTATGGCTGTGTTTTCTGCAGACTTGTCACCGTTCTCATTAGAGCACCTAATGGGACAGTGGTTTATCTTAGACTCCACTGATCTACGTGGGCTTGCTGAGCCCTGGTGCCTGTGACAAGTGAGATAAATTAGCCATCTCACAAGATTGTCTTGTTCTTCGTGGCACATGCCCTGTATTTTAACTCCTACAGAACACCAGCTGGGAGGAGCCTGTGGTTGAGTGTGTGTTTTATCTGGTCCTTCTCCTACATTCAGGGATAAGGCAGAGATCAGAGCCAAATTCCCATTTCAATAGGTTCTGGGCATAGGGGCTGTCCCTAGGTGTCTGGTACCTGGCCCTGGGTGCTTAGAGCAGGGGATAGTGGACCAGAGTGTGAGAGCCCCATAGAGGAGATGATGGGGTGTAGGCTCCGGATTGGTGGCTATGTGTTTGAAAAGCACATTTGTAGGTTTCTCATACAACGACAGATAGAACCACCATAAGATCCAGCAATCCCGTCGCTCGGCGTATATACCTAAAGGAATGGAAATCATCATGTTGCAAGGATACCTGCACTCCCATGTTCATCGCAGCTCTATTTACAGTAGCTAGGAGTTGGAACCAACCTAAATGTCCATCAGTGAATGAATAGATAAGGAAAAGGTGGCATACATACCATAAAAAGGAATGAAATTCTGCTATTCCCAGAAACATGGATGAATTTAGAGAACATTATATTGAGTGAAATAAGCCAGGTACAGAAAGAGAAATACTTCATGTCCTCACTCATAAGTGTGAGCTGGGAGAGAGAGAGAGAAAGGAGAATCACAATAATTCCTTGAATTTTCAAAAGGAGAGCACAAAACAGAGGCAAGCAGAGGTGGCAAAGGGGGATTAGGGAGAAATTGGTAAAGGACAACAAAAAATGTTTACATTGTATAATGATAAAACTTAAAAAAATAATAAAGACAAATTTTTAAAAAGCAGACGGAAGAAACTAAGAAAGATAAAAGCCAAAATTAATGATCTATCAAAACTATAGAATTAAAAAATTTTAATCCCCCCCAAAACGTTGTCAATTGTCTGAGTAATGTCTCTTATGGTTTTTTTTTTCTGATCTCTGATCAAATCTAGGATTGTGTTTAGTTTCATGTCCCTTGTATTTCCATTAATCTGGAACAGCTCCTCAGCCTTTGATTCTTATGATCTTGAAATTTTAAAATTAAAATTATTTTTAATTATTATTATTTTGTAGGGTGTTTCTCAGTTTGGGTTTGTCTGATGTTTTATCATAGTTAGATTTTAGAAGGATTACTATCAAAGTGATATTTGTCTTCGTGCACATTATGTCAGCCTGTCCCAATTGTGGTATTAACTTTGATCACTTGCTTAATTAAGGTGGTTTCTGGCAGATTTCTTTTCTGTAAAATCATCTTTTTCCCCTTGTTAATTATAAGTAACTCATCAAACTTTCACTCAGTAGTTTCAGCCTCTATCGATCATTTCCAGTTCCATCATTCCTTCCATATTTCTTAGTAGGCATTCCACAGTATCAATAAGTTATAATTCATTATTGTCATGCATTACTCTGATGTTCAATCAGTCCAGATTTGGTTTGGTTCCTTTTTGATGTGTCTCCATCATTCTTTAATAATACAGAAATACTTAGGAATAAAGAGCATGCTTTCTTCAACTTACTCTGAAATGATTTTTGAAAAAAATGAGTATGGATGTACATACACACATGTATGCCTATATGAAGGTATTTTAAAAGTTCATGGAAAAATACGGATCTTTCCATGAACTTTTTTTTTTTTTTTTTTTTTTTTTTTTTTTTTTTTGTCGTTTTTTCGTGACCGGCACTCAGCCAGTGAGTGCACCGGTCAGTCCTATATAGGATCCGAACCCGCGGCGGGAGCGTCGCCGCGCTGCCAGCGCAGCACTCTACCAACTGCGCCACGGGCTCGGCCCATGAACTTTTTAAAGACTCCTTGTACATAGAGATAAAAATAGGAAGAGAGACAGAAAGAGAAACAGAAAGGGAGAGGTTACAAACTGGGTGGCTTAAAACAAGAGAAAGTTATTCTCTCCAAGTTCTAGAAGCTCGAAGTCTGAAATCAAGGTGTCAGCAGGACTGTGTTCCTTCAAAGGCTCTAGGGGAGTCCCTTCGTGCCTCCTCCAGCTTCTGGAGGCTCCAGGTACCCCCCGGTTTGTGGCAGCATCATGGAAACCTCTGCCTCTGTCTTCACGTGGCCATCTTCTCTGTGTATGCATTTCTGTGTCTTCTCTTCTTATAAAGACACCGGTCATAGATTTCTCTTCCCTCTTTAGCCATTAGTAGTGACTACATGTAATAATGGAACTAAGCGTCAATTAAGGCCATTCCTCTTTCATGGTAATAAAAACACAAAAGCATATAAACCATTAAATTAATGGTGACTTTAAACTATCTGTAAGGGCCGGCCTGTGGCTCACTTGGGAAAGTGTCGTGCTGACAACATCAAGTCAGGGGTTAAGATCCCCCTACCAGTCATCGTTTTAGAAACAATAAAAAATAAATAAAATAAACTGTCTGTAAAGGCAGGTCAGACCACACTTTGGTAAGTGAAAAAGGCAGATGACTCAACCATGGTGAGGTTGATGTGGCCCATACCTCTTGTTCCAGATAGTAACTGCTGCCTCCAGCTGCTCATCATAGTGACAGATGCAAGTTTGCTTAGACATCCCAGCACAAAGTCTCCATTCAGTCCAAGCAACTTAATCCTCAGCTGGTTCTTGACCATGGAGTCTAAAGCTGTGAGGTCAATAAAAGCAACAAATAATTTTATATGTTTTCTTGACAGATTTCTTCCAAGATACTTGAGTGTGATGATAGTTAGCAGTTCCATGTGTCTAAAATCCAGGAAATCCTGATTAGGAAACTATGAGAGAGGTGATTCCTGACCCGGGTGACCGTGTGACCCATCAGCCAAGCCTGGGAACCCAGCTAGGTGAAATGCTGGGATAAGTTGCCCAACCTGGGTGGATCTGGTAGATCTGTATTCAGGCGAATAAAGAGGAAATACTTTGGGAAGTTGTGACAATGTCTATAGAGGGTCTATGGAGGGACCTTCACATTCCTGGAATTTGTACAACTGAGAAATAAATTACCACAAATTTAGTGGCTTAGAAAATGACAACCATGTATTAGCTGTCAGTTCTGTAGGTCAGTAGTTTGGATACAGCATGACTAGGTTCTCTGCTCAGGGTGCCACCAGGCTAATGTCCACATATCAGCCACCTGCATTCCCATCTGGAGTGGAGGTTTCTCTCTCAGTTTCAGTGGTTGTGGAAGCATCCAGCTCCTTATTCTTGTGCAATTGAGGTTGCCATTTCGTTGCTTGTTGTCAGCCAGGGGCTTCTCACAGCTCCTAGGGCTGCCTGCATCTCCATCTTCAAAGCCAGTAATGGAGATGCTTCCTTGCTCTGATTCCCTCTCACACTTTGAATCTCATTCTTCTTTGGGAGAACTCAGTCCTTCTAGGCATAAAGGTCTGTGAGGGGTGGGGCCTTCCAGACTTCTCAAATGCCTTTACAGCTTTTTTCTCATTGCACCTGGCTGCCTCATTGTCAAAGAAATGTCTTAGTAACCAGTTTATCTGCTTTACCCTTGCATTTTTCTGTGGCTCTCCTCTTCTTTACCAAATGGCCAAGCTGCAAATTTTCTAAATCTTTACGCTCTGCTTCCCTTTTAAATTCTGGCTTTACATCATGCCTTTGCTGCCATAACTCAGAGTAGGCTGTTAAAAGTAACCATGCAGCTTCCTTACTGCTTTACTGCTTAGAAATTTCTTCAGCCAGACATTCTGGTTAACAGCGCTTACGGCCCACCTTCCACAAAGTCCAAGGGCATGGACACAAAGCAGCCAAGTTCTTTGCTATGGTGTAGCAAGGGTGATCTTTCGTCCAGTTCCAGATAAGTCCCTCATTTCTATCTGAGACCTCATCATCAACATGGTCTTTACTGTCCACATTTCTATCAGCATCTGGTCACAACCATTTAACCAATCTCTAAAATATTCCAAACTTTCCCTCATCTTTTTCTCTTCTTCTAAGTCCCCCAAACTCCTCGAACCTTTGTCTATTACCTGGTTCCAAAGCCACATCCACATTTTCAGGTATCTGTATAGGAACACTGCATTCCTCGGTACCAATTTTCTGTATTAGTCCATTTGTGTTGCTTTAACAGAACTACCAGAGACTGGGTAATTTATAAAGAATAGAGGTTTATTGGGCTTATGGTTCTGGGACAGCTGCATCTGGCCTGGGCCTCAGGCTGCTTCTACTCATGGTGGAAAGTGGCAGGCAGCTGGCAGGTGCAAGCAGATCACATGGTGAGAGGAAGCAAGAGAGAGAGGTGCCAGGGTCTTATAAACAACCAGCTCTTATGGGAACTAATAGAGTGAGAACTCACTCATTACTCCCCCACCTAGGGAGAGCATTAATATATTCACAAGGGATCCACCCCCATGACTCAATCAGTTTCCAACATTGCCACATTGAGGATCAGATTTCCACATGAGTTTTGGTGGGGATAACACATCCAAACTCTATCACCACCCTAGAACCCATATGAGAGGGGGAAGGTGACACAGCTGCTCTGGCACATCCATCAGGGTGGCTCCTTCTGGACCCCTCAGGACACGGGGCTGCCATGGGCTCTTCTGAGCTGAGCTTCTCACAAGCCCTTTCCAGCAACTACTTTACCACCTTCACCACCTGGGTCAGGCTGAAACGGCAAACCCATATCGGGGGTTAGAAAATCCCGTTTCTGGGCTGGTGGGTTAGTGTAGTTGGTTAGAACATGGTGTTATAACACCAATATTAAGGGTTCAGACTCCCATACCATCCATCCAGTCCCCTCCCCAAAACGTCCCATTTCTGAAGTTTTTTTCCCCCCCTGGGAAACTTTTCCAAATATAAGCCTTCAACCAACCCCTGAAAACATGTGGATGATCGTATAAGTAATGGTGCCACTGAAATGAGTTGTAAAACTTGGTTGTGAAATCCTTGAATTCTCCCTAATATCTGTATTATAGTCATAAGCTATACAACTCTAAATGTGTATGTTATAAAAATCGAATTTGTAAATTCATGGGTGCGTGAACTTTAATTTGATTTAGAATACTTTTTAAGCTGGCTGATCTCATCTGTGCAGACAGTCACTTCTCCGTGTATATTCGGCATCCTTTATGTCTCTTTCATTAACAGGTGCCCTTACTGGGAAGAACACAGTGAGAATCCAGGCCCTGGCCCCGTCCCTCTCTCCTTAGCTCCCTGTCAAGCATGAGAGCCTGTTCATTGGCTCTAAGCTGACAGGGGGCGGGTCCGCACAGACCAGCTGTCAGTCTCCCGATCACCGGGTGAGCGGAGCCAGGCCCCGCCCCGTCGCGCCCCCACAGTGCGGCCGTTGACGCCCGAGCCAGGGAGGCGCAAGGCAGTTGCAGTTCAGCGGGAGCGGCGAGTGTGGCGTCGAGTCCTGGGAGCGGGAGCAGCAGGCGGCGGCGGCGGCGACTGAGTGGACGTGGGCGGCTCCGTCTGGCTCCGGTGCGAGCGCGACGGAGTGATGGCGGAGCGCTCGGCGGTCTGCGGACGGTGGCCTCGGTGGCCGGAAGGTGAGGCCCGTGTGGGGCGGGCGTGAGCTGTGAGGGGCGCTGGCAGCCGGGGTCGCGGCGGGCGGTCGGGGGCTGAGGTGGGCGCGGCTGCGCGGGCCCGGCGGCGCACTGTCCGGCGGGCGGACGGGGGCTGAGGTGAGCGTGGCGGCCGCCTGTCCGGCGGGCGGACGGGGGCTGAGGTGCGCGCGGCGGCGCGGCCCGGCGGCGCACTGTCCGGCGGGCGGTGCCCGCTCATCGCCCCCTGAGGGCCGGGCCGCGGCTGGTCCGGGGCGTACATGCGCTCCTGTGTCCGCCGGCCCCACGCGTGCCTGCCCCGCCGTCCCCGGTCCTGGTTCCCCGGTCTTCCGCGCGCGTTTTGTTCCGAGGCGGGTGGGCTCGCGTGCGGGGACGGGGGCGGGGGACGGCGCACCCAGGCTCGGGGAGGGGTGCGGCGCCAAAGGCGGGCGGGAGAGCGTTGCTCATCCTGGGTGTGCAGGGAGGGTCGGGACCCCAAGGGTTGGGTCACCCCGGGGAGTGGGCCTGCCCTCGGGGGCCGCGGCTGGTGTCTGCGCGCTGAGACGGGCGCAGCGGTCTCGGGAACGTCACGCTTTCCGTCCCCCTCACGAGCGACCTTGGATGTACTTGGCGAGGAAGGCGTGGAGAGGAGTTGGGCGGTGCGGGACTGCGCAGCGCCGCGGGTTTGGCCGTCTTGGAGGCTTCTTGCATGGATGGTGCCTTGGAGATTTTACAGAGGTTCCTTTTGAGTAATGGCTGCAGTAATGCCTGTCGTGCCGTACGCATCCCAAATTTTGTTTACACAGTCGTTTGTGTATTTGTTTGCTTTTTATTATTTGTGCATTGGATCCTGGGTTTTGGAGAGGATTTGGGAGGTGGAAGTGGCCTGGAACCAATCCCCCGCGGTTACGGAGGAACAAATGTGTGTGCCTCAGTCCTCTCTTTATGTTCAATTTAACATTTTGTAAAAAAGATTTTTGTTGACTTCAGAATTTCCCTGGCTCTAGTTTTTAGAATGCCTGTAGTGACCGATTCAGAACAAAAGAACAGTACAGGATATCAGTAACTTAATTTTGGAATATCTGAGCGGTGTTTTTATTTTTGAAAATTAATTTTTGGGAGACAGTTTGGGTTGTAACTGTGATCCCTAAAAGAGTGCAGCTGATGTTTAATTAAAAGTGTTCTGTGCAGCAGTCTAATTCAGTATTTGCAGCACGACTGATTCCCTTTTCTGAACATTCTTAGTTTTTTAAGAAAAATTAAACATTTTTAAAGCTTCCGAATGCACTGTTAAAAGACTATCTTTGCTAAATAAGTGTGAAAGTCTGTCGAATGATCTTTTTTAGTTAGAATTAATCTGTGGGTTAAAACTCTTGGTAATTTTTTGGTTTACTCTGGTACTGTTGACCCCTGTGAAATTTTTCCTTTAAATTGATTCAGTAAAAGATAAAAGTAATACTATGTACTTTTCATTCATAATTACTCTTCTGAACCTTTAAAATGACAGTCCACAAAGTAAAGTTCACCTCAAATGCATAGCCTTTAAATAAAAACCTATATTGTTGGTGGGATGATAATTTGATAGAACCTTTTTGGAGGGTGGCTTCACTCTATTTAAACAGAATTTAAAACGCACGTTCTTTGCTTACCCAGCAGTTCCACTGCTAGGAATTTCTTGTGTGGGTGAATTGCACAGGTGTGCGTGTGTAAGGTTGTCTATTATGGCAGTGCTTGTGATGGTGAAAAAGTAGAAACAATTGTCCAGTAATGGAGTTAAGGTAACATAAATGGTTGTCATAGCCATGCCGTGGAATGTTCTGTCAGTATTAAAAATAATAGGTTGATAGGGAAAGTTTTACTATACTGCATGGAGAGCATAACATTTACTAAGAGAAACAAGTTGTAGAACTGTATGTTCTTAGTGTGTATTAAGGTGTTTGTATATCTATATTATGCTTTAAGTGTTTGCATAGAAATGTGTTGCTAGATTCATAGCAGTCTTTCAACCTTGATGACCTCCTGGGGGTGAGACTGCCAGAGCACGTGGGGAGGAGGACATTGTGGAAAATGGTAACAATGCGTTGTTTGCTTTGCTCCAGATAACTTCTTAAACTTTGAATCGTTGCAAATTCCCCTTTGGTTTGAGCACTGTTGACTTCTCAGTTTTGCCTTTCCTTTACAAATATGTTTCTTATTGTGAAATATACTGTAAATACAGAGCAGTTACAGATTCATGGTTTTTGACAGACCCTAACTGTATAACTACCACTCGTTTCATCATGAATTTTATCCATGGGATTATTTGTAGTTGTAGTTTTTTACTCATTTCTTATGACTTGCTATTCATTCTCCTGTTGATGAATATTGAGTCATTGCCAGTGTGAGACTGTGTTAGTTCAAGTCCCCTAAGAACAAGAAGACTGCAAGTTAAGATTAGATTTAGATTTATAGGGCGAAATTGTTGTGAGGGAGGGAGCCATCAGACCCATGCAAATGTGATGCTTGTGGAGAAGCAAGGGGAGGAGGGAAAAGGGATAGGAAAAGTCTTAGAACTGCGGTGAGGTTGTGTGAAAGTTTAGGCAAGGCTGGTAAAGAGTCCTTCAGCTGGTTGCTCTTTAGAAGAGTCCTTTGTATTGCATGAATGGGCCTGCTTTAGTACCCCACCTGTGGTCAGTCACTGGCTAGAAACAGCCTGTGGGAAGTGTGGGGCCAGAGGGACAGCAGTGGTGGATTAAGCAGAGGCCGAGTCACTCAGTCTTGCTCCCCACAGTAGGTGGTCTGGAGGCTCATTTTCATGACCTTCACAGGGCTAACGTGAGTGACATTGCTGTAAACATTCATGTACATATTTCTTGCATGGTGATTTTCTGTTGGGTAGACTTAGGAGTGGAATTGCTGGGTCACATACTGTGCCTGTGACCAGTATTAGTAGATAACGCAAACCCTTTTCTGAAGTGGACATACAAATTTTCATTCATACTGCAGTAAATGCATCCTCTGGCTCCACATCTCACCAATATTTTGTATTGTTAGTTTTTCTAGTTTTAGTCATTCCAGAGAGTGTGTGGTAATATCTTATTGTGGTTCCTTCCTTCTAAGTTAGGTATGGCCAAGTGATTTGCCTTGGGAGGTAGGATGGGGCAGGGGGACGGGGAAGGCAAGGGCAGGGAGGTGGAGGGAGGGAATTTTTTGTGTGTGTTAAGCAGTTGAGATTTTGGGGGTTGTTTGTAGCCATAGCATACTTATTAACCTATCCCGACAAACTGCTTTTGAAAAATAGACTTTATTTTTTAAGAACAACTTCAGGTTCACAACAAAATTGAGCAGAAAGGACAGAATGCCCATATCTCCCTTGCCCCCACATATGCACAGCCTCCCTGTCAGCATCCAGCACTGGAGTGCTGTACTTGTTACAACTGATGAACCCACATTAACGTGTCATTATCATCCAAAGTCCATAATTTGCGCTACGGTTCCCTCTTGTTGTTTGTGGGTTTTGACAAACCCTTAATGGCATGTATCCACTATTACAGTATCATATAGAATACTTTGACTGCCCCAAGAATCCTCTATGTTCTGCCTTTGAGGGTACTTCAAAAAGTTCATGGAAACATTCATATTATCTTTTAATTCTGTTTTTCCACAGACATTTTGAAGTACCTATGCATGTTTGATCTCCTGCATGTCTGTCTGTCTGCCTGCCTGCCTCCCTTCCTTCCTTTCTGTCTTCCTCCCTTCCTTTCTTTCCCCCAGCTCTCTTTCTTCCCTCTCTCTCTCTCCCTCTCTCCCTCTTTCCCCCTCTCTCCCTCTCTCCCTCTCTCCCTCTCTCCCTCTCTCCCCCCTCCCTCCCTTTCCTTCCTTCCTTTCCTTTCCTTTCTTCCTTTCCTTCTTTCCATCCATTGTGGTCAGAAAACATAAAACTATTTCAAAGCTTATGCAGTTTTTTGAAGCTTGCTTTATGGCCTAGCGTATGGACACTTTTTATAAATATTCTGTGTGTGCTTGAAAAGAATGTGTTTCTGCATTTGTTGGATGCAGTGTTCTATGTTTGTCAGTTAGGTCAAGTTGGTTAATTATGTTGAATTCTTTCTTCTGTATCTTTTTTTTTCTCCTTTTGGCTGCTGGTTGTATTGAGAGTGGTGGTAATACTTTGATTTTGCATTTGCCTGTTTTTTTTTTTTTTTTTTTACTAGTTCTGATACTTTTTGTTTTATATATTTTGAGGACATGTTATTAGGTGCAGACATGTTTGGAATTGTATATCCTCATCAATTTGAGTCTCTTAAAATCACTGTTAAGTGTCCTTTCAGACAAAAGTAGTATTAGAGGTAAAGTTTACTTAGCTTTATATTAATGTTGCTGCAATATCTTAACTTTGGTTAGTATGGGCAGGGTCTGTTTTTTAACCCTTTCTTTTCTTTTTTCTTTCTGTTTTTTTGGCAGCTGGCCAGTATGGGGAACTGAACTCTTGAGTTTGGTGTTATAAGGCCTTGTTCTAACCCACTGAGCTAATCAGCCAGCCTAACCCTTTATTTTCAGTCTTTCCATATACTTATGTTTTGGATGATTCTCTTCGTCAACAATACATAGTAGAATTTAAAAAATCCTGTCTGGCAATGTTTCTTCTGATTGGAGCATTTGACGTATTAGCATTTAACAAAAATAACTGACCTATAGTAGTTGGGTTTAAATCTGCTAGTAAGTGCTTTCTGCTTATTGTACCTGTTTTATGTGCCTGTTCCTGTCCTTTCTTGCCTTCTTTTGGATACTCATTTATCTATTTTTTTCTGTTAATTTGGAAGTTACTTAAAACTTGTCTTTTGGACTTGTCAAAATCTAATATTATTTGGTACTGTCCCCATTTTCCTGGCTACTGAAAATCCATTTCGCTCATTTTTACTTACATGCCATTACTGTGCTGTTTTAATTGTGTATATGTTTTATCTGAAATTTGATCAGGCAGTAACCGTTCAGATTTATCCACAAAATTTACTCTTTTTGTTGATGTTTATTCTTTCTTGTAACTTGATCCTCCATCTTGGAATATTTTCCTTCTGCCTGAAGAACAAACACCCTTTCTGTTGCTACCTGTTGTGGGACTTCTTTTTTTTTTTTTTAATTTTATTTTGTCAATATACAATGTGGTTGATTATTGTGGCCTATTACCAAAACCTTCCTCCCCCCTCCCTTTCCTCCCTCTCCCCCAACAACCTCATATCTGTTTGCTTGTCCGTAACAAGTTCAAGGAATTGTGATTGTTGTGTCTTCTTCCCTCTCCCCCAGTTTATTTGTGTATTTATTTATTTATTTTTAGCTCCCACAGATAAGTGAGAACATGTGATATTTCTCTTTCTGTGCCTGACTCATTTCACTTAAAATAATTTTCTCTAGGTCCATCCATGTTGTTGCAAATGGCAGTATTTCATTCTTTTTTATAGGAGTAGTATTCCATTGTGTAGATATACCACATTTTCCGTATCCACTCATCTGATGAGGAACACTTCTGATAGTGAATTCTCTGAGTATGTGTTAGTCTAAAAATGTCTCAAGTTGATTTTCCTTTTTGAAGGATATTTTTGGTGTGTATAGAAGTCAAAGTTGTCAGTTTTCTTCTAAGGTGTTAGAAGAAGTTATTCAATGGTATCTTTAGCTTCCATTCATGCTATAAGAAGTAACCTGTCATTTTCATATTTATTCCTATGAATGGAATCTCTTTTTGACTACCTTTTTTTTTTTAATGTTTTCTTTTTGTCTTTGGTTTTCACAAGTTTTATTATGCTGTGTCTAGGTATATATTTCTTTTCATTTATCCAGCTTGGAATTCTTAGGTCTCATTGAATTTGTAGAGGAATATCATTCATTAGTTACGAAAAGTTTGCAGGCATTATCTTTTCAAGTATTTCTGCTACCCCTTCCCTCTCTCCCCCTTCTCCTTCTGAGAGTTCATTTAAATGCTTGTTAGATATTTTCAGTCTCTTACCCTCTCCATGCTTCATTCTGGATATTTTCATCTGATGAAAATATTTGTTTACCAAATTTTTAACGAGGGAAATCTGCTGTTAATCCCATTCATTAAGTTTGTTGTATTTTTTCACATGTTAAATATCTGGTTCTTTGATAGTTTTCTACCAAAATTTTCAATATTGTTTTAAGTTTTTGAACATAGTAGTTATAGCTATTTTCTTTTTTACCCCACCCCCTGTGGCTGGCTGGTACAGGGATCCAAATCCTTGACCTTGATGTTCTATTTTTCATTCAATAATTTCATTTATTCATGTACCATTCTTCTCCCAGCTTACTTGAAAGTGTGATTTTGCTATCCCAGTACCTGGCAGCCCTATGGGTCTGTTTTTCTCTTGTCTTATTTGTTGTTTCTGCTGGGTTTTATTCATTTTGTCTCCTCGTGGGCCTAGTTTCTGTGTGTGTGTGCACGCATGCACATCTAGTAGATTATATTTTAAGTATTGTTTGAATAATTTGGGATCTAGGGTGATATTCCCAGAAAGGATTTGTGCTTGCTTCTGCCAGGCATCTGAGGGAGTGTGCGGTCTGAGATCACTTTGATTCAGTTTTAGGGTTAAAGATGAATTGAAGTTTAGCTACACTACACTTCTTAGAAACTGACTGTTTCTGTTTTCACTCAGCTTCTAAGTTCAGCAATTGAGGATTCAACTGAAAGTGAGATGGGAGTACCAGTCACCCCCACCTTTGGTAGTTTCTGGATTACAGTCCTGTCTCCTTACTTTGTCAAGCTGTCAGCCTGCCAGCTGCTGGTAAAGTTTGGATATGTTATCCCCTCGAAGCTCATGTTGAAATGTGGTGCCAAATGTGGCAGTGTTGGGAGGTGTTTAGGTTATGGGGGGCATGGATCTCTCATGAATATATTAATGCCCTGGGGTTGGGTTGTTAGTGAGTTGTTGCTCTATTAGTTCCTGTGAGATATGGTTGTTTAAAGGATCTTGACACCTTCCCCTCTCTCTCTTGCTTCCTCTCTCACTGTGTGATCTTACACCCTGCAGCTGGCTGCCACTTTCCACCATGAGTAGAAGCAGGCGAGGCCCATGCCAGATGCAGCTGTCCCAGAATCTGAGCCAGATAAACCTCTTTTTCCTTATAAATTACCCACTTTCGGGTATTCTGTTATAATACAGCTGCCCTTATCACTTGATGTGGAAGGGTTAAGCTGCCCTTAACATCTTTATTCCTAAAACTAAACCCAGGTGACACGCACGCACGCACACACACACACACACCCTCACCTACTTGGTTGCTCTTAGGAATAAAAGTGAATCCAAATGTAGGGTTTCCCTCTCTACATCCTGCCTCAGTAATGCTTCATGATCTTTTACGTTCTTTGATGCCTTCAAGCATCATGTGTTCAAGTCTTTATCATTGAAGTTTGTCCTGTGCAAAAGTCAGTAGTGGAAAAGAGTCACCTATGTCTCTTTGACATACTCCAGTAGTCTTTGATGGCTTCCTTGCTTCTGCTATGACAAGATGTTCCAAGTGATTCATATATTTTCTGCCCCTGACCTGGAATTAGCCATGTTTGGGAGAAGCTCTGGTTCCTGATAGTTTTTGCTAGGGGTGTTCTTTTAAATTTTATTTTGATTTTGTGGCTGTCAGGATTGTCTCAATTACTAGTTCATTATTACCAGGAATTGGCTATTCTTAACATGATGCTTGCAGGTGGTCTTCACAAACCCATCAAAGACCCAGAGGGATTGCTTGTTATCTGTGGTTTTAGGCAAAGGTGGTTGTGCTATGGACCTTTGGCCAAACTGGTGAAACCTATGGATACCTTTTCCCCCTTAGTCTTCCCAGCCTCTGGTAACCACTTTTCTACCCTGTACTTCTATGAGATCACCTTTTTTAGATTTCTCCATAGGGGTGAGATCATGAAGTATTTGTCCTTCTGTGTCTGTCTAATTTCACTTACCGTATTTTCCTTCAGGTTTATCCATGTTGTTGCAAATGACAGGATTTCATTCTTTTTTATGGCTGAGTAGTACTCCATTGTGTATACTACATTTTCTTTATCCAGTCATCCATTGATGGACACATAGGTCGATTCCATATCTTGGCTATGGTGAATAGTGCTGCAGTAAACATGGGAGTGCAGATGTCTCTCCTACATACTGATTTCATGTCCTTTGGGGATACAGTAGTTCTCCGTTATCCTTTGGGGATATGCTCCAAGACCCCCTGTGGATGTCTGAACGGATGTACAGTACCAGACCCTAGATATCCTCTTATCCTTTTTCTTATACATATGTACCTATGCTAAAGTTTAATTTATATACGAGGCACAGTAAGAGATTAATAACAATAATAAAATAGCACAATAACAATGTAATGTAGTAAAAATTATGTCAATGTGGTCTCTCTCTTTCTCAAACTATTTTATTATACTTGTACTCACCTATTTTCAGACCTTGGTTGACTGCAGGTAACTGAAACCATGGAAAGTGAAACCATGGATAAGGGGAGACTATTGTATACCCAGTAGTGCGATTGCTGGATGCAAAGTAAATATTTCTTATATCATGCATGTGTAACCCTCTATGACAACTATTTTTAGACAACTTGTTGACAGCCCAAACCTCAGTCTACTCTTGGCATTTGGCTATGAATGCTTTTGTATACTTGTCCATTAGTGATCCAGTATTTTTGCTTAAACAGTCTTAGAAATCTGTTTTCTTTTTATAAATAGCATTGTTTGGTGATAGCAGCCAGCAACCAATATTTTCATACGTATCTTCTACTTTGTGGTTATTACTGCTTTCGTATTTGAAATGTTGAAATATTCATTTCTTTGTCTTTATGGAGAAAGAATACGTTGCCATTATTTACTTATTTATTTATTTTTTTGTGGAACCCTATTCCTTTACGGGACCAAACTATGTGTTTATTTTTAAAATAGGAAATTTATCTCAGCAGTGCTGCTTTGCATCTGTATGATCTTGACTAGTTATTTTGACTTCTGTGCTGCAGTTTGTCAGAAGACAAAATTACAACAAATTGGGTTTAAAGATGTTAACTGGCTTTTATTTGTGACTCTAGAATTGGGCAATACTCACTCAGTGGGGTTAAGTTGTTTGATCTGCTAAAGTGGTACCAAACACCAGCTCTCTCCATTGTAAAGCAGCATTTCTCCCTTTGTAGTCAGCAGGTGTCTGTGGTACCACACATATTTTGTTCTCCAGCTACCTTTTACCTGATGGTTTTAGCATCTGTTGATGGGTCTCTGTGAATACAGACCTGTATTTTGGGGGGGGCTTGTAATTAAACTCCTTTGATATTTTCGTTAACCTTTGCAAAAAGCATTTATAACTTCTGCTATGCTTCTTTATTTATTAAATTAACGTAAAAACTCAAACAAATTAAGTTCAGACTTTTCCAGCCCAAAGAGAGCAGGATTTGTTTTAGGAAAAGCTGTAATTCATCTGAATTCTCAAAACTTTACATGGCAACTATTGAGACAAAACCAGGGTTTGATTAGTTATCACTCTTTAGTGTTTTCTTTTTGATCTGTCTCTATATTCCTTTCCAGTCTTGATGAATTGGGAAGGCCAACATCACAAGGGGGTTCGGGGACTACTTCCAGCGGGGTCTGGGTGCTAGATCAGGAGCAGGCGGGGTAAACAGCAGAGCAGTGAACAGAAGGTTGAGGATCACGTTGGGCCCCAGCACTGCAGATGCTATGGAGGCAACGGAGACAAGCAAATGAGCACGAGACATGGCCACCAGGAGGGAGGCTCTCCCTTCCCCAAGAGTCACTGGAATCAGAGCGAGGCATCCCAGCAGGTGAGGGCCATAAGGAAAGGGAATTGTGCAGATTGTCCCCAAGTGAATTAAATGCTCTCCCTGATGTGGGAATTATTCTACTAGAGAACTTTCTCCCCATCCATCAAGACCCTCTGACCCCTGTCAACCCAGAAGTAACACCTAAGCTTCCCTTGCCTATGAGTGCCTATTGGTGTCCCTGGCACATGACCTGCCAGCCTCCTGGGCTGTGTTCATTTTCAGAAATGACTTTTCTGAGGGTGTTTTATTGAGATGGTAATTAGTTACTAGCCCCTTTTGTTTTGTTAATTCCCCAGTGTTTCTCCCTTCACAGGGCTTAATGCAGGCCTTTTTCGTGGGCTTGTGCTGAGCCCCCAGACACAGGAATTCCGTGCAAGGGGGTAATAAATCTTAGGCATCATTCGGGAAGATTGTGCATCCTGTAGTACTCAGCCAATGAGGAAGTGGGGGGAGGGACTTGCACACTACGGAGTAAATTATTCGATGTAACTGTTTTGGGTGTGCCTGCCCTTCAGATACCCAATCTTGCAAGAGAGCCATTAAAGTCTCGCTTCCCCGTACCTTGTGTCTCCATGTTCATCATTTAGCATTGGACGGGTGAGGGCATTACTCACAACATCCACAGCAAACACCAAACTGGCCAGGTTTGGGCTACACTTGTCCCTGTTCACAGTGGTTCATGCCATCAATGGGGATGCTCTGTTCTCAGGCGGTGGTCTGTGAGATGGATGTTCAGTTCCCTGAGATCCTGTCACTGCACAGCCAGGGAGGGCTGCAAAGGACTAGAAAGGCCAGGAAACGGGGAGTGCTGTGGCTGCTGGGGGAGGTTGGTAGAGATTTGAATAGCTGCTAGTGGTTAGAATTGGCTGCAGGTAATGGACACCTTCTGTGATCCTTCTCCTTTGAGCTCCCAATAATGGCCCACAAAGACCCACAAAGAACCAGGCGTGAACCAGGTGGGACAAAGTTTTCTGGATACATCCCTGTTTGCTAGGATTTCAGGTAGACCCTAGTCAAGGAGAGCAGGGCCCAAAGGACGTGGTCCTAATTAATCAGGACATGTGGCCTAACTTTGAATAATAGTAATAACAATAATAGATCTTCCTAATGGTGTGCTGTTCTGTTTCGTCTCTCAAAAAGGAAACCAGCCTTTCAGAACCTTCTACTGTAAAACCAACAGCACGCCTCATCTGTTCTCTGTTCGTGATGTGCTAGACATGGAGTATGAGCAAAGTTTTCATCTCCATAGAAAATGAAGGGCACAGGACAGGCCATGAGACAGGGGAGATGAATGGGTCTGAAGACCTGAGTGTCCACAAAAGAGAGGGCAATTCGGAAGAGCTCAGGGAAGAACAGCCCTGTCTTGCAGGGCAGCCGGTAACTGCTAAGACAACGGGCATCCGGATTGAATGAGAAGACATCTCTGGGCAGAAATGAGCCGAGACTGGACTGGTGCAGTTAGAGCAACCTCCAGCCTCACTGATGGAGTGGATATTTCACCGTAGTCTTGGTCAGAGATAACTGTTCCATTGAACAGTTTTCTGGCTGAGACCGTTTCTTCCGACTACTCCTCTAAGATCCAGAATACTCCAGTTTGTATCCCTCAGAACAGTATCGTAGCACAAGCTCCAGGTGTCTGAAGGAAGGACACAGGACT
Source organism: Cynocephalus volans (assembly GCF_027409185.1). Taxonomy (NCBI): domain Eukaryota; kingdom Metazoa; phylum Chordata; class Mammalia; order Dermoptera; family Cynocephalidae; genus Cynocephalus; species Cynocephalus volans. Next base: position 157,222,669 of record NC_084465.1, read on the forward strand.
CAGGCTTTCTTCTTAAGCCCCCCTGTGCTACAACCACAACATAATCCACCACTGCCTGCAAGCACACATTGACCTGTGATGACTTACAAACACAAGTCACCTGTTTCCCTTCTAGAAAGAATCAACAGCTGCCATGTCCTTTCTCATCACCCAGTCGGTTTCTCCTGAGGCATCTGGATCCATCTCTGAGAAGCCTCCTTCCCCCTGCAGCCTCAGGATGCCAGTGGCTTTCCCAGCCTCCCAGGTGAGATGTCCTTGAGGACGTTCAGAGCTCTTTCTTCCTCTACTTCCACCCAACCAGCTGTCCCAGGGCAAGTGTCACATTTGAATTCCCATGGATTTGAGGGGTGACAGGAGTTTGATAACATGCCCAAGACCCTACAGACTTACCTCCCTTTGAAGCCCTCCTCATAGGCTTGCGGACTGACCACAGCAGCATGGCAGTCTCTACAGTGAGAAAAGTCAAGCGCAGGACCCAGAGAGCAAACTGTCAACAGCAGATGCTCAGGGTCCAATTTTAAATGTCAGCAGGCTTAGAATGTAGCTCTCCAGAATTCTGCAGTGGGGGAGGGGCGGGGGCAGTTGGGCTGGTGGGGGTGGGGAGACATGCCGTGCAGGGCTCTGGCAGCTGGGCAGCATTCTGAAGATCACTCAGATTATGCAGGGGCAGCACAATGGGTGTCTGCCTCTGAGGCAATTTTCAAATTGTTTCTCAGCAGAGAGCTTTTATCTGATGTTCGGTATACTTCATTTGTTTATCAATAAACCTACTTTTGTGCCCCTCAGCCCACTCTGCTGTAGAGTGGCTGCACTTTCTGAAGGTAGCTCAGAACACACAATCTGACACATACAGGGATTGTTAGGGAGGTAAGGGGAATGAGTGTCTAGAAATAGGATTGGATTGTCTGAGCGCATCCAGCGGGCTGGGTTGCTGTATGCACATCATTCTGTAGGAAGCAGTTCTCGTATGGATGGCCATTGCTGGGATCTCTGCAGACTCCAGTGTACCGGCCTTGCTTACAATCCCGTTTGCTGGAAAGCCATGAAAATCCGTGACAGACAGCTATGCAGCCTGCGTGTCCAAGACCAGAAATACCATCATTTTGTTTGAGTATTATGTTGTGGTTGTGTTTAATTTTTTACCTTTTCAGTAGTTTTAATTTAATTTTTAAACAAGTAATCCTGTGTGTTTCAAAGTCAAAATGTGAATGGAAAGTGTAGTGGTGTGTCTTCCTTCCATCTGTTTCTCCTGGCCACCCAATTTTCTTTTCTAGAGAAAACCAGTGTTACCTGTTTTTTAAAAATCTTTCCAGAGAGGTAATATGCAACTAAAAGCATATATAAGCTAATTTTCTTTTTTAAAAATGGTTTTAGTTTTTTCCTGGTTAAAAATTAATATATATTCCAATACTTTTGCTTTTATTTACAATGATTGTATTTGTACTGGGTGTACTGGGTTCGACTCTTTATTTCTGCATCGTAGAATCCTACAATGAGAAGAGAACTTCTACCATCCCTTTGAAATAAAAACACCCAAAAGAACAGAATAGCATGATTTATCAAATACAAATAAGGATGCCCAGTTGAATTTGAATTTCAGATGAACAACAAATTAGTTTATACTACAGTTGTGCTCCATGCAGTATTTGGTACACAAGTTGATTTAAAAATCTCTGCTTTGTGTACCTGTTATTTACATTTCACTAAGGTCCTACATTTTTTCTGGCAACTCTACTAAAAAAGCGTAACATTAAGCTAGTATTATTTACTAATCCCTAGAAGAACTTGCAATAAGGAGACCCGAGTGTGAATTGTGGCTCTACCACAAAACAAACAATTATAGAAACAAGAAATAAGCAGGCTTTTTCTCTAAATTTTAAACCCGAATGGTGCAATGAACATTTCTATCAAATAGCTCCACAGTATTTGTCCACTGAGAAGGTAATGACCTGTACATAGTGACTGCCCATCTAGATATTTCCCAGGACTGTAGTCCTTGGCAGCACAGAACTGCCTTCCTGCATGCACCTATTCTGCTTCTCCTGTCTGGCAGCTACCCTCTGCAGCTCTTAGGTAAGAAAACAATGTGAGAGCAATTGAACTTAAAACAAAAAAGATGAAAAACAAAAAGAAAAAGCACTAGAGGTGCGGATGGGGAAAAAAAAGACAACTTGGAGTTTTTCAGGACTAGAGGTTTTATCATGGTACAATCTTAAATGGTTTTCAGTCATAACTTTGTTGGTGAGGGATGGTGAGAAATGATTGCACTCAGGCCCTGCAGAAAGGCAGGCTTCTTTGTGCCTTCTTTTCCTTGTCAAGTCAGGCAACCCATTGTTTACCAAGATTCCCACTCATGGTTTTGGTATAGGACTTGAATGAGTTTTTCTCAGGGCCACTGATATAGAAATGTTACAGTGGAAAAAGTATCTTCTCAATTCTGTAATCATTTTTGCACTACATCAAAATCCTAGATCTCAGAAGCAGATATAATCTAGTTAACCCAAATGTAATTTTTGAAGACTGTCAGTGGGAAGGGGTAACTAAAAGTGCTTTGCAGTAGGAGAAACTCCAGGACAGGAGCCAGTAGAAAGTCTTTCTTGGAGTGTTTCCCAGTTCTAAAATTCTTTGCCCGGACTGTTCTGTAGTGGAAAATTCAGGCTGACTAGTAAAAAGGAAAGGACACACTATCTTTTGAGAGGCGTGAACAAGATTAAAGGTGTGCGGTCCCAAGAGTATGTGAGCACTCGCTCCACTTTGAGAACACCTTGCTTTAGGGTCGATTGCTCCAAAAAGTCTTTCACTGAAGGTGGTGTATCTAAGCAATGACGGCAGGTTTGCAGTTTTGAAAATCATGAGTGGGCGTTTCAGATGCACTCATGCTCAGGAGAGATGGCCAGGAAGGTCCCATGAGAAGGCATCATCACCTGCTTGGAGAAACTCTGGGGGTTCCCCCAATCCATCACCTCCTTCCTCCTCTGCAGACCTCCCAGGACCTTCCAAGTGAGCCCCACACATGCACATGGGCAAAGGCAGCACATCAGGGATCCTTGCATTGTTCTCTTGGTGCCTGGAGTGCAAGTGAGTGGGAAATGAGATAATGCGGGGAACATAAATGTGTGTCACCTCTGTATCTCTTACTTTCCAGATAGTGCAAAAGCTGGAGGAAAACGTGTTCAGTATTTGAAAATGATTATCTCTTGTGCAGGCTGTCCGCTCCCCCTATCCCGTACCTCCTCCCCGACCCAAAAAAAGGAAAAAAACTTTTATCCAATTCAGTGAAGAATAGCTCAAGTCACTGAAAAATGAGTGAGGTTGTCACGTACATGTCGTTGCTTCACTTACGAAATTTGTTACTGTAAAGTTACCAGACAGCATTTATGTTGTAACTGCACTCATTTTTCAATGATGTGAGCAACTTTGCAAACTTGAATAGGTAGCTTTTTTTCATAGTTGTATGTTGTCAAGTCATGATTGACTTGCAAGCATTGATTGCCTGTGGATACAAGAGTTTAATGGAAATCAGTGAAAGCATTATATGAGAATCATTTACCTATATGGAATTCACAGTGAAGAGGAGTGTGTATTTTATTATTGTTTGTAAATTGTATGGTACATATGCAGTATATTAGTAAAATTTATCACACAAACGTATGTGTGTATATTCATGGGTTGTTTGGGGGTCAGTGTGTGTATTTGAGGATGTGAGAAAGTTTTGTTTTTGATTTTGGGGGTGTGAGAGTCTTAGGGTGGTTTTGAATATCTGAAAATGTGGTGATATACTTGTGTGTGGGCCTCTTGGGGACTGTAGCAATTCAGGGGTTGCCATGGTTTGAATATCCCCCCAAGCTCATGTTAGAACTTAACCCGAAGTATGTGGTAGAAGGTGGGGGCCTTTAAAAGGTGATTGGATGGCAAGGACTGTGTCCTGTGACTGGATCGATCCATTCATGAAGTAATGGGTTAATGATTTAATGGGTTTTCTAGGGCGTGGTTCTGATGGCTTCATAAGGAGAGCAAGTGAGGAGGTTAGCTGTCTTGCTCTTGCCCTTCTCACCTTGTTATACCCTGGTCACTGTGGGTCCCTAGAGAGTGTTCACACCCTGAAGAAGGCCCTCACTACATGCACCCTCTGGACTGTGGATTTCCAAGGTTGCAAAGGTGTAAGAAATAAATTTTGTTTCCTTAAATGAGCCAGTTTCAGATATTCTGTCATAAGCAACAAAAACAGACTAGTACAGGATGTGTGAATGGTTTGTTGTATGTCTTTATTTGGGGATCAAATTTGGGAGTTGCTATGTATTTCATTGGTTGGTGAGAATTTCTGATATGCGTATTCACGTGTGGGTTGGTTGTGTCTGTGTGGGTATTTCGGATTAAGGGAAGGTCGTGACTTTTTGCTAGCGTGTATAGTGTTGAATATATGGGGAGGGTGTGAGATGTAATGCATCTATACGCAAAGAGTTTAGGTGTTTGTTATTGGGGTTTTAGAGGAATATTTTACCCTTGTGTTTTTTCCTGAATGTTAGGGATTTGTGAATGTGTGATGGTGGGTGTAGAAGGGTTATCTGCCCATGCATATGGCAATGTTAGGGAAAGTGCTTGTGTATATTTCTTTGGATGTGCAATTGGTTTATAGAATTGGGGAACGTAGGAAGACCATTTGTGTATTCAGGGTATGCTGCTTAGTTATGTGGTTTTTTTTGTAATATTCAGGAAATGTGTATGAGTATTTCAGCGGGTGAGGGCAGACCTATGATTATTTTGGGGAAGTGGTAGGATGAATATGTGCAGTTGTGGGGTGGGATTTGTATGACTCTGTGTTCTGGAAGACGGTGGAGTTATTCTGTAAATAATGTCAGAGTATTTGGAATCTGTGATTACGTATTTGCAGGTAGTGTGGCTATATATGTATCTTGGGATAAACAGTGGCATGTTTGCATATTTGTAGTGTGCTAGGTAATTGTGGGTATATTGGGGGGCATGTAGAGATCCACATGTGTATCAAGTTTGGGTGTGTATTCAAGGAGCATGGCAGTTTGGATGAATATTTTGGGGCAGTGTGTGTTTATCGTTTTCAGTAGGGTTATATATTTGGGGGATTGAACTTATGTGTATCTGTTAGAGAGTTGGGGTTCTCTGTTTATACAGGGGAGTGGGAAAACTATTTATCTGTATTAGAGCTGTGTGATATGGTTATTTGTTAGTATCTGGGGATGTAGCAGCTCGTTCATACTGGACTGAGATAATTTGGGATTTCAGCATGGTTTTATGTGTATTTGTAAATGGTATACTGGAGACATTTCTGTGTGTCTTGGGTGTGTATGCTGGTTTGTGTGTATATCCATCAGGAGGTGGATGAATTATATGTTTATTCGTAGTGTATGGCTTGGCTGAGCAGTTAGCTCAGTTGGTTAGAGTGCAGTTTGTAATGCAAAGGTCAAGTGTTTGGATCCCTGTACCTGGTCAGCTGCCAAAAATGTATATCTATGTATGGTGTATGGGATTACGAGTTTAATAGAGCCATAGTTTGGTCCATTTGTCCAAAGTGCAGTGGAAATAATGAAAGTTTTAATTATCAGGCCAAGTAATGGAGATCAGGTGGCTAAAGCTCAGAAAAACCCTGTACTCCTCGAGGGCTGGCCCGCAAGGGGTTTTGTAAGAAAACGGTCGCAGTTGGGGAAGGGGCTGTATAGTTAACTGGTGGACCGTTCTGAGTGGATGAATCTCGAGGATAAAGAAGGAACATTTGGTTCTTTGCTGTCATTCTTCCAGCTCTTATCAATCTCTTTCTTCTGACAGTTTATGTCCACTCAGCACATTCCAAAGGATCGGAAAGCTCTGGGGTTTTTTTTTGTCTTATAAAGACGTCTTGCAGATATATGTTGAGACAATGTCCCGTATCCATGGAACTTAGTGACTGTTTTATGGTCCTTCTTGTCAATTAGGTAACATCCCACACTGCCCAGCTGCCTCCTTTCACTCCCTTCCTCAGTTGCCGGCTGTAAATCTTAACTCCCTAACTGGAGAGTCCTGTTCCCAGAGCCTAAATCAGCATTAGCTTGAGGAACCAAGGCCATGGCTCACTTTCATTAAACTTTGGGGGACTTCATCCGAATGGGGTACCACCTCGGCCTCATGAGGAGTATGTAAAGTGTATTTCCTTGGAGAATACCAGGGTGTTTGTTACATGTGTTTTGGAATATTTGGAAGATGAGGTGGGGAGATTGTGTTCTGGAGATGTGAGATATTGTATAGTGTTTGGGGGGGTGTATGTATTCAGGGACTGAGCATATTTGCACATGTGTGTTTGTCCATAGGTGTGGAAGAGTTGTGTGTGTGTGTCTGTTCGAGTAGAAGGATTATTGGTGTCCTTGTTTTTTGTGTGTTTGTATCTGAGCATGCAGGATGTGTATTCATGGGCAATCTGTGTGTACAAGGGGTTTGTGAATATATCAAGACTTTTAGGGGTCCTCTGTGTCCATTCTGGAATGCAATACTTGCAAAATTTGTTTGTGTTGCTTGCATGGGTGTCCTCAGTGTTTATGAGGTGGACTTATTGTTTGTGGCTATGTGTATATTTGAGTTTATGGGGCTTATGTGTTTTGTATTCTGGAAGATGTGGGAGTTTCAGAGTCTGTGTTTGGAAACAGAAGCTGTGTAGGTTGTGTATGCCTTCAGGAACTGTAGAGCATGTGTATGTTAGAGCTGTGAAATATCTCATTTGATGGCCATGTCTCTGAGAGCAGGTTGCAAGATTTCCACTCATTCACTCAGTCTTTTAGTGACATCTGGCTTCCCCTTGACAAGTATATCTGACTATCCCACAGTGTTAGTGATCACAAGAATGTGTGAAATGATGACGTACCTACTGCGGAAGATTGCTGGGTGTGTAGACGGTGTACAGTGGATAGACTGGTGTAGACTTTTATTTCAGTTCATTTTCTATGTCTAGTGACGTGTCCAAGAGATTGGTTTTAGCGTCAAAACTGAACTACTTCTCTTTCTCCACTTGTTCTTCAGACATCATCTTTCAGTGGCAAGTGTAGGTACAGAGGCAGCCTTCCTTAAAACTTGATTATTAATTAATTAATCTTATCTCGTGACCACTGAAGTAATGCCATGGAAGAATGTGCCCATGCTCAAGCTTGCTCACGTGATTGCTTGGCCTGGTAGCTAGGACTGTTTCTCAGTTTTTGCCAGTTTGTGAATATGATCAGTGGATACAAAGCCTAGGAATATCGATCTGAGGTTTAATTTTGTCTGATATTTTTAACATCCCTGCCTAAGCCACTATAGCCACTACATATAGTTGACCTCATTCATGAAAGTCCAGTTTTATTTTCTCTGTGCAGAACTGCTCCCATGATCAAATGTATTCTAATGGATTTTCGAAATATGAAACTAAAGTGCTATTTTTAAAAAAAATTAGTAAATAAGATTATTGCTTTCACACTTTAGCCTGTCTTTCAAAAGCAATAGGATACTTGCAACAATGTAATGTACACGTAAACCATTCTTAACTGCAAGCCTCTCTCAGGTTCTCCTGGGTGCGGTATGTGCTGCTGGTCACCAGTTTCTGATAGATGCTGCCTGAGGTTCCACTGTTCTGTGCCCTGTGCCACCAGCTCCCTGCCCCCTACTCCCTGCCCACTGTCCCCTCTAGCTCTGCCCACCCCGGAAGGCCCTGAGCTTTTTGCACTGGGTTCTGTTTGATTCTGACCTTTCATTCTACTCCACCGACCCAGCCCTTCCCCACTGACTTGGGGTCCCTTGTGGACCACAGCTATGTGGTTTCTGCCGGCGAGTGCAGGGAGAATGGTCCACTTACCTCCGTTTCCTGCCCTTCTCCTGCAAGGTGGCACTGATCAGAAACTGTTGTTCAAGAGTCTATTAATGGCTCTTCTAGTGCACTCATGTCTTTCACTCTCTGGACAGGCCAAATGTAGTTTGCTTGATAGAACCCAGTGCCCATGGTTGTGTTGGATTCTAGGTCTGTTCCCTTGAAAAGACTGGGAGGTCTGGCTTATGTCAGTGTTTCTCCAAAATTCTTGCCATTCTCCTAGTCAGTAAAAAGTTTTCTGAGCATGTGGCTACAATATATGTATATTTATTTCTTTGTAAATTCATACAGTGTGGTTGTATGACTTACATGTATGACAAAGCTTATACTCATATATGTGTGTATGTACGTATTTTTAAAAATGAGATGGAAAAGAATGTAAATGGAAGTTCTAATATTTATTTTCTGTAGCCCAGTGTACTGTCTTCTTCCCTTCTGCTGCTGAGCCCCCAACACAGGGCCCCACGATCAATGAGCTTCCATGCTTATCAGGTGCAGATGTTGGATGGGGTGTTGGGAGCAAAGTAGGGGCGGCCTCTATAGGACTTGGATTTTGGGTACTTTTGCCTCCACTCCTCAATATCAGTGATGACTGCGTTGAATAGCAGGTGGATGAAGGATTCAAAGAAAGGTGCACGTTTCACGATGAGAGCCCACTGCACTGCACAGTTGTTCGTGGGAAGTAAGAAAGGCAGATTTCCTTTGCTTGTTTTCTTTTTAAACCATACAATGGTTAAATATAACAGACTGCTATCAAGAAGAATCCCCATACTCTGAAATATGTTATCTAAATAGTAAAGTGACTTTTTTTTGTTTTGGCTGAAGTAGTAATGTGTACTGTGACCTGGGGTTGGAGACAAAATTTCCTCCAGGGATCTCACCTGGCTGGTCTATTGAAAGGACAGTTTCTTATAGGTTGTAATTTTGGCCTGAGCCAGCAGATGTGGAAACTGAGTATCTCTGTGGTTTGGAGAATGTCTCTGTGACTCAGGGTCCCCATTTGTTAATTAGGTGAGTAGGCTGGAGAAAAGACTGAAAGCATGATCAGTGTTTGATAATGGCTCTTCCTCGTCCATCTTCCTCCTCCTCCCTCTCCTTTTCTATTTCCACTTCTCCTGCTCCTTTCCTCACCATCTTTATCTGAAGTTGCTAGTGAGTCCACAGCCAGGGATTGGTGTTTAGGAGGTGAGGCAGTGGTGAAGGGCAGGGTCGTGCCTGAGCAAAAGAAGGAGGTAACAGCATGCAGTGCTGCCTTGGTTCATACTTAAATTATGCACAGATCTTTCTGACGGTGTCCTGGCCATGGTGAACAGACCTAGACCTGTGTGTCCTTCCTGATGTACCTTCTGCAAATTGTTTCATCAGACAGCCTAGTGGGAGCCCTTCCAGCTTTTGTAGCCTATAGAATATGTAGTTATTTGAGGGGCAGGGGTATCTCAGCTTCTTATACTGAGAAAAGTTTAAGAGAACATAATCTGGGTTTTTTTTGTTTTTTTTTTTCCAGAAAATATTTCTGCTGGTAATTGTGTTTGGGTTCATTCTCCATTCCAAGGGGGATAAGAGTGACTACAGAACCTTACAAACCACATTTCCCTTATATTATTACTTCTATAAAAACATTCTGTCCCACAGTTCTTGAAAGTAAAAGAAAAAACAAAACCCCAGGAATATTAATACGTCTAATCCAGAGGGCCAGTTAAAGCAAAATAAAAAAGTAACAAAGCTTAGATGGAAGAGCTGTGTCACTCACGTGTTTTTTAACAGGATGAGATGAGGCCATCATGTTTTTCTGTGAAAGGCACTAGCTTTTCCCAAATCCTCATCTGTTTGTCGGAGTTACATTATTTTGTACCTTTTTGTAGAATTTAGCTTCCTCTTATTTGAAGACGTGGTTTAGGAATATGGGCTGTTACTTCCAAAAAGAAAGTACCTTTTTCATGGTTGTGGGAGGTTGTGGGTGTGGAGGTCCATAGGAAGGTGCTGAGTTATTCTGGTTAGTATTTTACTATGTAGTATTTACTGATTCGACATTAGAGGGCGTTCCTGGCCACTTGTCATAGTTCTGTAATTCAGTAACATAATAAGAAAATTTCACACAGAGAGAAAAGAAAACTTCAAAAAATGAATAGCTATAATTTTAAAGCATGTATTATTGCCTGAGTATGCTTTATTCTTAATTTAAAAGAATAAAGGGGCTGACCACTTTTAGCTCAGTTGGTTAAAGCACAGTGTGAAAAACACCAGGGTCAGGGATTTGGATCTCTGTACTGGCCAGCCACCAAAAAATAAACAAATTACTAATTAAATAAATAAATATACACCCACAGGTCCTTCGCTTCAGTTTGTTTCCATCTCAGGGAAGGAACCGTGATGCTGTCATAGCTGTGGGTAATCAAAGAGAATTAACCGGAGACATGTATTTGGTATCTGTTTTTTATTTTGCTTTTACGAAGTCAAGGGCAACAGGACTCTCATCAAGAGTGAGAAATATATAGTCTCAACTAGGTACATAATTTCAAGTGTTAGTTGTATAGCGAGACCTTTGATTATTAATTATAATAAAAATGCAGATTAAACGTACATTTTCTTTCATTAAGCAGGTGTTTAAATTCCAGTTCTAAAGTAATAGAAGGGAAGGTATGTGTCTACCACTGATTAACTGGTATATTTTCTAAAATTTCAAAATTATTTTAATCAGTGTGTCCTTTTTGTCCGACTGTAGTGAATATAAAACACAACCTGACTTCCAGAGTCTTGGAAAACATGTATTTCTTGGAATTATTTTAAAAAATAAACCTTCTGAATAATCCAGCAGTTTAAGCTATGTTAGCCAAACCTTAGGATTTGGTCATATTCTGGAAACAAGTGTAGTACCATTTGAATGTATTACCAAATTTTAAGGAGCAAAATAAACACTATCATTTAATTATTTGATATCATCAAGCAATAAGTATCAATTTGCCAGAGAATGTAATACGGACATTGCCAGAAAAATGTCTCCTGTGTGAAAAAGCTTCATGTGTTTGATAACGTAGCTTGTTTCATTTAATATAAAGCAAACCTCACACACCTGACGCCAGCTGTTATGTGCAAAATAATGTGCGAGTTGTACAGCCCCCAGGAGTGAGTGTGAGTGAGAGGCATCTCTGCTGGGCCATTCTGCTCCTGGAGTCCCTTTGCCGAGGACTCCAGTTTTCCTTTTTCCAAAGTAAAGTCAGTCATTTAAAGTGCAGGGACTTGTGCACTGAGAATGTGTGGTCCCTGATGCCATCTGACTAGATGATAACTAACAATTGAACAAATAAGATATTTTCCCTCAGGTAGTGCAGAGATTTGCTCATTTTCAAAGTTTGTGGTTCTCTAAATTGTGGGTCAGAGACACTCAAGCTAATGAAAATCTGTGAAGAAAAGGATTTTTACAGATTTACACATGAAATAAAAATACATGAGCGTTTCTCAGGGAAGCACAGCTGATGGTCTCCCTTTTTTGTGGCCAGTTTCCTAAGTGCTTTCAGATCCACTGGGAAGAACGTGTCCCTGGGTAGCTGCTTAAGCTCCTTAGAATGGATGTGAGGTCTCTGTGTAAATTCTCTGTGAAGGTCTCTGTGGGTCTCTGTCAGAGGTCTCTGCAGAGGTCTCTCAGTCGGGTGTCTGTTAGAGGTCTCTGAGGGTTTCTGTTGGAGGTCTCTGGAGGATCTCTGTTGGAGGTCTCTCTCGGGTCAATATTAGAAGTCTCTGGAAGGTCTTTATCACAGGTCTCTACGGGTGCCTTTTTGGCTGCAGACCCAGACCTACAATTGGCTCTGTCATCGTGGTTCTGCCCCGGAGGCCACTTGGGTCATGGCATGAGTGGACCCTGCCTCAGGCAAGCCTGTAGCATCTACTCCCTTCCAGCTGGCGCCATCACGTCCCCGGTGGTGTTCTAATGGGCGCAGGCACAGTGCCATCCCCTGTCCTCTGCTGCAGCCCCTCCTGGAGTGGGACCATCCCCCACGGAGTGGTGCCCACAGGGCTCAAGCCATAACCCCGGGAGGTGGTGCCACCTCAACCTACCCTGCGCTGCCGGAGAGCCAACAGCACTGTTGCCGAGGGACAGCTGAGAGTGGCACTCGTGGCCTGGCCCTGGTCTTCCCTCAGTGGACAGGTCACCCCTGCCCCTCATGGGCACAGCGCTGTCCATAGGTCTGAGAGCCAGGGGTACTTGCAGTATGACGCCAGGCCAGCTGCTGCACCCTGTAACTTCCCGCCTGTCCCATGGGCACAGTTCTGGGCCCTGTGCACATATGAAAGTGACCAGACCGTGAGTGATGTGAATGACCGGTGCGGGCTGTCCCCTGTGGTCAGCGCCTCCTTTCAAGATGCTTCAGAGGACAGGGTGAGGTTCTCAGATGGACCATTGGAAATGATCATCCCTGGCCTGGCCCTCTGAGACGAAGGTGGCCTTCCCAGGCCTGTGACCCTGGAGCTAGGTCAGAGACACTGGCGTGTGCAGGGTGAGCCTGGCCTTGACGTGTCCCCTCCAGGCCTATGGACGGGGTGGGACATGTGCCAGGATTGGGTCCCCAGGCCATGCAGCTCTTTCCTTGGCTCTGAGCTGCACTGTTCTCCCACCTCCCACCCTCGGTCCTTTGTGTGCCACTACGGAATGTTACTGCACACACGGTCATTCCAAGGGGATGTGGCAGGTGGACCAGGCAGGGGCAGTCAGGTGCTACTGGAGTCCAGTCCTGCTGCTCTGGACAGGAAGGGTGATGTGCCATGTCGTGTAACCCAGGTGCGCTGAGCGTGGTCGGCAGGGCCCATCTCTGTCCCCAGTCACAGGAGAGAGGGACCCAGGGCAGGCAAGTGTGTCCCCCCCCCAGAGTTCCAAGGTCACGGTTCTCCCTCTGGATTTGGGGCCCGCACTGCCCCCCACCAAACTTTGTGAGCTTACGTTGTGATGGGTGAGGCTATTCAGCTCTGACATTCCAGGCCAAGGAGAATCATCCTCTGTGGACCCATCCCCTACAGCACAGCAAGTTCAAGGTCAAGGGAAAGCAGGGGAGATGGTCTTCACAGGGTTTGGTCATCCTGACAAGTAATGGTCACGTCATGAAAACAAGGTAAAGGGAGGGACTCCAAGGTGAGGGTGGGTGTGCAAGGCCACAGTCAGCCTCCCGCAGGTCCAGTCCCTTCTAGAGGCTGCACTCAGAAAGAGCTGACCCATTCCCTTAGCCCCACAGGGCACAGACAGAGCCAGTACCTCTGAGGAGGAAAAACATATATTAGGAAACAGTGCATATCTTGGGAGGAAGAAGTCCTCAACACACAGAGGGACTGGTGACTTGGGGGGAAACAGATTTTTTCTCTGTGGGCTGAAGGTTTTCTGGGGAAAAACCTTTCTCACCAGGAAACAGGTGAGAAGCATGATCTGGTTGACCAGACGAGACACCTCTGAAGACGACAGTGTCTAGGCCAGTGAATGGAGCGGCCCAAGGCTCTCACCAGCAGTGGCCTATGCTGGCAGGGACTGGCTGGTGACACACGCTCCCTGGGAAGTGAGGCCCAAGTGCTGTCCCCATCTCTGTGCTTGACTCACTGGGGTGGCATGGTGACTGTAGGCCATACCTCTCATCACTGCTCTTTGCTCTGGTGTCGGAAGGACCCCTGTGGTGGCTGGAACACCCTCCCACTGGGGCTGTAGAGGCAGAAAGTTCATGGTGAAGCCCCATTTTCTCCTCTAGAATCTGTCCAACAGTGGTCATGAGTGCCTGGGCTTCAGCCTTGCCGTTGTCCACAGACAGTCCACTTGGGACTGGTCCCTGGCTCCAGGTGGCGGCTGGTGTGGGCTTGACTTTTTGCAGGGGATCTATGTGCCCTTTGCCTTTTTTATTGGGGAAAGTCCAATGCAGAAAGCGCCTGATCCTTTTCTTGAAGTGGCTTTCTGGGGATGCCTGTCCCTTCTCTGGCAGGAGCAGGGAGGACTGGCTACTTAAGGACTCTACTGACTCCGTGTCCTGGGAAGCAGGGCTTAGTTCTGTGAGCGTTTGTTCATGCCTTCCTTGCGTGGGCCTCCTGCGGCCCTCTCTCTTGCCAATACGGCCAAACATCTTGCTCAGGCTTTTCCATAGGTTCTGAAATTTTGGGCTCCTGGGCTCCTCCTGCCCCTGGCTGCTCTGTCCCCTTGATAAGAAGTCACATGCCCCCTGGGAATCTGATGTATCGCTGCTGGACATGCTCTGGAAGCTAGACAGAGAGGCCTGAGTAGACAAGATGTTGTTACCAGATGGGGTCTCTGTCTTGTATGCAGACCTCTGGGCTTCTTTACACACAGGCAAGGGACCAGGGTGAGGACTACGCTGGGTGGAAACTGACGTTTTTGCTGCCACCTTGTCTCCTGGATCTTTGTGAGGAGGTTCTCCCGGGACATTGGCAGCCTCAGGTATGGATTTGGCACCAGATTCACTGGTACCTGATGAGAGAAAGGCAGGCTGTGGAAGGGAGAAAGGTTGAGCTTTTTGTACCTTAAGAAGTTGTAGGGGCTTGTGAACCTTGAGGGTCTGTCTCCTCTCATGGCTTTCCTGAAACCTTTTAATATGAGCTTCCAGCACCTGTCGAGTGTGCACATCAAGGAAGGAGAGCTGCTGGGAGGTGTTCACGTGAGACTCCTCGCCCTCGGAGGGCGCTAGATTTCCACTTTCCATGTGAATGTTTGAGTTTTCCAGAGACGAGAGATGGCCATTAGTGAGACTGGGATGATGAACACCCTCAGGGAACATGCCCTCATTGATCTCTCCCAGTTTTCTGTGCCAATGGACTTCTACGATATCTTCTAGATGCTTCATTTCTGGGCTTCTTGGTGAATCCTTTCCTGAGTCACTTCCCAATAGCCTCATCCAGTCCCTTTCTGACTTTTTCTCAGTGTTGGCCCCTGGAACCTTCCGTGAGTTGCTTTCCAAAGCCCTGGGTAGATCTTCTAGGACCCTCCATAGACTGTGTTTTGGATCGTTGCTTGGGATCTTCCCAAGCTGGAATTTGGCTGGGCCCTTGAATTCCATTTTCTGCATGTTCTGGCTGCTCCCACCTATAAACACAGAGGACCCGTGCCTGTCCTTTACCTGAGAAATCCCTGGGAATTCATCCCGAGGCTGTATCAGGTCTGGAGATATGTGGGGCCTGACGGACAGTCTGCAGCACTGCTGTGTAAACCTGTGTTGAAGGTCCTGAGGCTGTATCCGGTCTGGAGAAAAGTGGGGTCTGGGGAACAGTCCACAGCAGTGCGGCGTGAACGTCTGCTGAAGGTCCTGACGCTGTATCAGGTCTGGAGACACGTGGGGCCTGGGGGACAGTCCACAGCAGTGCTGTGTGAAGCTCTGTTGAAGGTGTTCCTCCAGTTGCTCCTGGAGCTCAGGGATGAAGAAGTCCCCTGGGAGGAGGTAGACTGACTCATGGTCCTGGAAGGCCTCACTGTTGGGGGTGAGTTGGCTACATGCTTCCCAAGGCTTCTTGACCACACAGGGTAAATCCCTCTGACTTTCTTGTTCCTTCCCCAAAAGGTGACATTCCAGGCATTGGATGGAAGTTGGGATAAGAAGCTGGGCCTTCTGCTGGTTTGTAGGGCAAGGTGCTCCCTGGGCCACAATCTGTGGTGAGTAGCACGGTGGGATGGAGAGATAGGATGAGGTGTGGGGCTGGCTGTGGGTGTCAGCCAGAGGTGAGGGCTGGGACAGTGGCAAGGCTCGAGCTAGAGGTTGGGGTTGGGCCACAGGGAGGGACCAAAGCTGTGGCTGGAAAGTTTGTGGAGATGGTTGACTCTGAATTTGTATGAGAAAGGAATGAAAGAGTTCATTGAATAAAAGAGAGGGAAACTCCAGTGGGGAACCAGAGACCCTGACTGTAGCCGCCAGGGAGTCACTGTGCAGAAAGAAGAGGCCCCAGACGAGCTGGCTGCTTTTGTACTGTAAATGGCCCTGCAACTCCTTGGGACCAGATAGCTGCTGAGGACTGGGCAGCTGCTCTGGTTTGTCTTTCATGCTCCCGAAGAGTTGTGGAGTTCTGTCGTCCTGCTCATCATCCAGTGATTTGAATGTATTCCCCAGAGAATCCCAGGAACGGTCTGATTTCTTTTCTTTCTCTTTCCATGAATTCAGTTCTTTTCTCTTGGTGATTATTATGACCAGTAGCTTATCGATGTTGGAGTTGATCAAAGTGGGGCCACCAGGCTCTGTCTGCCTGTGTGTGGGGTCTCCCCAGAATGAGGCCTCTGGTAGCCTGAGTGAAAAATATTCTTGCTGGGATTGGCCATGTGACAAGGTGAGGAAACACAAGTCCTTGGCAGTCAGCTCCCACCAGGAGCGAGCTGAGATGGGACAGCTCAGGTAACCAAGGCTCAAGATCACTGGGCCGGAAAAAGTCAACCAGCTGCTGTTATTTTGACACAAGCTCTGTGGGATGGAGCCCAGCAGGAGTGCCATCCAGTGACCCTGAGAAATAGCCAGGCAATAGACTGGTGGAGGCAGATGGGAGGCCACAGGGTCTGGAGGTTGTGATGGGGGAGAGGCAAGCACGAGTGGCCAGGTTGAGAACTTGTTGAGGGGAAGCAAAGGCTCTGGTGCCTGAGAGGCACTCAGGGGTGAGTGTAACCCAAAAGTAACCAGTGAGGTTGTCGGGCCTGGTGACAGGGTGGAGGCCACAGGACTCTCTCCTCTGGTGGAGGCCAGAGGAGTCTCGGCCAAAGGAGCAGGGGCAGCAAGTGGGGACAAGGTGACGGGAGCAGAATCTTCCACATTCTCCCTGCACGGCTGGTGGGCTCTGGCAGGTGCTGGTTTGCACACCTTAGCTGGAGGGTCAGGGATCTCCGCTAGGTGGCTGCAGGAGACAAGAGGCAGGTGTTGTAGCCAGGAGCAGAGGGGCCAGGAGTGGCACCTGCACCCAGGTCCCCTCCAGTGCCCATGCACTGGCTTCACAAAGCTGCTGCCACCCCTGCCCCAGGACTTTAGTCACATCCCATCCTCTTCCTTGGACTCCCATCCCAAGTTAGTATGAGGCCCTGGGGTCACATCATAAGCCCTGGTAGGAAGGAGGACATGAGAGAAAAGGGGAACGTTCCTCACCTTTGCTGACGTGAGATCAGGCCCCGATCCTCATTCGGTTCCCCCAGGCCATCTCTACAGGCTGAAATCAGGAGACTGGGTTATGGTGGAGGGAGGGGTCTGGGGATCTCACAGGAGATTTAGTGGAATGTTCTTTAGGGCACACCTTAGGAAATTGGACCGTGGAGCCCCAGCATCAGTGTCCAAAGCTATGAGATCTTGGGCAGTGATAGTAAGGGGCATGGATTGGCATCTCTTTGTCGTTTACAGGGTGCTTCCAAGTCCAGTAGCACCCCATGGTCTTCACAACCACCCTCTGGGATAGGAAGGACAGGGTCATCTCAAAGAGGAATCAGCCTTGGCAAATTTAAGCAGCATGCGCACAGTTGGGCCCGAGGCCCCACCTCCAGATCCAGGCATTGTTGGTCCACTAACCCCCACTCCTGGCCCTGCTGGGCAGCACCCCTTCCCTGGCCCACCGTGGCTTCCTTCCCGGCCCAGAATTTGAGAAGTACCCCAGGTTCTGATCTCCTTCCCAGGACCCTCCCTGTCAGGCCTCTGTAACGACATCCTCAGAGGTGTGTCCCTTGTTGCTCAGGGACAGTGTGCGAGGTCAAGTTACCTCCAGGGCTCCAGCAGAAGGGCAGAGCTTTCCCTTGCAGAGGGCCACTCTTCCTGCTCCTGCTGCTCCTTGTCTCCACCTGATGCTGAGAGACAAAAGAGGAGAGGCTAGGATGAAAATGTTTCCTGTTTTCCTTCTGTGAAAAATGCAAAGAGGAACTTTCTATGTGAGATCCACTGTGGTTGTCCTCAGTTCCTCTGGAAACCCACAGGCTAGACCTGCATGTTAGCTGCCAGGTAGGATTCTGCCTCCAAAGGCTGGAGTCACCTCCAGCCTCTGATGGGAGGCTGTCAAGGGCCCAGCAAGGCCCCCATAAGAGCCCAACGGAGATAAGACTTGGCCTGAGGTGCCTGCTGTAGGAAGGGACTGATGAGCCAGCGCTCAGGGCCCATCTTCCCACGGAGATCTCAGCTCTCTCAGCAATCCCATCCTCAGCTGCTGAGTCTTGGTATTTGGCCTTGCCCTGGCCCCTCCAGCTCAGCAGCACAGCTGGTCTGAGAGCTTTGGACAGAAACCCTAGTGCCCACTCTCACCCCTGCCCCGCCCCGCCTGTCCCGAGAAGGATGGTGTTCTAATCTTTCCTGACATTTCCCATCTCAGGAGTCTCTGGGTGATTTGGAAAAGTGGAAATTGTAATAAGAAGTAAAGGGAGATTCACTGTCTGTCGAGTCTGGGCAGAGGGTTGCTTACCTTCCTCATGTTCCTCAGTTTCCTTTGTGGTGGTAAGGATGGATCCTTCTGGGTACAGGGGGGTAACAGGAGGAAGTGCCTCAGCCCACCCAGGAAGGCAAGGGTGATATCCACCTCCCAGGAAGTGGAGCTGGGGCTCAGCCATGTGGCACGGACGCTATTCAGAGTGAAGAGAAAATTCTCCATCTTCTGAATCACACTGCTGCCCTCAGGCAACTGAGCTTAGGGCCAAGGCCTGCATCACAGAGCTGTGGCCTCATCACAAAGGGCTCCTGAGGGTGGGGGAGGGGTAAAAAGAGGAAGAGGCTGAACCACAGCCCCTCCCCTCCCCCCTACCCCCCCGCAGGTCCATCCATCCTCCTGGGCCTTCTAGATCCCTCCTTCCAACTCCGCCTGCTCAACCTGTCACAGTTAAACCTCATCAATATCTGTTCTTTCCTCTTGGAACCCAGATATTGCTTGTTTCTTCCGAGATCTCTGCTTGAGCTCCATCAGTTTCACAGTTTTTGCAAATTTGTAGTTGTCCCTGAAATTTTCATTTCCTAGGGATTGTTACTCTCAAGATCTCCTGTACCTGCAACCTCTATTTTTCCACATAATATGTTCTTGCCTTCCATTAACTCAGACATAGAACTTAAATTTCTTTTATACTTTTGGCTTATTCGAATAAAATTTTTATAATTTTTGTAGCAATTCATCTTTATTATCTTTAGCTAGAGGGACTTAAAAATACTTTATTACAAAAATTCAGAAGGCTAAATAAGTATAAAAAATTGAAATAATGAAAGCTTCCAAGAATTTTTTTATATATTTCTAGAATTTTTGCTTCTAAACCCAATTGAAATTAACTTCACAAGAAATTTTGGAACATTTTGTACACGCAAAGTCATGCACGCATGCACACAGACACACACACACACATGCACAGTTTGATAAATCAATCCAGTATTTTCAAATGTAAGAATCAAGCATGTCTTTCAGTTCCAAGGATTTCCTTTAGTATTTCTTGTAAGGTAGGACTGCTAGCATCACGTTTTTTAGTATTTGTTTATTTGGGAATTTTTTTATTTTGCCTTCTTTTTAAAGGGTCAATGTTCTGGACATGGAATCCTTGGTTGACAATTTTTTTTTCTTTGAGCTTTAAAACTGCCATCTCACTACCTTCTCCCCATTGTTTCTGATCAGAAGTCAGGGGTGAACCTTATTGTGCTCCTTTGTAGAAGGAGAGAATTTTTTTCTCTAGCTGCTTTCAAGATTCTCTCTGTCTTTCCACAGTTTGACTATGATGTGTCTAGGAGTGGATATATTTGTTTTAATTTTATTAAGGGTAAACATTGACTTTATAGAATAGTGCTTTAAGTCAAATTTGGTAAGTTTTAAGCTGTTATTTCTGGAAGTGTTTTTCCCTTTTCTCTTCTTTCTTTCTGAGACTCATTTTCCACATATGTTGTGGTGCTCAATGATGTCTCAGGTTATTTTTCTTCAATCACTTTTCTCTTTGTTCTTCAGATCGTGCAATTGCTCTTAATGCACCTTCAAGTTTACTGATTCTTTCTTCTGCCACCTCAGATTTGCTGTTACATCCCTCAGTGAGAGTTTTACTTGTGATTATACTTTTCAATGGCAAAATTTCTATTTTTTTAACAAATAATTTCTAGGGTTTCTGTGTTTGTTGAGCCGTTGTCATTCCACTTTCTTTTGGTTATTACTTATGGTTTCCTTTACTTCCTTTAAGTACTTACACTCGCTACTTTGACGTCTTTATTTGCCAAATACAACACCTGGGTACACTTAAAGACAATTTGTGCTAATCATTTTTTATTGTTTCTCCACACGAGTATGGATAAATATTTCCTTGTTTCTTTTATGTTTTGTGAATTCTCATTAAACACTGGATGTGTTAGATAAAATATTGTAGCAACTCTGCGTTCTGATTTTTACCTCCTGAGAGTCGTTGTTATTGTTTTGTTTGTTGAGTAACTTGCCTGTAGTAAATCTGTGAATTCTGTTAGCAATGTATAGCCACAGGGGTCTCTGCTTAAATTTTTGTTCTGTTTTTCTTGTCAGGCATGGCTTCCCAGGAGTTAATCCTTTATCTGCATGCATGGTACTCAGTCAACAGCTGTGTGAATTTGTGCACAGACACCTTGAGTCAGTGAATTTGCCACTATTTGCTGATGATCTGTGTGTGGACAGGGAGTACATTCAGAATCCCAGTGTCCCTGGCTGTGCTTTCTACCAGGCTCTCCTCCTGCTTTCTCTTCTCTGCACACAAACTCAGCTCCAGCATTAGTCAGGGACGTATGGGTGGTTTGGGCAGGAACTCGTCTTTGATGAGACTAGTGGAGATGCTGGTCCTTCCTGTTGGTTTGCAGCACATCACCAATTTGTCTGAAAATTCTCCAAATCATATGAGTCCCTCTGGCTGTGACAGCAGAACTGCTGGCTTCCTGGCTTTCCCCAGCCTGACTGAACTACCAAACCAACAGAGCTGGGGCCTGCTGGCACTGTTAGCAGACCTCGAGGGAATACCACAGTCTTGAATTGTTCTGACTTATAGTTCAGTAGTTGTCATGAGTCATCACTTCTTAGTTTATTGGGATGTTTTGGTCAATTACCAGAATACTGAATTTGGTCAATTTCAGAATACTGAACTTGTTGCTTTTGACAATTTTGTCCAGCTTTATACTTGCTCTTTGGGAAGAGAATTTGTTGACATCTTTCATCTCATCACCCAAAACTAGTGTTCCCCATGGGTACCCCATCCTGATGTTGTGTTTTTCTTCATAGACTTTCTTTTTTAGAGCCATTTTGGGGTCACAGCAAAATGGAGCAGTAAGGACAGAGAGTTCCCACTTTATACTTGGTCTTTGGGGAGAGAGTTTGCTGGTATCTTTAATCTCCTCATCCAAAACTAGTGTTCTTCATAGGTACCCCATCCTGCTGTGATTACTATAACACCAAAGTAATTGACAGTGATTTTTCGAGTTAGCACAAAAATCAAGAAATAGCAATCAAATAAAAAGACCAACCTTCTAATCATATTATTCATGGTGCTTAATACATGATATTACACTTATAAAAATTATCTTATATTTATTTTACATTTATATTTTAACAGCATATATTAATCTAGTTGTTTTTTGTGGGTGATTTAGTATACATTTATCTCTCAAATTTAAATACAAACACACACATATGAAATAAAATCTCACTAGGTCTGCACTATTAGTTAATTAAAATATGAAAATTAAATCAGGATCTGTTCCATACAGTTGGACTTCAAACACGATTTGATTCTCCTGATTTATTTTTCAAGGAGTTGTCCATACGTAAAAGCATTTTTCAAATTAGTTTACATTCTCTCTCTCTCTCTCTCTCTTCATTTCCACCTGTCCCCCTCCCTCCTTGTTTCTTTCCTTTTTTCTTCCCACAAATGTTCACATAAGCCTTCCATATACCAGACCATTTTAGGTGCTTGGAATACATTGCAAACAAAAGTGCTTACACATATCACATTCTGACCACAGTTAAATCTTTCCCATCGGGAGAGTTCCACTTCCATAATGGCAGTTGAGAAGCTCTGCAGGCCTGTTCCCAGTGAAACAAAAATAACAGCTGAAAATCAGGAAAAGCACAATTTAAAGTTTCTGGAAGTTGCCCTATGAGCATTCAATAAACATTTATTGAAGAAAAGTCTATGCAGTCTTAGTAAGAACAGGAAGACTCTGTGGTTCTTGAGCCAGAACTCATTCGCTTTATTTCCTGTGTCCCCCAGGTGAGGAGGTAGGGGTGTATGGCCGGAAAGTTGGGTCTCCCTTTCCCCTCTGCTCTCAGTCAAGGGATATGGAATCTGATCAAGCATTTTTCATCACCTCCTGATCTGTGTCACAGACACTAAGTTTCTGGCAAGTGTGGTGAGGGGTTGGGTGCTTCCTTCCTCCACCCAGGCCCTGCTTATAGAACAGAGCACTGTCCTAGGCATGGTAGACTGAGAATAGGGTGACCCAACCACTCTGTCCCAGCTTGCTCATTGGGCCAAGCATCCATGCTTGGAGAAGCAGATGTAAGCCAAAAAGGCCACATTGGCATTCTCATGAAGGGAGGAAGTCAGTCCACCTTCAGTGGTAGAGACATGACTCGGTCAGCCTGTCCCAAGGGGAGGCAGTCCACAAAAACAAAGGGCTCTCCGCAGAAGAACTGATTTTGTTTGAAAAAGACTATGGGGAAGTTCAGACTTGAGAGCAGTCTGAAAAATCGTAGAGATTTTGTAGTTAAGTGACTAAGGGGAGACTGGACACTCTATGACAATAACAAGCTAAACTGAACCAGAGAGAACCTGGGGAAAAGACAGTCAGTAAGAATCCTACTGGGATCAGGTCAGACCTCCAAGAGTGACTTCACAGACTCTCCCAGCAAAGGGTCGCAAGTTTTATTAGTTAAGACAGCAGAGGAGTTTTATTATGATGTCTCTAGGTATATATTTCTTTTTATTTACTCAGCTTGGAATTCTTAGGTCTCATTGAATCTGTGGAGGGATGTCTTTCATTAGTTATAAAAAAATTTGCAGGCATTATCTTTTCAAGTATTTCTGCTACTCCGTTTTTCCCCATTTCCGTCTGAGAGTCAATTTAAATGCACGTTAGATCTTTTCATTCTCTTACCATCTCCATGCTTCATTCTGGATGCTTTCATCTGATGATCTCTTTGTTCACTAAATTTTTAACAAGATAAACCTGCTATTAATCCTACTCATTAAGTTTATTGTATTTTTTTTCCCTTCTGGACTATGTGGTTCTTTGATAGTTCTCTGCCAGAGTTTTCAATATTATGTTTTAATTTTTTGAATATAGTAATTATAGCTAATTTGTTTTTTGTTTTTCTTTTTTGGTGGCTGGTCAGTATGGAGATCCAAATCCTTGATGTTGGTGTTTTGGTTTTCATCTAATAATTTCATCTTTTCATGTGCCATTCTTCTCCTTACTTGAAAGTATGATTTTGCAGTACCTGGCAGCCCTATGGGTCTGTTTTTCTCTTGTCTTATTTGTCATTTCTGCTGGTTTTTATTCATTTTTGTCTCCTTTTGGGCCTAGTTTCTGTGTGTGTTTGCATGCATGCACATCAAGTAGATTACATTTTAAGTATTGGTTGACTAATTTGGAATCTAGGATATTATTTCCAGAAAGGAATTGTGCTTGCTTCTGCCAGGCATCTGAGGGAGTGGGCAGACTGGGATCTCCTTGGTTCAGTTTGAAGGGATAAAGATGAGTTGACATTTAGCTATACTACACTTCTAAGAAAGTGGCTGTTTCCCTTTCCCTGAGCTTCTAAGTTCAACAATTGAGGATCCAACTGAAAGTGAGATGGGTTTACCAGTTCCCCTGTCCCCCTGTCTCCTTACTTTGCCAAGCTGTCCTCCTGTCAGCTGCTGATAGTGTTTGGATGTGTTGTCCCCTCAAAACTCATATCGAAATCTGATCCCCAGTGTGGCAATGTTTGGAGCTATATAGGTCATGGGGTGTGGATCTCTCATGAATAGATCAATGCCCTGAGGGTGGGTAGTGAGTGACTTCTTGCTCTGTTAGTTCCCTGAGAGCTGGTTGTTTAAAGGACCCTGGCACCTCCCCTCTCTCTCTCTTGCTTCCTCTCTCACCATATGGTCTTGTACCTTGCAGCTGGCTGCCTG
Source organism: Cynocephalus volans (assembly GCF_027409185.1). Classification (NCBI taxonomy): domain Eukaryota; kingdom Metazoa; phylum Chordata; class Mammalia; order Dermoptera; family Cynocephalidae; genus Cynocephalus; species Cynocephalus volans. The sequence continues at coordinate 157,246,578 of NC_084465.1, forward strand.
CTGCTTTCCACCATGAGTAGAAGCAGCCCGAGGCTTGCACCAGATGCAGCTGTCCCGGAATCATAAGCCAAATAAACCTCTTTTTCTTTATAAACTACTCACTTTCAGTATTCTGTTGCAAGCAACAAAAACGTACTAATACAGAAAATTCGTACTGAGCTTGGGATGTTGCTGTACAGATCCCTGAACATGTGGAAGTGGCTTTGGAACTGAGTAACAGGCAAAGTTTGGAGGAGTTGGAGCACTCAGAAGAAGACAAAAAGATAATGGAAAGTTGAAACGTCTTCGAGGTTGACTAAATGGTTGTGACCAGCATGCTGAAAAAAATGTGGTTAGTAAGGGCCATTCTGAGAAGATCTCTGGTGTAAATGAGAAGGGACTTAGTGGAAACTGAGGTAATGATCATCCTTAGTATGAACTGTCAAGGAATGTGGCCGCATTGTGTCCATGCCCTAGGACTTTGTGGAAGGTGGAAGTCAAGAGATTGGAACCAGAATATTTGGGAGAAGAAATTTCTAAGCAGCAAAGAATTCAGACAGCTGCGTGGCAACTTGTAACAGCCTTTGCTCAGTTATGGCAGCAAAGGCATGACGGAAAGCCAGAATGTATACTTAAAAGGGAAGCAAAGCAGAGAGATTTGGAAAACTTGGAGCCTGGCCATGTGGTAGAGAATGAGAGAACATATTCAGGAGAAAAATCCAGTGGTGCAGCAGAGGGACTGATTACTAAAGACATTAGCATGGCTGTGGTGCTAATAGCCAAGACAATGGGAGAAAGGCCATGAAGGCATTTCAAAACTCTGGAAGCGTGCCCCTCCCATCACAAGCCCAGAGGCCCAGGAGGACCAAATTGTTCTTGAGGACAGACCCTGGGTGCCACTGCTCTCAGGAAGCTGCCCCCTGCATCCCGGCCGCTGTGGCAGGAGCAGCCCTACATCAAGTTGCCCCAAGTTTGGTTTCTGCAACAGCTCTTTAGAGCACAATCTGGAAACCTTGATGGTGTCCACGTGGTGTTAAATTTGCAGGTGAGCAGAACCTGATAGCAATGGAGGCATGGCAGCCTCTACCCAGATTTCAGAGGATGTATGGGAAAACCTGGATCCCAGGCAGAGACCTGCCACAGGGATGGATCCTCTGCAGAAGCTATGTACTAGAGCAATGCAGAGCAGAAATGTGGGGTCAGAACCCCCACAGAGAACCCCCAGCAGGGCATTGTCTACTGGAGCCAAGGGAGCTGGGCTGCCACCAGGACCCCAGAACTGTGGGGCCACTGGCAGCATGCAATGCCCACCTGGAAAAGCTGCAGGTACCAACGCAGCCCAGTGGGATGCTCCCATCAGAGCCATGGAGGTAGGGCTGCCCAAGGCTTTGGGGGCCCAAATCCCCCATTGTGCCCAGGATGCAGGACTTGGAGGCATAGATTATTTTGGAGCTTTAAGATTTAATGTGTGCCCTGCTGGGGTTTGGACTTGTTTGGGGCCTGTTTCTCTTTCTGACCTCTTCCTTTTGGAATGGGAATATGTCCCCAACATCTGTTCCACTATTGTATCTTGGGAGTAGATAAATTTGTTTTCGAATTTTACAAGTTCACAGCTGGAAAGAGTTTTGCCTTTTGTCTCATGAGACTTTGGACTTTAAGTTGCTGGTGGAACAAGCTAAGACTTTTGGGACTGTTGGGGTAGAATGATTGTATTTTGTACATGAGAAGGACATGAGTATGTGAGAAGGACGAGTTTTTTAGGGCCAGAGGTGGGCTGCTAGAGTTTGGATATGTTGTGCCCCAAAGCTCAAGTTGAAATCTGATCCCCAGTGGCAGTGTTGGGAATTTTTTAAGTCATGGGGGTGTGGATCTCTCATGAATAAATTAACACCCCAGGAGCGGGTAGTGAGTGAGTTCTTGCTCTGTTGGTTCCTGTGAGATCTGGTTGTTAAAAGGGCCTTGCACCTCCCCTCTCTTTCTTCCTTTCTCACTGTGGGATCTTGAACCCTCTAGCTGGCTGCATGCTGCTTTCCACCATGAGTAGAAGCAGTCTGAGGCCCTTGTCAGATGCACCTGTCCCAGAATCTTGAGCCAAATAAACATCTTTTCATTGTATGTTACCCACTTTCAGGTGTTCTGTTACAAGCAACAGAAATGGACTAAGACAGCTGCCCTTAACATTTGATGTGGCAGGGTTAAGCTGCCCTTAATATCTTTATTCCTAAAACGTAACAAAGGTGATCCCAGAGTGCCCACTCCCTCAGGTGCTTGGCCAAAGCAAGTACAGCTCCTCTCTGGGAATATCATCCTAGACCCCAAATTATTCAAGCTGTCTTTAAAACGAAATCCACTAGATGTGCACGCACGCACACACACACACACACACACACTGTCTCACACACACACACACTCACATACACGGTTGCTCTTAGCAATAAAAGTGAATCCAAATGCAGGGTTTCCCTCCCTAGGTCCTGCCTCAGTGATGCTTCATGATCTTTTATGTTCTGTGATGCTTTTAAGCATATGTCCAGTGTGTGTATGTTGAAGTCTCTGTCATTGAAGTTTGTAGTATTAAATCAAGAAAATAGTGGAAAAGAACCTCCTTTGTCTCTTTGACATACTCCAATAGTCTTTGATGGCTTCCTTGCTTCTGCTAGGGAAAAAGATGTTCCAAGTGACTCATATATTTTCTGCGCCTGACCTGGAATTAGCCATTTCTGTGAGAAACTCTGGTTCCTGGTAGTTTTTCTAGGGGTGTTCTTTTAAATTTTATTTTGATTTTGTAGCTGTCAGGATTGTCTAAATTACTAGTCCATTTTTAGCAGGAGTTGGCTATTCTTTACATGATGTTTGCAGGCGGTCTTTACAAAACCATCAAGGACCTGGAGGGATTGCTTGTTATTCATGGTTTTAGGCAGAGGTGGTTATGGTATGGACCTTTGGCCAATCTGGTGAAACCTATGGATATCTTTTCCCCCGTAGGCTTCTCAGCTTCTGGTAACCACCTCTCTACACTCGACTTCCATGAGATCAACTTTTTTAGATTTCCCCGTAGGGGTGGGTCATGAAGTATTTGTCCTTCTGTTTGTGTCTTATTTCACTTAACACAGTTCCTCCAGCTTCATCTGCATTGTTGCAAATGATAGGATTTCATTCTTTTTTATGGCTGAGTAGTACTCCTTTGTGTATACTACATTGTCTTTATCCAGTCATCCACTGATGGCACTTAGGTCAATTCCATATCTTGGCTATGGTGCTTAGTGCTGCAGTAAATATGGGAGTGCAGATATCTTTCAGACATACTGATTTCACTTTCGTTGGGGATACAGTGGTTCTCCCTTATCCTTGGGGGCTATGTTCCGAAACCCCCAGTGGATGTCTGAAAGCGCAGATAGTACCAAAGCCTATATACATCCTGTCCTTTTTCCTACAAATATATACCTATGCTAAAGTTGAATTTATAAATTAGATGCAGTAAGAGATTAATATGAATAATAAAACAGCACAATTATAACAATGTAGTGTAGTAAAAATTATGTGAATGTGGCCTCTCTCTTTCTCAAGCTATTTTATTGTACTGTACACACCTATTTTCAGACCTTGGTTGACTGTAGGTAACTGAAACTGTGGAAAGTGAAAGCATGGATAAGGGGAGACTGTTGTATACCTAGTAGTGCAGTTGCTGGATCCAAAGTAAATGTTTCTTCTATCATACATGTGTAATCCTCGTGATAACAATTTTAAGACAACTTGTTGACAGCCCAGACTTCAGTTTATTTTTGACATGTTTGGCTTTTGTGTACTTCTCCATTAGTGATGCAGTATTTTTGCTTAGACAGCTTTAGAAATCTTTTTTTTGACATATATGTATATATAAAGCACTGTTTAGTGATAGCAGCTGGCAACCGATATTTTGATATGTAGCTTCTACATTGTGGCTATTACTGCTTTCGTATTTGAAATGTTGAATATTCATTTCTCAATCTCTTTGGAGACAAATACATTGCCATTGATTTTTTTGTGGAGCCCTACTCCCTTATGGGAGAAATCTACGTGTTTATTTTTAAAATAGAAAAATTTATCTCAGCAATGCTACTTTGCAGTCTGTATGACCTTGACTATTTATTTTAACTTCTGTGCTGCAGTATGTCAGAAGACAAAATTGCAACACATTTAGTTTAAAGATATTAATTGGCTTTTATTTGTGACTCTAGAATTGGGCAACACCTCATTCCATCCAATAGACTGAGTGTTTCAGTGAGCTGAGAAGAGGAGGTTGGCTTTCTAGATGGAATAGGTCTACAGAAAGCAGAAACAAGAAAAATCAGATTGGTTGTTTCAAAATTATGTTCCTTGTAAAGGTTAGAACAGAGGCGACTCCCTTATCATCCTGCTTAAAACTGGCCTGTTTGGGGATTTAGCTATTATCTCTGTCACCTGATTTCTTGGTAGGTTAGATAAAGAGCTTAGTTGTGGCTTAGTGGCATGGAACTTCAGCATGAGTAACTCCATTTCGATTTGGTGTATTGGGCCTAGTGCAGGAGCTCAGTCCAAACCTTAGCTTCCTGTGACCCCATCTTCTTGTCACCCTACTCCCTATATGAGTGGGGGGAGGTGACACAGCTGCCCCAGCACATCCATCAGGGTGTGACATCTCAGGACGTGGGGCTCCCATGGGCTATCCTGAGCGCAGCTTCTCACAAGCCCTTTCCAGCAACTACTTCAGCTTCACCAACTGGGTCTGGCTGAATAGGCAAACACATATTTGGAGCTAGAAAGTCCCATTCTGGGCTGGCTGGTTAGTGCAGTCGGTTAGAGGGCGGTGTTATAACACCGAGGTCAAGGATTCAGATCCCCATACCATCCAGCCAGTCTCCCCTCCCCTACCCCGCAAAAGTCTCATTTCTGAGGCGTATACTTTAGAAGTTTTCTTTTTTTTTTTCCGTTGAGAAACTTTCCCAAATATAACCCGCCAACCAACCCCTGACAACAAGTAGATGTGATGTGTAATTAACAGTTTTACTGAAATAAATTGTAAAACTTGATTGTGAAATCTTTAAGTTCTCCTAATATCTCTATTACAGTCATACGCTATTCAATTCTAAATGTATATGTTATAAAACTTGAGTTTGTAAATTCATGGGTGTGTGAACCTTAATTTGATTTAGGATGCTTTTTAAGCTGGCTGGCTGATCTCATCTGTGCAGACAGTCACTTCTACGTGTATATTCGGCATCCTTTATGTCTCTTTCATTTAACAGGTGCCCTTACTGGGAAGAACACGGGGAGAATCCAGGCCCTGGCCCCTTCGCTCCCTGTCAAGCATCAGAGCCTGTTCATTGGCTCTAACTTGGCAGGGGGCGGGGCCTCCCAGAGCAGCTGTCCGTCTCCCGCTCACCAGGTGAGCGGAGCCAGGCCCCGCCCCGTCGCGCCTGCGCAGTGCGTCCGTTGGCGCCAGGAGCCTGGGCTGTAGAGCAGTTGCAGTTCGGCAGGAACGCTGCTGTGCAGCGGCGAGTCCTGGGAACAGCAGCAGCAGGCGGCGGCGGCGGCGGAGCCGCCGCGGGGACGGCGGCGCGCTTGGGGGTCTGCGGACGGCGGTCTCGATGGCGGGCAGGTGAGGCCCATGCGGGGCGGGCATGGGCTGTGAGGGGTTAAGAGAGCAAAACACTAAAACAAATTGGGAAAAATTTTAGCAAGTCATGTGTCTTATGAAGGCTTCCAGAATATATAAAAGAACCCTTAACACTCAACAATTCAATTTAAAAGGAACAAGAGATGTGGGCATGTACATCTCAAAAGGAGATATGCAAATATAAAACATGAAAACATGTTCGGTCTTATTGAATGGGGGAATGCCAATTGTAACCACAGAGGGCTACCACTGCACCCCATTAGAATGGGAAAAAGAAAACCTGAAAACATCAAATGCTCCTGAGGATGTGGAGCAACAAGAATCCCATTCATTGCTGCTGGAAATGCAGAACGGTGTGACCACCTTAGAAGGCAATTTGGCAGCTTTTTGAAGTAAAACATATGCCTACAATAAGGTCAAGTCATTTTATTCTTAGATATTTACCGAATTATAATAAAAACAAGTTCACATAAGAGCCTTTATGCAAATGTTTTAGCAGCTTTCTTCATAATCATCAAAAGGTAGAAACAATGAAGATATCTTTCAACAGGTGAATAGATAAACTGTGGTACATCAATACAGTGAAATGCTACTCAGCAATAAAAAGGAGCAAACTATTGATTTACTCAGTAATAAAGATGGATCGTACAAGTATTTTGCTAAGTAATAGATGTCAGCTGCAAAAGACTACATATCATGACTCCATTTATATATCATTCAGGAGAGGGTACAGTTATAGGAAGGGAAGGGCTGATTTCAGAGGGATCACACAAGAGAATTTGGGGATGATGTAGATGTCCTGTTAGCAATGGGTGGTGGGTTCATGACCCTATGGATTTGACAAAACCCATCAAATGCTACACCACAAAACTGATCTTTATTCTTTCCAAATTAAAAAAAAGAAAAAATCTACCAGGATGTCAGAGGTTTCCAAAAGGAAAAAGAAGTGTCCAAAGTAGCTTTGGAAAGTGGTGTTTTGACAGGATGCTATAAGGCTAAGACCAAATGAGCTGTACGTAGACACTGTGCTCTGGTTGGTAATTTTGTTTATCACAAACACAAGAAAAGTTTTTAATTGTGATTTTGATGTAAAAATTCGTAAATGGTAGACTCACCAGTAAGATTTTGGTTTACTCACGGTGCCACAAATAATGTCTCAGCTTGGACCTGTTGATTCCCTTTACTTAGGATTTCAAGCTTTATTAGTCCTGGAGTTCCTGATACAAGCCATGGAGTAAGTGTTCTGATTCACCTCCCCAGTCCTGTCCCTTCAGAAAACCAGTGAATATCAATGAGAGATAATATAAAATGAAGACATTTATAAAAACACTTTAAAGTCTGCTTATAATTTGAATACAGAGTGTTTTAATAAACAAGAACTTGACCACTGAAAAACTATTCATATACTAATTAAGAGGAAAACTGTTACCCCAATAAAAATAACATAGGAATGATAACCTATGAAACCAATAGGATGACATTAAAGATAAGGTGGTCAGGTGTAACTGTAGAGGTCATCAAGTGTTTCTTTTTTTCAAGTTGTAATTTACAGTTTTTTTCCACCACCCTTTTGCATATTGATACATCAATGAAGACAGCATCATGGTCCAATGAAATACCTCATTTGATGGCCATGTCTCTGAGAGCAGGTTGTAAGATTCCCACTCATTAACTCGGTCTTTTAGTGACATCTGGCTTCCCCTTGACAAGTTCATCTGACCACCCCACAATGTTAGAGATCACAGAGTGTGTGAAATAGTGACATACCTACTGTAGAAGATTACTAGGTAATGTACGTGGTGTACAGTGGATAGGCTAGTGTAGACTTTTATTTCAGTTCACTTTTTATGTCTAGTGATTTGTCCAAGAGATTGATTTTGGTCTCAAAACTGAACTACTTCTCTTTCTCCACTTGTGCTTCAGACATCTTTCAGTGGCAAGTGTAGCTACAGAGGCTGCCTTCCTTAAAACTGGATTATTAATTACATAATCTTATCTCACAACCACTGAAGTAATGCCATGCAAGAGTGTGCCCATGCTCAAGCTTGCTCACAGTGATTGCGTGGCCTGGTAGCTAGGACTGTTTCTCAACATTTGCCAATTTGTGAGTATAATCAGTGGATATGGACCGTAGGAATATTGATCTGATATTTGATTTTTGTCCACTATTTTTAATACCCCTGCCTGACTAGTCAAGCCAGTAAAGCCGCTACATGTAGTTGACCTAGTTCATAAGAGTTCATTTTTCTTTTCTTTCCCCAGAACTGCTTACATGATCCAAAACAACGTATTCTAGTTGATTTTCCATATATGGAAGTGAAGTGTTTTTTTAAATTAGTAAATAAGACTATTGCTTTCAAACTTGCGCCCATCTTTCAAAAGCAATAGGATACTTGCAACAATGTAATGTACACGTAAACCATTCTCAACTGCAAGCCTCTCTCAGGTTCTCCTGGGTGCAGTATGTGCTGCTGGTCACCAGTCTCTGCTACATGCTGCCTGAGGTTCCACTGTTCTGTGCCCCGTGCCCCAAGCTCCCTGACCCCTACTCCCTGCCCACTGTCCCCTGCAGCTCTGCCCACCCTGGAAGGCCCTGAGCTTCTTGCACTAGGTTCTACTTGATTCTGACCCCTCATTTTGCTCCACCCAAGATAGCCTTTCACCACTGACATGGGGTCCCTTGTGGCCCACAGCTGTGTAGTTTCTGCAGGCAAGTGCAGGGAGATTGGTCCACTTACCTCTGTTTCCCACCGTTCACCTGCAAGGGGGCACTGATCAGAGATTAAGAATCTAATGGCTCTTGTAATTTGTACTTGTGGCTCTCACTGGACAGGCCACACGTGGTTTGCTTGATAGAACCCAGCACTCATGGTTGTGTTGGATTCTAGGTCTGTTCCCTTGAAAAGACTGCGGATCTGGTGTATATCAATGTTTCTCCAAAATTTCTCATTCTCCTAGTCAGTAAAACATTTTCTGAGCATGTGACTCCACTATGTGTATATTTAACTTACATGTATGACAGAGCTTATATACACGTGTGTCTGTATATACATATATATGTTTTAATGTGAAATGGAAGAGAATGCAAATGGAAGTTCTAATATGGTTTTTTTCTTCTCCCCAGTGTACCATCTTGTTCCCTTCTGCTGCTGAGCCCACCACCCAGGGCCTCATGATCAGTGAGCCTCAATGCCAGTCATGTGAGGTGTGGGGTGAGGGGTTGCCAGCAAAGCAGGGTCAGCCTCTCTAGGACCTGGATTTTGGATACTTTTGCCTCCACTCCTCAATATCTGTGATGACTACCTTGAATTGCAGGTGGATTAAGGATTCAAAGAAAGGTGCACATTTCATGATGGAGTCTGTCCCAGAGAGAGAAGTGGAGGCTACTGAGCTGCGTAGTTGTTCATGGAAGGTAAGAAAGGCAGATTTCCTTTGCTTGTCATTTTCTTTTTAAAAAATATCATGATTCAAAAGAACAGACTGCTATCAAGAAGAGTCCCCATACTCTGAAATATGTTGTTATCTAAATGGCAAAGTGACTTTTTTTGTTTTTGGCTGAGGTAGTAATATGTACCATAACCTGGGGTTGGGGAATAAATTTCCTCTAAGGATCTCACCTGGCTGGTCTATGAAAGAGACAGTTTCTCATAGGTTGTGAGATGCAGTAGAGGAAGATTTTGGTCTGCGTCAGGAGATGTAGAAAGCAAGTATCTGTGTGGTTTGGAGAATGTCTCTGTGACTCAGGGTCCCCATTTGTTAATTAGGTGACTAGGCTGGAGAAGAGACTTAAAGCATGATCAGTGTTTGATAATGGCTCTTCCTCCTCCTCTCACTCCCTTTCCATTTCCACTTCTGCTCCTCTCCTCACCTTCTTTATCTGAAGTCGCTGATGAGTACTCAGCCAAGGATTGGTGGTTGGGAGGTGAGGTGGTGGTAAAGGGCAGGGTCGTGCCTGAGCAAAAGAAGGAGGTAACAGCATGCAGTGCTGCCTTGGTTCCTACTTAAATAATGCACAGGTCTTTCAGATGGTGTCCTGGCCATGGTGAACAGATCTAGACCTGTGTGTCCTTCCTGATCTACCTTCTGCAAATCGATCCATTAGACGGCCTTGTGGGAGCCCTTCCAGCTTTTGTAGCCTATAAAATATGCAGTTATTTGAGGGATAGGGATATTTCAGCTTCTTCTACTGAGAAAAGTTTGAGAATATAATCTTTTTTTCAGAAAATATTACTGCTGGTAATTGTGTTTGGCTTCATGCTCCATTCCAAGGGACTATAGAACCTTACAAGCCACATTTCCCATATATTACTTCTGTAAAAATATTCTGGCCCACAGTTCTTGAAAGAAAAAGCAAGAAAAAAAAAAAGCATGAATAGTAATGCATGTAATCCAGAGGGCCAGATGAAGCAAAACAAAAAGGCAACAAAGCTTAGATGGAAGAGCTGTGTCGCTCACATGTTTTTTAACAGGATGAGATGAGGCCATCATGTTTTTCTGTGAAAGGCACTAGCTTTTCCCAAATCCTCATCTGTTTGCTGGGGTTACATTGTTTTGTTCGTTTTTGTAGAATTTGGCTTCCTCTTATTTGAAGACATGGTTTAGGAATATAGGCTGTTACTTCCAAAAAGAAAGTACCTTTTTCGAGGTTGTGGGAGGTTGTGGGTGTGGAGGTCCATAGGAAGGTGTTGAGTTATTCTGGTTAGTATTTACTATGTACTGTTTCCTGATTACATTAGAGGGCGTTCCTGGCCACTTGTCATAGTTCAGTAATTCAATAACATAATAAGAAAATTTCACACAGGGAGAAAACATCAAAAAACTAATAGTTATAATTTTAAAAAATATATTATTGCCTGAGGATGTTTTGTTCTTAATTAAATAGTAAAGTGGCTGACCAGTTAGCCCAGTTGGTTAGAGTGCAGTGTTGATAACACGAAGGTCAGGGATTTGGATCTCTGTACTGTCCAGCTGCCAAAAAAAAAAAAATTACTAATGAAATAAATAAATATACACCCACAGAGCACTCACTTCAGTTTGTTCCCATCTCAGGGAAGGAACCGTGATGCTGTCATAGCTGTGGGTAATCAAAGAGAATTGATCAGACACATGTTATATGTTTTTTATTTTTATTTTACCAAGTCAAGGGCAATAGGATTCTTATCAACAGTGAGAAATATATAGTCTCAACTAGGTTTACAATTTCAAAAGTGTTAGGTGTATAGTGAGCCCTTTATTATTAATTATTATAATGTAAAAATGCAGCTTAAGTGTACATTTTCTGTCATTAAACAGATTTTTTTATTGATTATGAATATTCATGAGATACAGAGCTGATTTTCACCCCTTGTGCCGAAGATGTGAAGGCCACATCCATACTGGTAGCATGCCCATTACCACAAATTGCGTTTGTACCCCGTGTCCCCCACCCAATTATCCCTCGCCTCCCTCCTCCTACCCTCCTCCTTTCCCCCCAACTCCGCTTTTGAACAGATGTTTAAATGGTAGTTCTCAAGTAATTTAATTGAAGGAAGGTATGTCTCCACCACTGATTAACTGAAGTATTTTCTAAAATTTCAAAGTGATTTTAATCAAGGTTTTCTTTTTGTCCTACTGTAGGGAATAGAAAACACAACCTGACTTCCTGAGTCTTGGAGAATGTGTATTTCTTGGCGTTATAACTCCTTCTTTAATAGTTTAGCAGTTTAAGCTATGTTAGGCAAACCTTAGGATTTTGTCATATTCTGGAAACAAGTGTTGTACCATTTGATGGTATTACCAAGTTTTAAGGAGGAAAATAAACACTATCATATAATTATCTATTATTACCAAGCAGTAAGAATCAACTTGCCAGAGGATGTAATACAAATATTGCCAGAAAAGTTTCTCATTTTTGAAAAAGCTTCACATGTGTTTGATAACATAGCTTGTTTCATTTAATATAAAGCAGACCTCACACACCTGACACAAGCTGTTATGTGCAAAATAATGTGTGAGTTGCACAGCCCCCGGGAGTGAGTGTGAGAGAGAGGCATCTCCACTGGGTCATTCTGCTCCTAGAGTCTCTTTGCCAAGGACTCCCGTCTTCCTGTTTCCAAAGTAAAGAAGCGCAGGGACTTGTGCACTGAGAACGTATGGTCCCTGATGCCATCTGACTGGATGATAACTGAAATCGAACAAATAATATATTTTCCCTCATTAGATACTGCAGAGATTGGCTCATTTTCAAAGTTTGTGATTCTCTAAATCGTGGGTCAGAGCTCAAGCTAATGAAAATCTGTGAAGAAAAGGATTTTCACAGATTTACACGTGAAATAAAAATACATGAGCATTTCTCAGGGAAGCAAAGTTGATGGTCTCCCTTGTTTGTGGCCAGTTTGCTAAGCACTTTCAGATCTGCTGGGAAGAACCTGTCCCTGGGTAACTGCTCAAGCTCCTGAGAGTGGATGTGAGGTCTCTGTATAAAGTCTCTCTCTCAGAGGTCTCTGAGGGAGGTCTCTTGTGAGATCTCTCCAAGTGGGAATCTGTCAGATGTCTTTATGTTGTTTCTTTTAGATATTTCTGTATGTTGTCTCTGTCAGAGGTCTCTGTGTAGCGTGTCTGTAGGTTTCTGTGTGGGTCTCTGTCAGAGGCCTCTGTGGAGGTCTCTAAGTTGGATCTGTCAGGTGTCTTTCTCAGTTATAGATCTGTGAGAGGTCTCTGCAGAGTTCTCTCAGTTGGGTCTCTGTCAGAGGTTTCTGTGGAGGTGTCAGCCGGGTCTCTGTCAAAGATACCTGTCAGTGGTCTCTGTGGGGGTCTCTCTCAGTGGTTTTTCTCGCTGGTCTCTGGGGTGGGGGGGGACTCTGTTCCAGATCTTTGTCACAGGTCTCTGGAGGGAGTTTCTGTCAGTACTCTCTTGGAGGTCTGTCAGAGGTTTGTGGGGGTCTTTGTCAGAGCTGTCTATCAGAGGTCTCTGGTGGGGGGTTTTCTTGTACTAATTGTTACCCCCAAGTCCATGTATTAGAAATATAACCCCCAATGTGACAGTGTTAAGAGGGCGGGAAATCTTATTATAGTAATTGAAATATGGGGCCTTGAAGAAATGATTAGTTTGTGAGGCCCATGCCCTAGTAAATGGATTAATCCATTGATAATTTAATGGTGGCCATGGATGTGGTTCTGAGGGCTTTAAAAGAATAGCATATGAGTAGCTCTTCCTCTTGCTTCTGCCATTTCACCATGTGACACCCTGCGTTGCTGTAGAGCCACCTTACCATGTGTGTTCCCTGGACTTTAGGCTTCCCAGCCTGCAAAACTGTAGGCAATAAATATTGTTTCCCTACAAATTAACCAGTTGCAGTTATATTCTTGTTATAAGCAAGAGAAACAGACTAACATAGAAAATTGGTACCAGAGAAGTTGGAAGGTCTTTGACGGGTCTCTAAGGGTTTGTTCCTGGCTCCAGGCCCAGCCCCTCATTTGGTCCTGTCACTGTGGAGCTGCCGTGGAGGCCGCCTGGGTCACAGTGTGACTGGACCCTGCTGCAGCCTGCAGCACCTGCTCCCTTCCACCTGGTGCCATCATGTCCCCGGTGGTGTCCTGATGGGTGCAGGCACAATGCCATCCCATCATCTGCTGCAGCCCTTCCTGGTGCAAGACTGTCCCCCATGGACTGAGGCCTACTGGGCTTAAGCAATTACCTGAGGAGGTGGTGCCACCTCCCTATACCCTGGGCCAGCGAGGAGGCAACAGTGATGTTGCGGAGGGACAGCTGAGAGTGGCACTCTTGGCCCAGCCCTGGGCTGCCCACACCAGACAGGTCACCCTGGCCCCTCATTGGCACAGTCCTGTCTTCTGGCCCGGGAGCCAGGGGTACTTGCAGTATGACCCCAGGCCAGCCCCTGTCCCCTGTAATTCCCCACCTGTCCCTTGGGCACAGTTCTGGGCCCTATGCACATGTTGAGGTGATCAGACTGTGAGTGACGTGAGTCTCCAGTGCTGGTTGTCCCAGGGCCAGTGCCTCCTTTCAAGGATGCTGCATTGGACAGGGTGAGGTCCTCCAATGGACCATTGGAAACGATCATCCCTGGCTTGGCCCTCTGGGCTGAAGGCAGCTTTCCCAGGCCTGTGACACTGGAGCTGGAGCAGGGACCCTGGGGTGCACAGGGTGAGTGCAGCCTTGATGGCTCCCCTCCAGGCCTATGAACAGGATGGGACATGTGCCACAATGGCTCCCTTAGGCCATGCACCTCCTTCCTTGGCTCCAAGCTGTGCAGTTCTCCCACATCTCACCCTCGGTCCTTTCTGTGCCACCATTGGATGTGACCGCACACATGGTCATGCCCAGGGGGTGTGGCAGGTGGCTGGGCATAAGTGGAGTCAGGTGCCACTGGAGGCCCATCCTGCTACTCTTGTCAGGAAGGGTGATATGTCATGTCACCAAGAAGAGCTTAGAGGGGTTGGCAGGGTCCACCTCCATCACCAGTCACAGGAGAGAGGGACCCAGGGCAGGCAAGTGTGCCCCTCTGAGACTTCCAAGTCACAGTTCTCTCTCTGGACTTTGGGCCCGTACTGCCCCCTCAAACTTCCTGAGCTCGCTTAGTGACAGGTGAGGCTACTTGGCTCTGACATTCCAGGCCAAGGAGAATCGGCCTCCGTGGACCCATCCCCCACAACACAGCAAGTTCAAGGTCAAGGGAAAGCAGGGGAGATGGGTGAGCCCTACCCCAGGGTTTGCGCATCCTGACAAATAATGGTCACGTCATGAAAACGAGGTGGAGGGAGGGACTCCGGGGTGAGGGTGGGTGTGCAAGGCCACAGTCAGCCTCCCGCAGGCCCAGTACCTTCTAGAAGCTGCACTTGGGAAGAGCTGACCCATTCCCTAAGCCCCGCAGGGCACAGACAGAGCCACTACCTCTGAGGAGGTAAAACATTTATTAGGAAATAGTGCGTATCTTGCGAGGAAGAAGCCATCAGCACACACAGTGTGTGCCCACATTGGGGAAAACAGGTTTTCTCTGTGAGAATGGAAGTTTTTCATGGGGAAAACCTTTCTCACCAGGAAACAGGTGAGAAGCATGATCTGGTTGACCAGAGCAGACACCTCTCTGAAGACAACAGTGTCTAGGGCAGTGAATGGAGCAGCCTGAGGCTCTCACCAGCAGTGGCCTATGCTGGCAGGGATTGGCTGGGGATACACGCTCCCTGGGAAGTGAGGCCCCACTGCTGTCCCCGTCTCTGATCCACCTGTACTTGACTGGATGGCTGTGGCCCATGGGGGTGGCATGGTGACTGCAGACTTTACCTCTCATCAGTGTTCTTTGCTCTGGATAGGAGGGACCCTTGTGGTGGCAGGAACACCCTCCCACTGGGGCTGTGGAAGCTGAAAGTTCATGGTGAAGCTCCATTTTCTCCTCTAGGATCTGTCCAACAGTGGTCATGAGCGCCTGGGCTTCAGCCACACAGTTGTCCTCAAACAGTCCAGTTAGGACTTGTCCCCAGCTTCGGGCAAGGGCTGATGCGGGCTTGTCTTTTTGCAGGGGATCTTTCTGCCCTTTGCCTTTTTCACTGGGGACAATCCACTGCAGAAAGCGCCTGATCCTTTTCCTGAAGTGGCTTTCTGGAGATGCCTGTCCCTTCCCTGGCGGGAGCTGGGAGGACTGGCTACTTAAGGACTCTACTGACTCCCTGTCCTGGGCAGGGGGGCTTAGTTCTGTGACTGTTTGTTCATGCGTTCCTTGTGCGGGCCTCCTGCGGCCGTCTCTCTTGCCAATAGGGCCAAACATCTTGCTCGGCCTCTTCCGTAGGTTCTGAAATTTTGGGCTCCTGGGATCCTGCTGCCCCTGGCTGAACCTGGACATTGCTGGAATTTGACTCAGCTCTAGGCTGCCTCTCCCAGCCCCCAGCACGTTCGCACTGTGCCAGGTTGTGCCCATGACATTACATATGAGAGGCGCAGAAGGCCACCTGTCCTCCTGTCCTGTCGGAGGGGCCTCTGAGGGCCCGGACTTTTCACCAGATGGGGTCTCTGGCTTGTATGCAGACCCTTGGGCTTCCTTACACATCGGCAAGGGGGCAGGGTGAGGACTACGCTGGGTGGAAACTGATGTTTTTGCTGCCACCTTCTCTCCTGGATCTTTGTGAGGAGGTTCTCCCGGGACATTGGCAGCCTCAGCTGTGGATTTGGCCCCAGATTCAGTGTTGGCTGATGAGGGAAAGGCAGGCTGTGGAAGGGACAGTGGTTGAGCTTTTTGTCCCTTAAGAAGATGTGGGGGCTTGTGGACCTTGAGGGTCTGGCCCCACTCGTGCCTTGCCTGAAACCTTTTAATATGTCCTTCCAGCACCTGTCGAGTGTGCACATCAAGGAAGGAAAGCTGCTGGGAGGTGTTCACGTGAGACACATCGCCCTTGGAGGGCACTATATCTCCGGTTTCCATGTGAGTGTTTGAGTTTTTCAGAGACAGGACATGGCCATTAGCAAGACTGGGATGATGAGCACACACAGGGACCATGTCCTCGTTGACCTCCCCCACTTTCCTGTGCAAAAGGACTTCTGCAATGTCTTCTAGATGCTTCATGTCCGAGCTCCTTGTTGAATCCTTTCCTGAGTCACTTCCCAGTGACCTCATCCATTCCCTTTCTGACTTTTTCTCAGTGTTGGCCCCTGGAACCTTCCATGAGTTGCTTTCCGAAGCCCTGGATAGATCTTCTAGGACCCTCCCCAGACTGTGTTTTGGATCCTTGCTTGGGATCTTCCCGAGCTGGTATTTGACTGGGCCTCTGGACTCCATTTTCTGCATGTTCTGGCTGCTTCTACCTATAAACACAAAGGGCCCATGGCTGTCCTTTACCTGAGAAGTCCCTGGGAATTCGTTTTGAGTCTGTATCATGTCTGGAGACACGTGGTGCCTGTGGTGCGGTCCACAGCAGTGTTGTGTGTACCTCTGCTGAAGGTCCTGACACTGTCTCAGGTCTGGAGACACAGGCCTGGGGGACAGTCCACAGCAGTGCTGTGTGAACCTCTGCTGAAGGTCTTGAGGCTGCGTCATGTCCAGAGACATGTGGGGCCTGGGGGACAGTCCACAGCAGTGCTGTGTGAACCTCTGTTGAAGGTGTTCCTCCAGCTTCTCCCGGAGCTCTGGGTTGATGAAGTCCCCTGGGAGGAGGGAGACTGATTCATGGTCCTGGAAGGCCTCACTGTCAGGGGTGAGTTGGCTAAAGACTTCCTGAGGTCTCTTAACCATGCAGGGTAAATCCCCCCTACTTTCTTGTTCCTTCTTCAAAAGGTCACGCATGGGTTGGAAGTTGGGATAAGAGGTTGGGCGTGCTGCTGGTCTGTAGTGCAAGCTGCTCCCCAGGCCACGATCTCTGCTGAGTAGCACGGTGGGATGGGGAGACAGGATGAGGTGTGGGGCTGGCTGTGGGTCTGAGCAAGAGTTGAGGGCTGGGACAGCAGCAAGGCTTGAGTCAGAGGTTGGGGTTGGGCCACATGGGGGGACCAGAACTGGGCGTGAAAACTTTGTGGAGATAGTTGAGTCTGAATTTGTACTGGAAAGCCTTCAGAAAGTTCATTGAATAAAACAGAGGGAAACTCCAGTGGGGAACCAGAGACGCTAATTGTAGCCACCAGGGACTCACTGTGCAGAAAGGGAAGGCCCCAGAAGAGCTGGCTGTGTTTCTCCTGTAAATGGCCCTGCAACACCTTGGGATCAGAGAGCTGCTGAGGACCAGGCAGCTGTCCTGGTTTGTCTTTCATGGTCCAGAAGGGTTGCGGGGTTCTGGTGTCCTGCTCATCACCTGAGGACTTGAATCTATTCTTCAGAGAATCTAGGTGATAGTCTGATTCCTTCTTTTGTTTGTCGTTCCAAATCTTCTGTCCTGCTCTCTTGGTGATTAGTATCTCCAATAGCTTCTGGGCATTGGGGTCGACCAGAGAGGGGCCACCAGCCTCCATGTGCCTGTGTGTGGGGTCTCCCCAAAACAAGGCCTCTGGTGGGTGGTGGGAAAGACCCTCTTCCTGGGATTGACCCTGTGATGAAGTGGGGAAGCAGAAGGCCTTGGCAGCCACCTGCCACCAGGAGAGAGCTGAGATGGGACAGCTTGGGTGACTAAGAGTTGAGATTGCTGGGATGGGAGAAGTCAACCAGCAGTTGTGTGGAGACTGGCTCTGTGGGATGGAGCCCAGCGGGAGTGCCACTGTGTGACACGGAGAAGTAGCCCGGCTGGAGTCTGCTGGAGGCAGGTGGGAGGCCACAGGGTCAGGGGGTCGTGATGGGGGAGGAGGAAGCACAAGTGGCCGAGTTGAGAGGGTGTCAAGGGGGAGCGAAGGCTCTGGTGACTGAGAGGCACTCAGGGTTGAGTATGAACTAATAACAGAAACCACAGAGGTTGTTGAGCCTGGTGACAGGGTGGAGGCCACAGGCAGAGGATGCTCAGCCAGAGGAGCCAGGGCAGTGAGTGGGGACAAGGTGGCAGGAGCAGTGTCTTCCACATTCTGCATGCATGGCTGGTGGGCTCTGGCAGGTGCTGGTTTGCACACCTCAGCTGGAGGGTCAGGGATCACCACCAGGTGGCTGCAGGAGACAGGAGGCAGGTGCTGTAGCCATGAGCAGATGGGCCAGGAGTGGCACCTGCACCCAGGGCCCCTCCACTGCCCGTGCACTGGCTCCAGAAAGCTCCTGCCACCCGTGCCCCAGGGCTTTAGTCACATCCCATCCCCTTCCCTCTGCTTTCGTCCCAAGTTAGTATGAGACTCTGGGGTCACATCATAGGCCCTGGTAGGAAGGAGGACTTGGGAAAGAAGGGGAAAGTTTCTCACCTTTGCATACGTGAGATCAGGCTCCAAACCTCCTTCAGTTCCCCCAGGTCATCTCTCCAGGCTGAAATCAGGAGACTGGGTTATGGTGGAGCGGAGAGGCTTGGGGATCTTACAGGAGTCTTAGTGGAATGTTCCTTTAGGGTAGGCTCTGGGAGATTAGACTGTGGAGCCCCAGCATCAGTGTCCAAGACCACACGAGGTCAGCGACAGGTACACAGATGGGTAGCACCTTGTCATTTACAATGTGCTTCTACCCCATGGTCCTCACAACCACCTTCTGGGGGAGGAAGGACAGGGTCATCTCAAAGAGGAATCAGCCTTGGCAAAGTTAAGCAGCATGCCCACAGTTGGGCCCGAGGCCCCAGCTCCAGATCCAGGCAGTGTTGGTCCATTAAACCGCACCCCTGGCCCTGCTGGGCAGCACCCCTTCCCTGCCCCACCGTGGCTTCCTTCCCGGCCCAGAATCTGAGTACCCCCCCAGGTTCTGATCTCCTTCCCAGGACCCTCCCTGTCAGGCCTCTGTAACCACATCCTCACAGATGTGTCCCTTGTTGCTCAGGGACAGTGTGCGAGGTCAGGTTACCTCCAGGGCTCCATCAGAAGGGCAGAGCCTTCCCTTGCAGAGCGCCACTCTTCCTGCTCCTGCTGTTCCTTGTCTCCACCCGATGCTGAGACAAGAAAGAACGAGGAGCTGGGATCCGAGTCTCACCCTTCTCCCCCTAGACAAGCTGCAGACGCACAGTGTTCACGAACAACTTGACTTTCTATATTTAACTGATGGAGCCCCAGTCTCTTCTCTTCGCTTTTGCTCATTTTTAAAGTGAATAAAAAATATTTCCTGTTTTCCTTCTGTGAAAAATGCAAAGAGATCCAGCATGGATGTCCTCAGTTCCTCTGGTCTAGAAACCCACAGGGTAGACCTGCATCTGAGCTGTTAGTAGGATTCTGCCTCCCAAGGCTGGAGTCACCTCCAGCCTCTGATGAGAGGCTGTTAGGAGCATAGCAAGGCCCTTAGATGAACCTGACATTGAGTCAAGTCTTAGACCAAGGGGCCTGTTGTGGGAAGGCACTGAAGAGCCAGTGCTCAGCTGTCCTGCAGAGATCTCAGCTCTCAGCAATCCCATCCTGGGCCACCGAGCCGAGTCATAGTGTCTGCCCTTGCTGTGTCCCCTCCAGCTCAGCAGCACAGCTGGTCTGAGAGCTTTGGACAGAAACCCTAGTGCCCACTGTCAGTCCTGCCCTGCCCTGCCTGTCCCTAGAAGGATGATGTTCTAATCCTTCCTGACATTTCCCATCTCAGAAGTCTCTCTAGGTGACTTGGAAAAGTGGAAATAGGAATAGGAAGAAAAGAGAGACTCAGTGTCTGGTGGGTTCTTGCAGAGGTTTGCTTACCTTCCTCATGTTTCTCTTTTTCCAATTTGACGGTAAGGATCCATCCTTCTGGAGACAGGGGAGTAATAGAAGAAAGAGCCCCACCCCACCCAGGAAGGCAAAGGTGATCTCCACCACCCAGGCAGTGGAGCTGGGGCTCAGCCATGTGGTACTAACGCTCTTCAGAGTGAAGAGAAGATTCTCCATCTTCTGAATCGCAGTGCTGCCCTCAGGCAACTGAGCCCTGGAAGTTCCCTTTGGTTCTACAGGCCAGGCCTGCATCACAGAGCTGTGGCCTCATCACAAAGGGCTCCGGTGGGGGAGAGGTAAAAAGAGGAAGAGGCTGAACCACAGCCCCTCCCCCACCTCCCAGCTTAGCAGGTCCCTCCATACTCTTGGGCTTCTAGATCCCTCCTTCCAATTCTACCTGCTCCACCTGTCACAGATAAACATTTGTCAGCTTTCTTTTCTTTCCTCTTGGAACCCAGGTATTACCTGCTTATTTGGAGATCTCCACTTGAGCTCCATGAATTTCATAGTTTTTGAAAATTTGGAGTTGTCCATGAAATTTTTCTTATTTCCCAGGGATTATTACTCTCAGGATGTCCTCTGTCTGCAACTTCCACTTTTCCACATTGTATGTTCTTGCCTTCCATCAACTTAGACATAGAACTTAAATTTCTTTTGTACTTTAGCTTTGTTTGAATAAAATTTTTATAATTTTTTGTTTCAATTATTGTTTACTACCTTCAGCTACAGAGACTTAAAAGTATTATACAAAATTCACAAGGCTTAAATAAGTATAAAAAATTTAAATGAAAGCTTCAAAAATATTTTTAATACATTTCCTGTATTTTTGCTTCTAAAATCAATAAAAGTTAAAGTTCACAAGAAATTTTGGAACATTTTATATGCACGTACATACCCCCTTTGACAAATCAATTCAGTATTTGCAAATCTAAGAATCCAATGTTATTTCAGTTCAAAGGCCTTCCTTTAGTATGTCTTGTAGAGTAGGACTGACAGTAGCACATTTTTTTAGTCTTTGTTTATCTGGGAATTTCTTTTTTTCTTTTCTTCATTTTAAAGGGTAGATTTGCTGGACATGGAATGCTTGGCTGACAATGTTTGTTTTCTTTAATCATTGAATATGCCTTCTAACTGCCTTCCCCCCATTGTTTCTGATCAAAAGTCAGTGGTTAATTTTATTGTCCTCCTTTGTACAAGAAGAGAATTTTTCTCTGGCTGCTTTCAAGATTTTCTGTCTTTCCACAGTTTGACTATGACATCTCTAGGAGTGGATATGTTTGTTTTTATTTTATTAAGGGTAAACAGACTTTATAGATTAATGTTTTAAGTCAAATTTGTTATATTTTCACCTACCAAATATTTCTGCAAGTATTTCTTCCCTTTTCTTTCTTTCTGAGACTCTTTTTCCACATATGTTGGGGTGCTTCGTGATGGCTCATGGGTCGTTCTTCAAACTCTTTTGTCTTTGTTCTTCAGATCATGGAAACTTGAACTGTACTGATTCTTCTGCCATCCCAAATTTGCTGTTACATCCATCGGTGAGTTTTTAATTTGTCATTGTACTTTTCAGTTCAGTCATTGTCATTACACTTTCCTTGAGTTAAGTATGGTTTCCTTCCTTTCACTCGCTACATTGAAGTCTTGCTAAATACAAAATCTGGGTACACTTAAAGACAGTTTCTGTTAACTGTTTTGTTTTTCCCCACTTCCTTGTTTCTTTTCATGTTTTCTGACTTCTCATTGAACACTGGATCCATTCAATAATATATTGTAGCAATTCTGCATTCTGATTTTTACCTTCTGAGAGTCATTGTTATTGTTTTGTTTGTTGAGTAACTTGCCTGTAGTAAATCTGTGAATTCTGTTAGCAGTATATAGCCACAGGGGTCTCTGCTCAAATTTTTGTCTTTCTTTTCTTGTTACTCATGGCTGCCCAGGAGTTAATCCTTTATCTCCATGCATGGTACTCGGTCAACAGCTGTGTGAATTTGTGCACAGACACCTTGAGTCAGTGAATTTGCCACTATTTGCTGATGATCTGTGTTTGGACAGGGAGTACATTCAGAATCCCAGTGTCCCTGGCTGTGCTTTCTAACGGGCTCTCCTCCTGCTTTGTCTTCTCTGCACCCAAACTCAGCTCCAGCATGAGTCAGGGTCGTATGGGTGGTTTGGGCAGGCTCTCATCTCTGTTGCGACTAGTGGAGATGCTGGTCCTTCCTGTTGGTTTGCAGCAAATCACCAAATTGTCTGAAAATTCTTCAGAGCATATGAGTCCCTCTGGCTGTGACAGCAGAGCTGCTGGCTTTCTGGCTTTCCCCAGCCTGACTGAACTACCAAACCAACAGAGCTGGGGTCTGTGGGGAGTGTTAGCTGACCCCGAGGGAATGCTGGGGTCTGTGGGGAGTGTTAGCAGACCCCGAGGGAATGCCACAGTCTTGAATTGTTCTGACTTAGTTCAGTAGTTGTCGTGAGTCATCACTTCTCAGTTGCTTGTGATGTTTTGGTCAGTTACCAGAATACTGAAATTGTTGCTTTGGACAATTTTGTCCAGCTTTATACTTGCTCTTTGGGGAGAGAATTTTCTGATATCTTTCATCCCATCATCCAAAAACAGTGTTCACCGTGGGTACCCCATCTGTATTTTTTTTTGTTTTTTTTTAATAGACTTTCTTTTTTAGAGCAATTTCACGTTCACAGCTAAATTGAGCAGTAAGGACAGAGTTTCCATTTACTTTCTGTCCCCCTCCCACCCCACCTCCGTGTCTGTTGACTTCCTACAGGAGAATATTACATTTTTTACAGTTGATGAACCTACATTGATGTATCAATATCACTCAGCATCCATAGTTTACATTAGGGTTCACTCGATGTTGGGTTTTGACAAATGTATAATGACAGATATCCACCATTACAGTAGCTTTCAGAGTATGTTCACGGTTCTAAAAATCATCTGTGCTCTATTTATCCCTCCCTCCCCCAACCCCTGTCAATCACTTATTCTTTCACTGTTTCATAGTTCTGCCTTTTTCAGAATGTCATGTGATTGAATCATGCAGTGTACAGCCTTTTCAGATTGGCTTCTTTCACTTAGTTATATGCATTTAAGGTCCCTCTGTGTCTTTTGATTGCTTGATAGCTCATCTCTTTTTAGCTCTGAATAACATTCCATTGTGTGGATGTACCACAGTTTATTTACCTATTAACCTACCAAAGGAATTCTGATTCTTCCAAGTTTTGACCATTTTGAATAAGGCTTTTATAAACAACTGGGTGCAGGTTTTTGTGCGTGCAAAAATTTTCAGTTTATTTGAGGAAATACCAAGGACTGTGATTGCTGAGCCATATGGTACGAATATGTTTAGTTTTGTCAGAAACTGCCAAACTGTCTTTTAAAGTGGCTGTACCATTTTGCATTCCCACTAGCAACTAAAGAGAGGTCCCGTTGCTTCACATTTTCACAAGCATTTGATGTCAACATTTTGGATTTTGGCTACTCTGCTTATGTATTGATATCTCATTGTTTCAGTTTGCGATTCCTTAACGACATATGACGTTGAACATCTTTTCATATGCTTATTTTCCATCTGTATATCTTCTCTGATGAGATGTCTGTTCAGGTCTTTTGCACAGTTTTAAACAGATTGTTTGTTTTCTAATTGTTGAGCTTTAAGAGTTCTTTGTATATTTTGGATAACAGTTTGTTATCAGATATGTCTTTTGCAAAGATTTTCTCCCATTGTATGGCTTATCTTCTCATTCTCTTGACATTGTCTTCCACAGAGCAGAAAATTTTAATTACAGTAAAGTCCAGCTTATCAATTCTGTCTTTTATGGGTCATGCCTTTGGTGTTGTATCTAAAAAGTCATCAATATATCCAACACCTTCAAGATTTTTCTCCTGTGTTAGTGTGTTAAAGTTTTATAGTTCTGCATTTACATTTAAGTCTGTCATGTATTTTCAGTTAATTTTTTTGAATGGTGTAAGGTCTGGCTCTACATTCTTTTTTTAGCATATGATGTCCTGTTATCCAGCACCATTTGTTGAAAGGACATTCAACAGCTGTTGTGTTTTACATTTAGGTCTGTGATTCATCTTGAGTTAATTTGGCATGTAAATGTTCTGTCCTATCAGCACCATTTGCCAAATGGACTATCTTTGTTCTATTGTATTGCCTTTGCTCCTTTGTTAAAGATCAGTTGGCTGTACTTTTGTGAGTCTATCTCCAGGTTCTCTATTCTGTTCCAATAATTAATTTTAACTTGTTTAACTTAGACATTATAAAAAATATTTGATTCATTTCAGATGCAGCAGGAGTTGGATAAAAATATAACTGAAGAACTAGAAGAATGTATGTTGCCAAAATTTATGAGTTAAATGTAAATTAATTACTTGGATTCTAAAATAAACCATACATAGCAAATGGCATCCCTTTCCGTAGTTTGATCAGTAGATACCATTTTTTTTTTGCTTGCACACATCTAATGAAAAATGTAAAAACAAATATTTATAGTGAAGAATATCCTCAATCCTCATTTATTCATCATGTTCCATAGTTTTTAAAAATCTTAGAACTGGGAAGCTTTTTTACAGTTTCATCCTAATCCTACTTAGATTTTAAGATCTAAAATTTTAATAACTCTTGCTTACATTCTTTCTTCCCTTTTCTTTCTGTCCTTTCAATATACTTACTTGGCACAACCAAAGCTACCCAAGAGAATAATTATCATTCTTCCCTTTACCTTCACCCAGTCATCTGAGTGCTGCTGAAGAAAAACACAGTGCCCAGAGTCCTGCTGCCTCTCTTTGGTTAAATTGCATCCCCTTTATCCACAGTAGTGACTTCAAATCTCTTTCTATAACCCTCTCACCCTGTTTCTTCCCCCTTGTGATGCTCTGTGACTAAGGCTAATTTCGGGATTCTGTTGACGTTGCCAGCTGTAGTGCTCTTAATTCTGTTTGTGACGCCAGTTGTCTAGCTCCATGACCATGCTAGTTGCCAGGCTCATTTACCTCCTGGTAATCCTGCCCCGACTGGGCCAATTGTCGAGCTAGGCCTAAGTCTGGAGCTCCCCAGACTGGGTCATGAACCCTTCACATGCCAGGCTGGGTCCCCAGACCCCTCACACGCAGGTTTATGAGCTAGGTAACTGGCCAAAAGGTCCTCGGAAGACACAGGTTGGAAAGCATGGCTGTGAAGGGCAGATGGCCACGGCAGACGCCCACCTGCCTGCTTCACTAAAACTCTCTCTGTCTCTGAAGAACACAAGAACAGCAACAAAACTAAAAAGATACATCGTTGCATACGTGCACTAACTCCACACACACACACACACACAGAATTTGCTTGCAAAGGATGTGCTAAAACCACACCTGACTGGACCCAAGTTGAGGGCCCTAACGAAACCATTCTTTTTTCCTAGCACCCATCACATTGCATCAGATGGTCTTATTTCTCGCAGCAAACCTCTTGAAAGATTTGCCTATTTCCTCACTGACAGTTTCTGCACATTTTTCTGAATCCACTTTCTCTTTACTAAATCAAAGTGACACTTCAGTTCTTGTCTGACTTCTCATTCCTCATGGCATTCAATACCTCCTCCTTGGGACATCTTCCTTTTGGCTGGGTAGGGCTTTTTATATGCATTTTTGTTAACTTTATGCTGAATGCAGGTGTTCTGATCAGAGACAGATTTCTTATTAAATAACTCACAGTAAATCATGTGTTGCCCTCCTTTTCCAGTCTTACCCCTGGGTGACACATTGAGAGCCAGGTCATTTGTCCTACACCAATATCCTGGAGGAAAATGACTTTCCCCTCCTGCTTATGAAGGGGCAGGAGGCAGTGGTCCTGGTGTCTCTAGAAGGGTCTCCTTTCTCTAGCCCTTTGGGAAGTAAATAATGTCCCCCGAGGAGCTAGACCTGAGCCCTCACCAAGTTTCTAGGCCATTTTCCTCCTTAAAATGTAAATAGATGAGATAGTTAGCCTTGGGGGCCTACCCTACATATCTCCACAGGGCTGTAAATGACCCTCCAGAAGAATTGATATTATTATTATTTCTGGTCAGAGCAATTAGATAAGCAGGTATAGATTTCAACCTCATACCACCTGAAGAATCTTAGAGAGCTAGGCTTATTTATTATATAGGATCTGAGAAGTCCCAGGAAGTTTAATTTTCCCACAGTTCAATCCCTTGTTCCTTGTTTTAGTCCCTGGGGAATTTTCCTATGTATATGCCACACAATGGGCCAATCTAACCGTCTGAACTTAAATTGACATGGGCAGTGACCAGATCTTTTTGGCTCAATTTAGGCAACATTTAATCAGAGCTATGATCAGGAGGATACTGAGCAATACGATGCAATTGGTCTCACCTGTACACCACAAGATCTCACTCTTTGCTATCTAAATGAACCTCATAAGCCTTTAGGGTCTATCTTGGGAAGTCAGGTGGCTTTTTTTCTTTTTTTTTTCCTCCAAGTTTCTGTATTAAGTTTTTCTTCCTGGCCTGGGGTACATACCAAGTATAGCAGGATATCTTAACAACTTGCGCAGACTTTGTCTTGGCCTGCATGGAGGAGATCTATGGCAAACTGTTTTCCATACACCACTCACTAGCCCATGAGCTGAAGCTTATCTGAATGCCTTTCAGGCTGAGGCAGGGCCATTGTTCACTTCAGCAGAAATCAAGAGGCATTTTCTACACCACCTTTCTGATGGAATAACTCCCATGATAGGCAAAACCCCTGCAGAGTCCATGTGTGTGTGTGGGGGGGTGTCCTGTATGCAAATAAAGGTGTGTTTCCTTCAACACTTGAGTGTTTTTGTAACTCGCCTAGGTGTAGATCACAGGGTTTTTACTAGAGAGCTGAGTTACTGCCTGCCTTTCCCACACCGAACATGAGAATCCTGGGGGGCACACTCGGCCCTTCTGCAAATGGACTTTCCAGTTGCCAGGGACTACAAGCTGGACATAGACTAGTCAGGGAGGACAGTGGACAGGGCCCCCAACATCGCCCTCCACACCCAACCACCAGTTGAGTCCAGCCCAGTCCTTGTTTTAAGGAAACTGCCTAAGGGCCATCAGTTTGGAGCAGTCTGCAGGAGGTACAGATGACAATACAGGTGTCCTGTGTGAATAAGACAGCTGCTGGGCCATCTCCTCTCTCAAGGTCAACTGGAATTCAAAGCATTCAACAGCTTGGAAAAGAGTTTTTTGGTGGGTAGAGTAGGGAGTTCAGGGTGTTTTCTTTTGGGGGAAGAAGGCTCCCTGAGCATTTTCTCAAAGGTCTAGATAATTAACAACACTCCTGTCCCCTCTCCTGAGAGTCTGAAGTTTTCCTCCCCAGTTGCCTATGGGAAAGCAAAATATTTGGCCCCAAAATATATTTCTTTGATGTATTTCAAGAAGGCTAAATCACAAAGAATAAAAATAAGATTAAGCAGAAGGCTGGTTTTTGTGTGGAAAGACATTTACGTGTGTAAATACGAACAGCCAGGCTTCCTCTCAGGGTCCCTCCTTTTGCTACTATCCTTTCTGAGGGCAGCTGTGAGATTATCTGAAGTGTTTTCATCTGCATACAAGATATCTCTACTTTAACTTTTGACTTCCTTCTTCCACCTGTGATGCCTCCCCCTAGAGAAGCCAGGTATGTAAGCTACTGTATCCCCATTGGAAACTCAGACATTGCTCTCTTGTGACTCCTCCGTGTTTCGCCCCTCCCCAGCATGTTAAATAACAAAATTTTGTAATGCCTTTTCTTCATATTGATCTAAACTTGTCAGTGTTTTATGTTAATGAAACATCATGGGGAAAGAAGTTTTCCTTTGGCCCTTACATAGAATGGCTTTTGCTTTGTCTCCATTGTTACAGTCTGTGTCCCATTTCAGGCATTATACCTTCACATTTTTTTCTCAATCATCTTCTACTCTCACTTAGGCCATTCTTCCAGAAGGGTAGGGTTCAAGAGAAGCAGAAGTCTTTTCACAAAAGAACATTTACACACACCTTCAACAAAGACAGGTCTGAAGCCCCTAAGCCCTCTTTCAGAGCAGCTGACCTGGAGTTTCTGTTAGGAGAGAAACATTATGCCCAGGATAATGGTCAGCGGAAAATCCTGCATGTTCAAAAATGTTCAAAACAGTTCTAGACCATGTCCCAGCACTTTTGTCCTGATCATGACTTAATAAAATGCCAAGAGAGAAAATTGACCCTGTCTGGGGACAGGTATGTTGACTAACCAAAATGCCTTACTTAGTAAGGTGTGTGTGTGCTGGGATGAGGTGAAGAAACTAGAGTCAAAGGATCAGCTTATTGTTGAGGAACTTCTGCCATAAAGGGCACAGAATGTCAAAATGCAAATAGTTCAAAAAGCCAGTAGTAGTGAGATATCCCGCAAGAGGGCGTAAGAAAGTCCAGTATCATTCAAGCTGCCCTGGGTGGGTGGGGTTCTCACTGATGCTTTCTGCAGCACAAAGAATCAGTTGACCTTTTCTCTCACAGAGCTGACACTGCTGGGCCAGACAAGCAGCATTCCAAGCCCAAGTTGATCCCCCCTCAAAATGGGTGCACCCATTTTCACAAGAGAGTATTAGCAAGTTTAAAGGCTGCCTTTCAAAAGGTGTGCATCTGCTCTCATGTCAAAAATTCCAAAAGGTTCTTCTGAAGTAGTTCCCTCTTTTCTAAGAGCAGGACCGACGCCACTTAAGATAGCCCCTGCATTGTGTGAAAGTTAGGCGGGAAAGTGTTGGTGGAATGGGAGGAGCTCTGCTAACTGCAAGATTAGCTCATGTACTGTTGGCTTGCTTGCAATGGCTAATACCTCTTGGCATGGTGATCAGGCGACCCAGCTGCCGGGCTTGCAGCTTTAAAAACCGAGAACAAAGGCAATTCGGCACCGCACCTTGAGTTGGCTGGTGTGGTCCCAGCTGCTGGAAATAAAATTTTTTTTCTCTTTTTCTATATTGGTCTCCAAGGGTGTTTTTTTCTCCCAACGCCTATAACACTTCAATCTGGAGTCTGTTTTCCCTTAGCCAAAAAACTTAGCCACAGTTCATCAGGGTGAGGCAGGAGTAGGGGTAGCGCTGACGACTCCACTTTGTTGCCTGCACCAAGAACTGAGCAGTAGTCTGTGTTGGAAATGCAGCAGAGACTTCAGGGGCAACAGACCACATCGTGTTCCAGGAAACACCAGGGAGGGTAGCAGTTAAAGAAAAGCCCTAAAGACAATGGTATGTCCCTTCTCAAAACCATGTCATTTCCCAAGGTGCTTAATCCCATTGTGCAAGCATCCTTCTACAGGCCTTGAGAGAACAATGGGGCCCTGGCAGAGGAGGATAACCATCAGCCCCCACCTGTTGGGGCCTTGTGCCTGAAAGAAAGTGAGCTGAGACGCTGGGTACCAATCAAGCTTTATTAAAGGAAAAGAATCTGCTGGGCTGTGCTCAACGTGTAGGGCAGCCCAGGGCTGCCCTCAAAATGGAGGACAGCACCAGGTGTGGGGGTGAGAGAGCTTATATAGGGCGCCAAGGGCTGGCTGACACAATCAAGGAGGGAATTATGCTAATGTCAAAGCTATGCAACCAGGATGGAGAATTGCACCCTTCTGGAAGCAAAAGGGCTTCTGTTTTGCAGAAGTCACAAGTCTTCTCCTGACGGGAAGGGGGGAGGGGTTTGGTGCTAGAGTGGAATACAAGGCCAGCGGCTATTTTGTGCTTATTGTGTGCACAATGGTGCTGGTCATATCCAAGATCCATCAGTGACCAACTGACAACACCATAGTTGTGAGGCCGGGAGATCTCACCTCCTTACCCAAAATCTCCTTATCTCACTCTTTTACCTTTAAAAACCCCTAGTGATGAACACTGAGAACTATACTCCTCTTTCATGTTGGCTCCCTTGTGCACATGCTCTCTCTCAATAAACCCCACTTGCTCAAATGTATATGGGGCTCAGTGTTCATTTCTATGACTGAGTCCCAGGGATCTGGCTTATCTGGTCTAGTAACGAAGGGGACTGGTTCTGTGTCCCATACTCAGAGTCTAATTTTAAACCTTGGTAAGGTCAGTCTTATTACCTTTAAATATTCAAATAGGTATGAACATTTTAAATTAGCATTTCTCTCATGACTACTGATGTTGAATCTTTTCTTTGTCTGTATTTAGGCTTCAGTGAACCCACTGCAGATCTTTTCCCTTTTTTTTTTTTTAAATTTGGTTTTCTTATTGTTGAGTGGTTTTTTTCCTAACTGTATATATATATATATGGGGTACAACGTGATGTTTTGATATATGCATACAATGTGGAGTGATTATATGAAGCCAATTAACATATCCATTACCTCACATACTATTTTTTGGTGGTAAGGACAATTAAATCTACTTCCTTATTATACAGTACATTTTTTTTCAAGTGTACAATACATTATTAACTATAGACACCATGTTGTACGATAGATCTCCATAACTTATTCATAGAAGGATTTCAAGCAGAGTAATGATGCAAAATAAAATTTTAAGGTAAAAATGAGATTACCCTGGTCACTATTTGAACATTTTTGGGGAAGCCAAAATTAATGAGGCACGCTTGATTATGAAGTGATTCAAGTAACCAAAGTCATATTAAAGAATGGCTGGGGTGGTGACCAAAAAATAGAAAGTAGAATTTGTAGAGGGTACTAACATTATTAAATCACATGTATTTCACAGGGCCTTAATGTTTAGCCTAGTAGGGCCACAGCCCTTAGATTAGAAGGACCACAGTCTTTAGATCAGGCTGTAGCTTACTAGGATCTTTATCTTAGTAGGACAACAGTCCTTAGCTGTTAGAAGGGCCAAAGCCCTTTAGGCTGTAGCATAGTGCGGCCACAGCCCTGTAGTTTTAGCAAGGCCAAAGCCTTTTAGTTTGAGGAATAACCTAACCTTTTAGTATTGCACATAGAAATTCTTAGCTTGGGAAAAAGCAGAAAAATTTCACAGGACTAAAAAGTCTCTGGTGTGGAAAACTGTAGCACAGCAAAAGTGCTGCTCTAAGGGCAGATGCCCTCGGTGCAGCTAAACCTAATCATGGGAAAATATATGTACTGAAAGCTCAAGGCTACTCTGCCAATTAGCAGCTGGTTCCACATTTGACCAACTGCTTGTCTAAGTTTCCCAGGGAGCCAAGTGTTACCTTAACGATTATCTCTTTGGTTCTTTTGTATATCACATAGCTTAGTTTTATGATTCCTTTGAAGGTAAATTGCTTGAAGTATTTTTAAGTTGCACTTGCTTTAATGAAAATTGTTATGTAGTCAGTTTGTTTCTGTTTTCACTATGACTGATTAACCACCTGTGTTCTTGTCTGTAACTTTTTGCCTGGACAATAAAAAACCAAGAAAAGCCATGATTCAGGGTCATTTCCCAGGGATTTCTTCTCTCTTGAAGAAGTCATTCCTTGGATTTAACCCTTTCTGGGCCTCTCACTGCTCTGGAGAAATGGGCTTTGAGTAATCCTTTGAGTCTCCATCTCTATCACCCTGAGGGAGAGGTGACAGTAATAAGCCAAGTATCCACTTATTGACACTGACTAAATCTCATTAGCTGAACAAATGGAACCGAAAAACAAAAACAAAACAAAGAAGAAGAAAAAGATAATTGTCCCTACTAGTCCCATTTTGTTTATTTTTCATTGAGATATAATTTATATAAAACAAAATGCACAGATATTAGATGTACAGTTTTATGTGTTTTGATAAATTTATTCACCCAAGTGACTGCCACCCTAATTAATATATAAAACATTTCCAACACCCCAATAAATTTGTTCTGCGCCTCTTTCTCTTCAATTATTTTACCGCAAGGGCACCCACTAAACTTTTTGCTACTATAAATTAGTCTTTTCTGCTCTAGGATTTCATATAAATGGAATCACACAGTCTGTATCCTTTTGTACCTTTTTTTTCTTTCATTCAACACAGTGGGGTTTTTTGTTGTTGTTGGGGTTTTTTTGACCGGTAAGGGGATTGCAACCCTTGGCTTGTTGTCGTCTGCACCATGCTCAGCCAGCAAGCGCACCGGCCATCCCTATATGGGATCCGAACCCACGGCCTCGGCACTTCCAGCACCGCACCCTTCTGGGTGAGCCACGGGCCTGGCCAACACAGTAATTTGAAATCCATTCATTTCACTGTGTATATCTCTAGTTTGTTCTTTATTGCTGAAAAATATTCTCTTGTGTGGTAATCATTACAGATCATTATAATATGTGTCCTTTTGTGTCTGGTTTCTTTGTCTATTTTGTAGAGATGAAGAGCCAATAGAATTGGAATTGAAGTTAGGAGAATGAACTCAGGATTCCAAAATGGGATAGAGGCAGTATGTGCTAGGTTCTTGGCAGCAGCCACAATGGATTATTTCATAGTGAGAGTGGCCTGTGGGGACTTTAAAATTGGGGCATAAGCGGAGTTGGAAGGAGGGTGCCAGATGATCTGTATTAACTAAAGCTTCGGGATGGGCACCATTAGGGGATCTGGGTGGTGTGTACATGTTTCTCTGGGAAGGGCTAGTCTTCACCCTCAGGTAAATTGCTTAAACCTTCCAGTTTTTTCTCAGTGAACATAGTTCATCTCTCTTTTTTAATGCTTCTGTTGCTTTTCTTTTTCTTCCTTCCTTCATTCCTTTCTTCCTTTCCTCCTTCCTTCCTGACTCCATTTAAAAACACTGCAGTGGTTAGAATCTTCTGTACAATGAAATGGTACAGAGCTGACATCAATGTTTTGTTGTTGATCTTAGAAGGATGCACATTTAATCCTTCATCATTACAAAAGATGTTAGCTGCAGGTTATTTTTAAAGATGCCCTTTAACATGCTGAGGAAAGTTTCTTGTATTCTTAGTTAGGGTTAGGGTTAGGGTTAGATTTTATTTTTTCAGGAGGAATGGATGTTAAATTTTGTCAAATGCCTTTTCTGCATCTACTAGATAATCATATGGTTTTTCTTTTTCAGTCTGTTAATATGATGACAATCATTGGTTGGAGGAGTTAAAATATAATTTACTGAGATAAATTTGTTTTCATTTTTTCTTTTTTAAGCCTATATTATGACTTTCAATTTGCTTTATTTTTATTCATTTTAAATAAATTTTGAAATGTAGTACTTTCTTGAATTTTTGAATTCAACTATAAATCTTGCCTTTTATTTAAAATTCTCTAAACTTTGTCAATCCTTTTTAAAAATTCTGTCATTTCTTAGGTACCTGAAAACAACCATCATTACCATGAATTCTTAAGAAATAACAACCCACCAATAAAACATAACGCAAAAGATAAAGAGAAAAGAAGTTTATCTACCATTCCAAGAAACCAACAAACACAGAAGACAAACAGTAAATCAGAAAGAAAGGAACCAAAGACATTTAAAACATCCAAACAAAAATCAGTAAAATGCTGGAAGTAAATCAACACCTTTCAATAATAACTCAATGTAAAAGGATTAAATTCCCCACTCAAAAGATACTGACTGGATTAAAAAGATGGGCACAACAGTATGCTGTGTTCAACAGATTCACCTCACCTGTAAAGACACACACACACTAAGAGTGAAAGAATGAAAAAAGATATACCATGCAAATAGAAATGAAAAATGAGCTGGAGTAGTTATTCTTATATCAGATAAAATAGACTTTAAACAAAAAACCATAAAAAAGAAAAAGAAGGCCACTATATAATGATAAAAAGATCTATCCAGCAAGAAGACATAACAATCATAAATATATATGTACCCAACATCAGAGCAGCCAGATATATAAAGCAGATACTACTAGACCTAAAGAAAGAGATAGACACTGATACCATGATAGTAGTGGACTTGAACACCCCACCCTCAACATTGTACAGATCATCTAGGCAAAGAATCAATAGAGAAACACAAGAGCTAAACAACACTTTAGACCAATTGGATTTTGTAGACATCTACAGAAAATTTCATTCAACATTTTAACCATTTTTAAATGTACAGTGGCATTAAGTACATTCACACTGTTGTATACCCATCTCTAGAACTTTTTCGTCATCCCAAAGAGAAACTCTGTACCCATTAAATAATAACTCCCCATTGTCCCTTTCCCAGCCTCTAGTAACCTCTATTCTACTTTTTGTCTCTATGACTTTGCCCATCCTAGATAGCTCATATAAGTGGAATCATATGATGTTTGTCCATTTGCATCTGGCTTATTTCACTTAGCACAATGTTTTTAAGGTTCATTCATATTGTAGCATGTGTCAGTACTTTCTTTTTATTTTCAAGTAATATCCCATTGCTGAGATATATCACATTTTATTTATTAGTTGATGGACATTGGGTTGTTTCCTGTTTTTTAGTATTATGAATAATGCTGCTATTTATATTCACGGAGAAGTGGACATATGTTCCTCTTGGGTACATAGTAGGAGTGGAATTCCTGGGTCATATGGTAACTGTTTAATCTTTTGAGGAGCTGTCAAGATGTTTTTCCAAAGCGGCTACACAATTTCACATTCCCACTAGCAGTGTATGAGGGTTCCAATTTCTCCACATCCTTGCCAATACTTATTTTCTATCTTTTTTGTTATAGGCATCCTATTGGTGTGAAGTGGTACTTCATTGCAGTTTTGACTTGCAGCATCTTAAAGACTAATGATGTTGAGCATCTTTTCATGTGGTTGTCATTTGTCCATTTTCTTTGGTAAAATATCTACTCAGATTTTTTTATCATGTTGTAATTGATAGTTTGTCCTTTTCTTGCTGAGTTGTAAGAGTTCCTTATGCAAGTAATTCTGGGACAAAAATGTTTTTTGTTACTGCTTTACCATAAATTTTGTTCTAAATCTTAATGTTCTTTATTATTTTTGTATTTTAAGCTTTTGTTTTATTAACCTCTTTGCCTTTTCCCAAGAATTTACCAACAGCAGCATTCTATTTCTTTATTTCAATCTTGTTTTAATAATTTGCTTCCTTGCCCCCCAATCCAAAAAAAGATATTTGTATTACTCCAACAATTTCTCACCCCGTTCATAATCACCATGTTCCTATAACCTACATCCACTCCTGGGATGATGGATTGGGAAGACTTAACTTTATCTTGCTGAGAGAACTTCCTTTATATTGTTCAGGAATTGTTTTCATAAGCTTTTACAGTTAGGGAAACCAGGCAAAACCAAGCATGTTGCTGCTTTGCTCAGGAGCAGTGGCTCATGTATTTGTAAATGATTTAGTAAACTCTCAGAACAGCTGAGGATGATGCTAACAGCTGACAACTCACTAATCATCAGGGTTACTTATAAATAAAAGAAAAATTTAGAACTTACACATCAAAGTCTTCTACTACAAAGGTAGCAAATATTTGGCTAAAATAATGTTTGTCCTAGATGACAAATCTGAAATCTATTCCCCACTTTTTGCATTCCATTTTTCTGTTAAAAAACATTAATTCACATTGTTATGTTATCTCACAAATATGTTTTCCCTTTATACCATGCTCCCAGGTGTCACTCTGACATATACCTCAATGATCATATGCAGAATTGTGGAAATTGTGTAGGACACTCATGAATGAGGAAACTCAGATAACATGAGCAGATAGGTATGGAAATAGTAAGAAAGAAAGAGAAGCTTCCACTTCCTTCCATGCTGAGATTCTCCCCATTATTTCATATAAAAATCACAAATAAACATCAGTTCTTTTACCCCCAAAATAAAAATACCCAAGAAAAGTAATCATGAGAGGAATCGTGTTTCCAAAAGTCAGTTATTTTAGGTGCAACCTTTATCATATACTATGTGGATTAAAAGAGAAACTTCCTTTCCCTCTTGTCACTTTCCTATCTACCCACAGATAAGGACTTCTGTCTTCTCATAAGTATTGAGTAGAAACACTGTCCACTCCTCACCTCGAGCTGGCTTGTTCCCAGAGCCGGGAGGAAAGGAGTGACTTATTTAGTGGATGTAAAGAGTCTTACATTCATTGGTGCGTGTTTTCCTGTCACTAAGGTCAATATGCCATTGATCAGTGAGTACATATTTTCTTCCTCTCTCCCTGGATTCTGCACAGAAGTGGAAGGCAGGTGAAGACTCTCCATGCTTTGGCCACATAAGTGTATCTTCTGTGGATCAACCTTCCCTGTGTTCCAGTTCTGAAGCCAAACCTAAGAGAAAATATTAGAAAAATCTTGTTTGTTCAAAGCAACAAGACATATTTTCCAAGTCAGCTTTATCAGGAGTAACATCTTTGGATATTAATCTGACCTTTTGGTTTTATTTCTAATTTGGATCCGAACTGAAAGGAGAGAGGTGTGTTATCAATTTACACCCCTGAAGCCCCAACACCCATAAGTCCATTTTAATGAAATGTAGTTGAGAAGAAGATATAAAATATTTATCCTGTCCAAATGGTGATTACTGCATTCTCAACTCTATTGCTGACCAGAAGCAGAATCTTTGTGCATGTGGCTGGTGCACACATGTGCAGGGATCCAGAGCATTGCATTTCTGTTATGGCATGGATCCCAAGGTTGCCAGAGTGGCAGTCAGGCTAAGGATGGAACAGGCAATGATTTGCAGGTCCTGGAGGTAGGAAGGTGGACACACCTTTTGGCTGGTGCTTGTATCCAGGAAGTGCCAGAAAGTAGAAACCAGTAGTGCCAGATGTAGAAACTAAAAATAATGAGTCCCAGCAGAGTGTACAAGCCCAACCTTTTATTTTTTATTTTTTGGCTATTGGCTGGTATGGGGATCCAAAGCTTTCACTTTGGTGTTATAACACTGTGCTGTAACCAACTGAGCTAGCCAGCCAGCCAAGCCCAACATTTTAAATGCTAGTGCACCTTAGCAAAACTATTCTAGGTTTAATTCCTCAGAATAGTTTGCAGTAATAACAAGAAGGCAGTGTAATAAGGAAAGGATGGTTACTAAAATAATTGTAGGTCTTATTAAGTTTACCTACTTTAAGACAGTAACTTTCAGACTGAATACAGTGCATAGAAAGGTTGAATATAAAAAGTTAGCCAAATGTCAGCAAATTCTTATAAAAATAAAGCTGCTATGCACATATTCATATCAGACAAAATAAAAGTAAAGGCCCAAATCATTAATAATAGCAAAAAAGGAATAGTACACAAAAGCAAAAAAAAAGAAAAAGCCATCGAAGCCATCAAAATATACAAAAAGAACTGATGTGCATCAACAACAAAGCTTCAAAATACAAAAAAAAAACTGCAAGTAGAATACAATAAATCCATTCTCATAAAAGAGGATAGTTCAAGTGAATCATAAGCTGATAGATCAAATACACTATATTTTATAAAGAGGTAAACTTCAGAAATAAAAGTACACATGTCTAGAAGAATATAAGTTTAAAGGCTAGCTTAGCAAGCCTTTCACTGACTTCCCTCTTTTCCCATGGTTATTTGACATTTTGAACATTGGTTACAGAGCAGGATGACATTACCTACATGGGCGATGTTTTCCAGACAACCTGGAGTTACAATCTTGTTATGACGCATGTACTGTCCAGACCCTGAGAAACCATGGAAGACATCAGTAAGGTAAGCTGACCCCACCCCAAAGCCAGTCAGAAACTTGCAGGTCCCTAATATAATGACAAGGATGAGAACAGAAATCAGACAGAGCCTTGTCACCATAGATGACATCAGAAGGCAGCTGACTGTCACACTTGGAGGTTTTGTACCTTACACATTGCCCCCTCTTGCTCCTGTTTCCTTTCCACATCAACTACATAAAAACCCTCAGTTAACTTGAGAATGTCATATGGTCTTAGGGACATTAGTCTCCTGTCTTTTCAGGATTGTGGGCTTCTTGAATAAAGCTACCTTTCTGTTACACACACACACACACACACACACTCAAAGAGGTAAGCTATATTAACTCACATAAATTTAATCTAATACATATATGTAGAAATCTGCCCTTACTTCATGGAGAATACTTATCTTTTCAACATAAGATATTCACCAAAAGTGGCCATATACTAGTTCGCAAAGAAAATTTCCCAGAATTGATATCCTGCAGATCATAATGCAATGAAATAAAAAATTAACAGTATAAAAATTATCTTAAAAATATATTTGTGGACAATAAGATAGATATTCTAAGAAATCATGAAATAAAGAGAATTGCAATAGAAATTATAGAGTATTTAGAAATAAATGATATCAAAATTAAGCTTTATTTACTTGTTCATTTATTTTCTCAAACATTTATTGAGTGTCTATTATAAAATAGGCCCAGGACATACAGATGTCAATAAGTTGGACAAAGATTATGCTCTCATGGATTATATATTCTTACATACTTGGAATTCAGCAGACAAATGGTAAAGAAGTGAACAACATTATTAACAGATTGGGAGAATGGGGTTAGTGGTTATGATTACAGCTTCTTTTTTAGAAACTAGGCTCTAGTGTGGGCAGTGTTGGCCAGAGGAGGGGCTTGAAGGAATGAGAACCAGGTGGAGCCCGTGCTGGGGAGACAAAGTCAGGGTGTGTGGCAATGCCTCTACGTTGAGTCCTAAGGAGACTAGAGGTTTGAGTTCCACAGAAAGTCCAGCCCAGCTCACTGGGTGAGTGGAAATGGCTGGCTTGTGATACAAAGCATGTTTGCTCTGTGTGTTCTCTATGATGTATGTTCCTCAGAGGCTACTTCAGTGTTAAGTGTTAGGTCAAATGTTTGGAGTTTCTTTCCACTGGGAGACATGACTAGCTCTGAGGTCTTCTGTCCTCAGCTCTCATTCAAAGTGTGTCACCAGAACTGTGAATCATGCTTAGCCCCAAAGTCATCTCCACTCCAGCAGCTCTCACTCAAGCTGTGGCCCCTCTCAATCATTGTTGGGACATGATGGAAGGACAGACTGAATAGGAACCCAAAGGTAGTCCTGGTTAAGTCAATAGGTATGCAACATCTGGGTTTACTAAGCTCAAGGCCAAGAAATGGCCAATTTGTGGAATGACTATGTAGATAGATTTAGCCACATTTCAAACATCCAAGGTATGAGAAACTCATTTGTGGGATGCTCTGAATCACTATCCTGCCTGAGACCACAGTTTAAACCACTGATCTGAACTACCCTCGCATAAGAATCATGCACATGTTTATCAATTCGCCGTGTTCCTAAATGTGTCTTTTCTGCTCCAGGAAGCAGGTAAGTCAAAGGATGTAACATTCATAGGTCATGTCTTCATACAGCTTATAGTCAAGAAGGGGAACTAGTTGTCCGATCTTCTTTCCACTGCTACTAAAAAAGTGCATCAGAGTCTTTGCAGTGTTCTATGAAAATGAGCTGCTAATAATTCTAAGACTGCTTGACTGAAGTCAGTAAGTCCATGGTAATTGTCAATTTTAAAGGCCTCTTTCTCCACCCCCAGTTGAGTCATCTAACAGGGCATATCTCAGCTACTTTCTCTGTGCTCATTAAATGGTGTAAAAGATCATTTAGAATCTGTGCTCCCTGAGGCCTGCAGGTGCAGAGAGCAGATGCAAGCCTCCAGAGCACTGCAGCATGTGTGCTGGCCAAGCTGAAGTGCTTGTGACTCTCTCTGTGATGTGAAGCAGAACTTATGCTCGGTGGTTTTAAACATGTCATTTTGCTGATCCCCTAAAGAGACTGTAAATACATAATGAATCAATGGAGTTGCTTAAGATTTGCAGTATTTATCCTTCTTACAGTTGACATCATTACTCAAAAAGGCTTACATTGGCCTTCTTATTCTTTGTTCTCTCATAAATATCTTTTACATTTTCCTGTCTAACAATTTCAGTGGATCTAGGGAGGTGTCACTTATCTGGTGGAAATTTTAATAGTTATTATGGATGGTGCAGATTCCATGATGTGTTAAAATTTCTCTTTGGTCTGTCAACATCTCTGCCTGGTTTTGACATCAGCTGCATATGTGGCATAGAATGAATATATACATAGGGGTCTCTCTCTTGCTCACTCTCTCTTTCCTTGTATACACATCAGTGTACGATAAATGCTAGATGTAGACCTACTCTCCCTCCTGGTGCATATCAGAGTTTCCCCTCCTCCCTGGGAAACTACCCTGGCCAAGGTAGTTACCAAAGGAAAAGCACATCTTTAAGACAAACATCCCCTTTAAGACAAATGGAGGGCTGGAGGAAGCAGGAACCCTGAGTAAATGAATTAGCATGTAAATGAATTAACGCATAGGTGTTAAAGGACTCTGGAACCAGGAGGGTAGCAATTGGATTAATTTATCTATTGAGCCAGATCTCCCAAGCACTCTGAGTTGGGTGAGGATCTGTGCATAAGCATGCAAGTGATTTACATCTCTACTTTGATTTTTTTCTCTATATAACTGCTGTATGTACCCCATGGTGGCATGGATGTCCAGCTGGCCAGCTACCACCAGCAGCTCCTGTAAGTCTAATAAACTGATGTCTCTACCTATTGGACTGGATGAGTTTTTTTGAATAAACAAATACTGTGTGAGTGCCCTCTCAGATCTGGGGCTCCCGTGATACACTCATGCATCCAGATTAACATAAGTGTAGGTGTATTCTTTGTGATAGATGGTTATACCATAAACTGTGCAAGCCTCTTTTTGTACCAGTTCACAAAGGAAACGATTGGGAAGTGTCAGAGAAAGGGTGTTTGTTGTCTGTATCTGTTAGGGTCTAGGCAGGAATGAGATGACATTCTCAAACAGTAATTAAAGAAAATTTGATAAAATGCTTTAACAAATGTGTGGGCAGGATTTGGGGAAATCAGCATAGAAGAGTGGGGTGCCCTGGGACTAGTAGCCCCAGCCTGAAGAGGCCACAGGAGGAAGTATTACCTGGTACCCCAGAGCGGGTAGTGGTTTAGAAAAGGCTGCCTGACAGGGCTTGTGGCTTTCAGGAGCAGGAATAGCCAGCTGCAGTGACAAGGCAGTGAGGAAATCAGCTCCAGCCACCAGAGTTGCCCAAACTTACACACCTTGGCTACACCTGACTGGGAGCCAGAGGGCAGGGGAGGTCCTGATACTTAAGACCAGAAAAGGGTCTGCAATGACAGTGGTGATGTCCAGCATGTTTTTATCTGCTCAGGGATGATGTTCTATAATATTTTTAGTTACTGGTTGTATCACTCTTATATGGCTCCAAGAATAAGGTGTTGGACTGAGGCATTCCCGTGAGAGAGCACACAGGGTTGCTCTCACCTGCAGAAGCAAGTTTAGAAAAGAGAATTCCTGCCTTGCTCTTCTGTACTCATGAGGTGAGATCTGTTAGTAACAAGACATCTCAAAAATATGAAACTGCTAATAGCCAACTGACAGCATTAGTCACTTGGTCAAGCATCTAGAATTTTCCAATTTGGATGTTTCTAACATAGTGTTCTCTCATCTCAAGCTGAATTACTTAGCACAAAGGCATCCCATCTGGCTACACACACACATACAAACACACTCAGGTTCTCATCACTTACGTTATCTCCATGGTGATTAGGACCCAGGGCATTGGACACTCAACAGTGATTAGAAAAACACTGAGTATATGTTGAAACTGTCTCACTTTTATAGAGAAATAGTTTCTTGCAAGTAACCACCTCTGCATTTGAAGATTAGTCCAAAGCCTGAGAAAAACCCTAAATTTAGCTTCTCTCTCTAATAAATATGCAATCCCTACCAAGAAATTTGCATTAAGTTTGCAATGTTTCAAGTAATTATATATATATATTTGGGGTTTTATTTGTTTGTTGCTTTTATTTTCTGCAAACAAATGCATTTGTTTTTAAGACATTTAGATCTCACTTTGGATCAAAACAGCAAAAGCCAGTGAAGACATAAGTTATGGGAGCACCCAGTCCTGGGGCACAATGAGAAGATAAAGAATCTTTGTCTTGGGGACTCTATCCAAGACAGTTTTGCCATGTTTCTGGCTGAGTTAGATGAGCAATTCTCAAAGTAGGTTCTCCTGCCCTGAGTGGTGTTAATAGATGTTACTAAGAAAAGGGAGCCAAGCACAGACAGGTTTGAGAAATGCCAGATTCCATCAAGTTAAAATAGGTTACTTCATTGAGAACTTTGTGAATCTTCACCAGGTTGACATGGTACACACAAAATTACCCAAAATTCACTTAAAGGCTCATCTGGAGCTCTTTTCTTTCTCCCCCTCCCCCTCCCAATCTGTCTTTCCTTCCTTCGCCACTTGGAATTCAATAGAAATAAGTTAAATTGCTGTTCGTCTGAAGACAAATGGGCTTACCCAATCAATTTTCATTGCTAATGTATTCTGAGAAATATTTTGGGGGAAAACCAAGAAACTGTGATGGACCTACCTTGAGCATTTTTTAAATCATCTGAATAAGTTAGACTCATGTTTTACAACCTGCATTTTCTGCATCTTCCCTTTTCTTATCCCACCAAAGTGTGTGGTAGCTAAACTGGCAGTGAATTGACTAAGGCTCTGGGATGGGAGATAAAGCTGACAGGAAACTTTGCATTTAGGGCTGCAGGTGGCACATTGACATTATGACTACTTCCTAAAAACCCGTTGTCAAAATCTCTTCAGCTTTAATTGTTTCTATAAACATGAGTCTGAATTGCTTGTGTGTGGCATCTAATAACTATTATGCATTTATATATTTAAAAAATATGAATGGCGTGCCTTTAGCCATTGAGATCCCAGCCGGTTTGTGGTGTGATGTGATGATGACTTTGGGACGTGGGTTCACAGCCTTGGCTGCTCCTCAGAACCATCTGAAAAGCCATTTTAAAATCCCAGTGTTTTGGCAATGTCACTTCTGGGTAGATACCCAAGAGAATTGAAGGCAGGTACTTAAAGAGATGTTTATATACCATGTGCACAGTAGCATTGTTCACAATAAGCAAAAGACGGAAACAACCCAAGTGCCCATCGATGGATGAATGCATAAATAAAGTGTGGTACATACATGCAATGGAACATTATTCAACCTTAAGAAGGAAGGAAAATCTGACGTATCTACAACGTGGATGAACCTTGAGGACTTTATGCTAAGTAAAATGAGACAGTCACAAAAAGACAAATACTGGATGATTCCACTTCCAGAGGCACCTAGAGTTGTCACATTTATAGGGACAGAAGGTAGAATGGAGGTTGCCAGAGGCTGGGAGGGAAAAGAGAGTGGGATAGTAACAAGTATAGAGTTTTAGATGGGTATAGAGTTTCAATTTTGCAGGATGAGAAGAGTTCTGGAGATGACTGGTGGTGATGGTTACACAAAAATGTGAATGTACTTCATGTCACTGAACTGAACACTTAAAAATAGGTAAAATGGTAAATTTTATGTTATGTATACTTTATCACAATTTGTAAAAATTCCAGTGTTTAGGTTCTACCCCAGGCCAATTTGATCATAGTCCCAGAAACAGATCCCAGGAACTGGGTTCCAGTGCACAGTCCAGATTGGGAGCTAGTCCTGAAGGTTATTCCAGTGCTATGAGATGTCAGCAGATTTCCAGGAGGCTTCACGGGAGTGGCTGAGGCTTGTCTTAAAAATGCTGATTTGCTGCAAAAATGAAAAATAGAGAAATACTGATCAGTTGCCCAGATTACTTGTAGAATTATTAAAATTCTGTTCGGGGTCCACTTATCGTAAACAGACACTTGCGTTCATGTGGTATTCAACCTCAATTGCCTGTGCTCCCTTCACTTAATGAATATGTGCTGAGTACCATGATGTGCCAGGCACTCTCCAAGGTGACAGTGAACAAAACAGCAAAGTCCCCTGCCCACACAGAGCTTCCATCCTACTTAGGGAGACAGACACAATTTAATAACTGTGTAGAAAATAGAATATGGTAATTTCAATGGAGAAAAATGAGCAAGTGCTATGGTCCGAATGTTTGTCATCTCCAAAGCTCACGTGGGAGCTTGATTCCTAATGCAGCAGTGTTGAAAGGTGGGACCTTTTAGAAGTGATTGGGTTGTGAGGATTATGCTCTCATGAATGGTTCTTGGTCTAATGGATTATCACAAGTGTAGACTGGTAGCTTTATAAGGAGAGCAAGTGAGCATGTTAATAAGCTTTCTTGCCCACCCCTCACCACGTGATAACCTGGCTGCCATGGGACTCTGTACAGAGTTCCCACCAAGATGAAGGCCCTCACCAGATGTATCCCCTGGACCTTGGACTTCCCAGCCACCTAAACTGTAAGAAATTTCATTTCTTTATAAATTATCCAGTTGCAAGTATTCTGACATCAGCAATGGAAAATGAACTAATACAGCAAGTTAAGGAGAATTAGGAGTTGGTGTATGGAGTGGTAGAACAGGGTGGTTATGATATGGGTTATTATTTTTTAAAGGATCTGTCTGACTGGGCACTGTAGGACTAAAGAATGAATATATGTAAGGACTGTAGTCTAGTGGGAACATTTGTTTCAGAATTGTTAACAATTCTGGAACTACCTGTATACTAGGATTAAACAGATCAGTAAATACATTGTAGATAATGAGACCTGTGTACCTTACCCACAGAGAAAAAACATTACAAATAAGTAAGGAAGGAAGATGCTAGAATGAACCCTATACTTCTAGATTCCAGCCAGAGAGATCAGTATGAGCTCCTGTTTATTTTAATACGTGTACAATGAGTACACAGAAATAAATACATATGAACGTGTATACATGTGTTAATATGCACACGTTTTTTCTAGTCCTGCCTGCTGAGACAGCTTAGACACTGATGCCCCAGG
This sequence comes from Cynocephalus volans, assembly GCF_027409185.1. Lineage (NCBI taxonomy): Eukaryota > Metazoa > Chordata > Mammalia > Dermoptera > Cynocephalidae > Cynocephalus > Cynocephalus volans. The sequence continues at coordinate 157,291,092 of NC_084465.1, forward strand.
AGCAGTAAGCACAGCAGCTAGACTCTGGTTCTTAGCACCACTCTTCAGTAAAGGGAACCAGGGATCCACGGAGAAGTGTCTGAGTCTAGGGCTGGGGAAGGGAAAATATAAGATGAGCTTGGAGCATCTTGTTTTGCCAGAAAGTAAGCAAGTGATTTAAGAAAATACTGGAGCAAGGTGTGAAGGGGTGGAGATGGCAGTATTTCAAAAGGAAAAAACCTGAAAGAGCTACTAATGGTCAAAGCCAAAACAATTTTAGCAACAAAACTAAATAATAATAGTATTTGATTATACCCCAAATAATAAAATAAATAGCCATGAGCCCATGCTGATATAAATGATAAAACACATAAGGAAAATGGGAGAGAAGGAACACATCTTTCTTATAGAGTAATCACAATAACAAATGAGAAAGGGCTGAGGGAAACAGACACCACCATGAGAATAACACACAGTAACAACTGCTGCAGGCAAGGCGCCCTGAGCAATGCTAAAATTCATGCTCAAAACTTTGCTGAGAAGCACAACATCGGCACAGCCTCGAAGCTCTACCCCAAATCTTTCCTGATTTCTCTGGTAGTCTTAACACATGACCACGCGGTCTTCAACACTCCTGCCTCCAGGACTTGAGGCTTAGCAGAGTACAGAAAGGGCAAAGCAGTGACTTCACAGTGGGGAGATCTGGTGACACCACCTTAACCAAGGGAAGAAGGTGTCACTGCAGTTGAGTCGTGCTGATGTCACATGCCCCTGGGTGTGGGGAGATGAGACAGACACATCACTCCTATGCCATCCGCCCCCAAAACCCACAGCTTTGGTGTCACCATGAGAAGCACCAGACAAGCCCAATTTGAGCAAGATTCTACGTGTCAAGGTGTGCAAGTGTTTTTCTCATGAAAAACACTGAGGAACTGTCCCAGATTGGAGACTAAAGAGACACAAGTAAATGCCACAGAGGATGGGGGGTGGCGGGGTGGGATGAGATCCTGAAAGAGAAAAAGCCATTAGTGGAAAATCTGGTGAAATTTAAATAGTTTAGTTAATAGTATTGTAGTTTAGTTAACTGTATTGTACTGGTGATAAATGCACCATGATTTTGTGAAAAGCTGACATTAGAGGAAGCTGCAAGAAGGACCAGGAACTCTCAGCACTATCTTTGCAACTCTTCAGTAAATCTAAAACTCTTTCAAAATGAAAAACTAGATCAAAAAATGAGCCACTGACCTTGGAGGCCTTTCAACAATAACAAGTAATAACAAGGAATAGCCTCAATGAGGCCAGACCTTCCATACATGGAAGCAAAAGGCTTGGTTCCCAGTCAGGGCCCTCGCCTCGGGTCCAGAATTCTTTGTAAACGTGTGTGTGCGCGTGTCACTCTCTTCTGTATCCTGTGTGTGTGTGTGTGTGTCACTCTTTTCTGTATCCTCTGCAGCACGTGCTTACTGCTCAATAAAGATCTCAGTTCAAGTGCAGGGGGGGCTGGGGTCCTTACAGGTAAATGTTGACATTGAGGAACAGTGGAGCCTCGGGCACCTGTGAGTGCAGAGCAGCTACGACCAATCCAAGCCTCCAATACAAAGCGCTGACCCCACTCTTACTAGGAGCTTTCTCCTCTCTCCAGGACTCTTTCTTCCATCACCTTCACCCCAACTCTCTCAATGTCTCTGCTCTTGAAAACTAAACCCTCCCTCCCTCGGTGCCTTGTTTATTCACATGTGGTTTGAATGAGGCACTGGGCTCCAGAAACTGCAGGCTGGGATCAAAACCCTAAAAGGCTATTTGTTGCCCCATTATTGTCTCCACCTCCTTGCATCAGGTTCTTGGGCTCTCTCCCATGTGTTTCTTTCCCACATCAGTTCTTCCTCCTGCTCCTCATTCTGTGACTCAGGCTGCTGGGTGGAGGAAGAGCTAACGATCACTTGAGGGCAGAGGAGAGGTGTTACCAAGCAGGTAAGGAGACAATGGTGATAAAGCACAGGTTAGAATTGCCCTGTCTACCTCCACAGGTTTGGAGCAGGCACTTTTCTGGAAAAGAGTGTATTTCCATCTGAGATGGATGCTTTGGCTGCCACTTTCTGTACACAAATTGTGTATACATTTTCACTCCTGTGATTGACAAAGACTCTCTCCTTTACCAAGCTCTAGCCTGGCTGCTCTGAGCCCTTGAACAAAACACTAACATAGTTACTAACACTCAGAAATTGACCTTCCAAGGATGACTCTAGTCCCCATTAAAGTGCCCGCCTGAGCAAACTGAAGGCTGAGAGTGGTCCTCCCACTTGTTCCAGCCAACACCTGAAGGTAGGCCCTTGCCTCCCAGCCTCTGTGGGACAGCAGGAGCCTGACATCCATAAGCAGCAGTTGTTTAACCCAGATGGGACTTACATGGCTCACCCCCTTCTCGCTTTTGTCATTTTTTACATCCCTGATGAGACTAAGCCCCTGTTCACCCTCTCTTTTCTCTCATGCTCTCTTTAAAATGACAAGTCACTTCTGTACAAATTAAAGTTATGTTTCCTCTTTTTTCTACTGCCCTAGTTATATCACTGATAAAAAATCTCCTTTCCAATTTAACTAATGTCCAGCTTTATCTGTCACAGGGTCTTATTCTGCCATCTGGTTAGGGGCTGGGTAACGGGCTGCTGGCTTGCTTTGAAAAAGCAGATGTCTCCTGTTTATGGGCTGTGTCCACACTAAGTGTGTTGAAATCATAGTGCTAAACATCTGATTTGATCCCCACATTTCAAAGCTCCCTTGCAGTTAGGCAGGGTCAGAGGACTAGTCATGGTCAATGTATCACTTCCAAGCAAAGCACAGAAGTACCAGTGTCCAACCTGCTCCACATGAAGCAGCTGTAAGATGGCAGTGCCACCACCAACGTAGGTCCCCAAGTCACTCTGGAGCACCAAGCACCCCTCATTGGCCTGCACAGAAAAGTGACCAAGGAAGAACTTCTCTGTAGCCAATGAAATCAGGGCATTATTTATTAATAGAGAATAAGATAATCAAATCGGGTGGGTCTTATGATCACCCCAGTTTTCTAGAGCACATGCAAGGGAGCATGGAGACTGGTGAGTTAAAATAACAGAAGTGGGGTTGCAGAGAGATGAGGCCACAGAAACATGCAGGGAAGAGTCCTGGAGAGCAGGGGCAATGCAGAGAGAGAGATTTCTGTATGTGCACATACCTGAGATTCCTATATGCGTAGATAAATACAGCCCCCTATGTGCACTGCAAGACTGTGTATAAATGCAAAGAATGAAAAGAGCATTAACTAGCACAATCCAAGGCTCCAGGAGCTGGGAAACATTTCAGAGGCCTACTCAAAAATGCAGGCGAGGTGCTGCATCTAGACTTGGCTCTCTCTGCTGAGCTCTCTCTGCGTTGGGTGAACTCTGAATCCCCTCTAGTCAGGATTTTGGCAGTAATGCACTCTGCTGCTTACTTCTCATCTCTCTCCCTCTAAGAGGAGTTCACACATCACTCACCACCCAATCTTTAAAATCATACGATTCTTGTCAGGACTTTCAGCATGACAGTGTGAAAATCTCCATGGATCTACTTCCCAGCAAAACTAGTGAAGATTACAAAAAGCTATAAAAAAGCAAAAACAACTATTTAAAGTCCCTGGAATTAGTCCCAAGGGCATAGTGCTAATGAATTTTTACTCACACCCAGAAACTGAATGCACTGCAAATAGGATAAACACAAAGAGAACCACAGACACGTCATAGGTAAAGGTGTTGAAAACTAATGACAAGATGGAAATTTTAAAAGCAGGAAGATAGAGAAAGGGAATGTGTTGAACTTAAAAAGCTTAAAAAGGATCTTTGTTTTTAATCCTTAAATAGGAACCCCATAAGATTATCAGCTGATGCCTCAGCAAAAACAATACAGGCAAGGAAGAAGTGACATAATCTATTTAATGTCTAAAGAAAAAAACCTGGGGCAGGGGGTGTGTGGAGTGGTGAACTAACGGGTACAAAACTATGTTATCTACCCTAAGTGAATCATCGTGCAGTTACACGCATGTATGTATTGAAACAACATACTGAAAAAAAAAATACTGTACCTCACAAATGTATACAATTAAACATTAAAATATTTTTAATAAAAAATAAAATAAAACAAAAATTAAAATAAAATTAAAAAACCCCCAAGAATCCTATATCCAGCACAGCTATGTTTCAAAAATGAAAGTGTAATAAAGACTTACCCAAATTAACAAAACTGAGAAAATTTATTGCTGGCAGACTTGCCTTATAAGAAATATAAAAAGAGGTTCTTCTGGCTGGAAGCAGGTGACCCCAGACAGTAATGTAAATTTATACAAAAAACACAAGGCACCAGTAAAGGTCAATATGAAACTATATAAGGCAATATAAATGCACATTTTTCTACCTTCTTCTCTTAACTGATGCAGAAAACAATTGTATAAAACTGTATACATACAATGTATTGTTCTTCTTGTAACATAAAGACATGAAACATATTTACCAATAAGACTACAAAGGATGTGGATGGGAACAACATTGTACTGGGTTAAGATAACTCCAGATAATAACTCGAATCTGTAAATCAAATGAAGAAAACCATAAATGACAAATAAGAAGGTTAGTATAACAAAATCTCCAAATATACAGTTGCACTCCTTCATTCTGTCAGCTTCCTCAAAAACCATAAAATTATATAATGTAATAATTATAAAAAACCCTGTTGAATTTTTAATGTTTATAGACATAATATGTATAATACCTAAAAATGGTATATAGAGAATGGTGTAGCACTACATAAGGATATAAAGCTATATGTAGAAGGCTATAGAGCTGTATAAAAGTAATGTTTCCATATCTAACTGAAATTAAGTTAATATAAATCTGTAGCTGATTCTGATAAGTTAATATGTACATGTTAAGCCTAAGTACACTCACTGGGGCAATATGTTAAATAGTGTGAAAAAAAATCATTACAGAAATTTAAATGCTACATTAAAAAATATTCACTTACTACAAAAGAAACATTAAAGAGGAATAGAGGAATAAAAAAGACATGGGAAATACAGAAAACAGAAAGTAAAATGACAGACACAAATCTAACTATCAACAATAACATTAAATGTAAATGGACAAAATACTTCAATAAAAAGGTAGAGGTTGTCAGACTGAACACAAAACAAGATCCAATTCTATGCTGTTTACAAGAGTCATCCTTTAGATTCAAACATACAAATAGATTAAAAGTAGAAGTATATAAAATAGATATACTATGCAAACAAAAACCACAAGAAAGCTATATTGAAGTAGCGATACTAATAGATCTCCATGATTTGATTACAGTATGTCTCAGTGTGAGTATCTTAGAGCTCATTCTTCTTGTAGTTCATTGAACTTCGTAGATGTTTATATTCATGCCTTTCATCAAATTTGGAAAGGTTTCTGCAATTATTTCTTCAAATATTTTATCTTCCCTTTTCTCTCTCCATTACCCTTCTGAAACTCCCATATTTGTATGTTGGTTGGCATGATGGTGTCCCACATGGGACCTTTAGACTCTGTTCACTTTTCTTCAATCTTTTTTTTTCCTTCTATTCCTCAAATTGGATAATTTCTCTTGTTCTATCACCACATTCTCTGATTCTTTTTTCTGCCTACCTAAATTGTTCTTTTAATTCTTTCAGTGAGTTTTCAAGGTTTCTTTTTAAAATCTAACTCTTTATTGATATTTCCATTTTGTTTACAGATAACTTCCTGAATTTATCCATGTCTTTCTTTAGTTCTTTGAACATCTTTAAGGCCATTTTTATAAAATCTTTGTTTAGTAAATTCTCTATCACATCTCATTCAGGAACAATTTCTGATATTTTCTTCCTTTAAATGACCATACTTTTCTATTTCTTTAAATGCCTTGTGATTTTTGGTTGAAAAACTGCACATTTTGATCTAATAATGCAGTAACCCTGGAAATCCGATTTCCCACCTTCACCAGGAACTGCTGTCTTTGGATTTTGCTTTCTTTTTGGTCATTGTAGGCTGTCTCTATATAAGAAACATTTCATGGTATAAAATAAAGGTCATCTTGAGTCTTTTCTGAGCCTCTGCCTTCCCTTGGGCATGCACAGTGACTTTCTAATTTCCCCATATGTGGTTGCTTTTGAATGTCTTATTCTTCAAGGTATGGCTCCCATAAGAGGAAAAAATAAATTTTAAAAAGGGGTAGGCACCAGAACTTTAAATCTCCTGGAAGTCACTTAAGGCAGAGAGAGAATGGCTTTCAGCAATTGGAGGAGGTGCAACAATGGCCACCACCTCTTTGTCCACATCTCTGTGACCAGAAGCAGCAATCAGTAATCAGAGCATAGATGCCAAATGTGGAGGACAGAGTGCTTTTTTTGCGCACCCTATTCCTGCAAGTTTTGTGCAAGGTGCTCCGTGAAAATGTACACAGCTGCCTTCCTCAGAGTGGGATGGGATAACTGATTGGTACTTACTGTCAACCTAAAAGCTAAAGTTGATTGAAATTAAACAAAATTTACCATCTAAGCTTCCCCCTGAAAGTTGCAAGCCTTCAACACACTCCAGAGATCCATAACAGTTACATCAGACAGATTCTGCTAGTACAATTTTCTCTAGATTGGAAACAAATTTTTGGTGCTTCCTATTCCTTCATCTTCCCCAAATCCACGTTTTCTTACTCATTTGAGTATGTTTTATTGATTATAAACTAAATCTTCTTTATTAGCAACCTCCCTATCACTTGCCATTCATCATGTTAATTCTTGAAATAAAAAGCTCCACTTATCATTTATCTCCACTTCCTGCCCATGTCTATCTTCACCTTAAAAGTGATCATGAAAAGGCATTTCCCATTGAATTACAATATCCTCACACTTCACACTCATTGACTTATTAAAATTACTTATTATCTCCATACTAGTAAATCTTGATAAGATTACAAGTATCTTCCCATAATGAAATTCAGTGATTGATTCTCAGTCTTTTACTTGGAACCAAAGTAAAATTGGAACATGACATATTTTTGGAATTTTTTTCAATCCACAGCTTCACTGACACCCCAAATTCCTGACTCTGAAAACTACTCTTGGCATCCCTGCTACTTGTCTTCTGTAAAGTCAAACAGTGATATTGGCCATTAATCTTCATTTTTTGGTCCTTGCTAAGAAGCGCTATTGAAAAGGTCAAAAGTAGATGGGGAACCTTGAGGCAGACACAGGAAGCAGGCACAGAAGATGGAAACATGCTAAGCTTGGCACGGATTGGCTACCTATACAGAGGAGGAGACATTCAAGGGCTGACATGGGGGACAAGGACATATAAGAGAAGACATGGGCTGCAGTCATAGAGATTCCTAAGGAAGACACTAGCTACAGGCACACAGCAGAGAGTTATAAGTGAAGGCAGACAAGGCAGCAGGCACAAGACAAAAAGGTAGGCAAAACTGCTGTGGCCTGGTGAGAAGCACAGGGGATGAAGGCACTCCAGGCTAGATATTACATGCAGAGGAAGGACTGGAGACAAGACAGTCCTGACATGGACTGCACAGACAAGGGCTGGAGACACTTGAGGGAAGTCATGGGCTACATGAAGAAGGGCTGGAGACACAGGAGGATTGGCATGAGAAGCAGGCACAGGGGGTGGAGACACTAAAAGGCTGCCATTTGCTGCAGTTACAACAGGTGGAGACACAAGAGGGCAAAGATTGGCTGCAGGTACAAACAATGGGGACATGACAGGAGTTTTGACATGGTTTCCTGGGAGAGGTGATGTAGATGTGCTAAAAAAAACCAGCTGGCATTGACTGTAGGTAGAGAATTGACAAGGCACAAGACAGACATGGGCTTCAGTCATACAGGATGGTGATACTGAAAAGGAGATGCGGGCTTCAGGCACAGGAAGGGAGACACAGGAAGCCTGACGTGGCTGCAGGCACATGGGATGGAGACACTGGTGGCAGGACAGACATGACCTGCAGTCTCAGGGTTTAGAAACACATGAGGAAATACACGGGATGCCAGATAAATCCATGTTTAGAGGGAAATTCATAGCCATAAATGAATATGTTAGAATAGAAGAAAGACTAAAAATCAATCATCTCATCTTCCTTCTCAAGAATTAAAAAAAGTCAAACCAAAAAATATAGAATAAAGACAATAATAAAGATAAGACATCCATGAATCAGAAAAAAGGTTAATAAACTACTATGAAAACTGATTAAGAAAAGAGAGAAGAAAACCACAAATAACCAATATCAGAAATCAAAACACAGGAAGGACTTCTCTACAGGGCCTGAAGACCTTAACAAGATACTGAGTATTTGGTGAAATTCTTAGGACTAAAAATTTGACAAGAGACCAAAACACAACACTTACTAAAACCAACTTTAAAAAACTAACAACAACAAAAAGAAACATAAAATAGAAAACTCCTAAATATAACAAATGAATTCAATTAATTATAATAAACTCAAACAAATCCACAAATATGAATAATGTTCCAGAAGAAAAATTCCAGGTCCAGACCTAGAAAATATTCCAAATATTTAAGAAAAAATGAACACCTAAATTTTCCAGACACTCCCAAACATAAGAAAAATGGAATGATTTCAATTTCTTTTGGGAGGGCAGCGTTACACTATCTGATACCGCAATCAAATCAGGACATTTAGGGCCAAGCCCGTGGCGCACTCGGGAGAGTGCTGCGCTGGGAGCGCAGCGAAGCTCCCGCCGCGGGTTCGGATCCTATATAGGAATGGCCGGTGCACTCACTGGCTGAGTGCCGGTCACGAAAAAGACCAAAAAAAAAAAAAAAAATCAGGACATTTAAAAAAAACACAAAATTATATACACTCTCTTTCATCAATAGAGATGTAAATATTCTAAGAAAAATACTATATGAATTAAGCCATATATGAAAACATAATACATTGATACCAAATACATTGATACCAAATGGGATGTACTAAAAACTGCAAGAGTGGTTAACATTCAAAAACAGATCATGTAAAATATCTGATTAGCAAAAAATAAAAGCAGAAAATCATATGATTATTTATGATGAATGGAAAAAAGCATTTATTACAATTCAACAATTAGTCATAAGAAAAAGAAACCTCTTAGCAAGTTTGTCTAAAATGAACCTATAACAAGTAACATAATTAATACAGAATTATTGCGATCTTTTCTCTGGAATCAGAACCACACAAGGTTTCCTGATCACACCACTTCTATTTAACATTATCTTGGAGGTGTATAATAGGACACTAAAGCAAGGTAAAGGCTTGAGGATCGATATCTGTTATTATATATGGATGACACTTTTAAATGCATGGAAAACCTACCAAAATCTGGAAATTATGGCAATTACTAAGCGAATTAAGTTAGACTACGGAATATGAAATCAATATATAAACTCAATTGGTTTACTTTGTACCAACAGGAAAGAAATACAAAATAAAATAAATAAAAGGACCAGAGTAGGAAACAAATATCTCCAAAGGAAATGAACCGATGAAGGATTAGTTTATGGACTATCTTCGAACTTCTTCGCATCAACATAAGAAAATCACAAATGACCCAACAGAAAAACGGAGAAGAGAATACGCAGGGAAAAAAAAGGCACAGAGCCAAAAACATTCGCTCAACTGTAACTCACCGAAGCAGGTTACTGCAGGGTCCGGGTGAGAGAAGCCCCCCAGGGACATGGGATGGGGGGATCCAAGGAGATGGGGCCGCCAGGAAAGGTCGGGGGGGCCAGGAAGGCGAGGCAGCCCCGGGTCTCCACCTGAGCGACTGTCCTCACTGGCCCACCAGACAGAAGCCCACGTGACCGGCGCTAGGCCAGGGGGCGTTCCGATTGGTCGCCTCTTCTCTGACGTCATGCTTGCAAACCGGCTTCTGCGGGGGATGCCTGTGCGTGCCTCCCACGTAGGGCTGGAGGCCCATTCTAAGTCCGCTTCACTGCAGGTGTCCCTGTGATTGGTCACCATGTCCCTCCTGGGCCACCACCCAAGGATCCTGCCTGAATGTGGAGAGACAAAGGGTATCCTTGTCAATTTCCAGATCTCAAGGGCGCAAAGTCTTTTACCATTAAGTGGGTTGTTAACTATAGGCTTTTTTGTAGATCCCCTTTAGCGGATTATAGAACTTCCATTCTGTTCCTGGTACACTGAGAGTATTCACTATAATAAGTTGAATTCTGTCCTATCATTTTCCTGCATCTACTGAAATATTCATACTGTTTTTCTAAATTCTGCTAATATGGTAATTATGTTCATGTTTAAAATAATGACTTAGCCTTCATTTCCTAGGATTATCCCTATTGGGTATTGATGGATTACCTTTATCACTGAATTCTTTCTGCAAATGTTACATATATATATATATGTATACACACACACACACACATGTGTGTATATATATATTTATATATATTTTTAAATATGTAATTAATTTTTTAAATTTGAAATAATTTTAAGCATTTGCACATGCTTAACCACTACGGTGCAAAGTCTGTGCTCTTCCTTTCTTGTCTGCATGATTTTGCTAAAGATAAATTGGAAATTCAATGTGTTCTTAGGGAAATTTAAAATCTCTGCAGACTTTCTCCTCCTTTCCCATAACCTCAGCTTCTCCCCCTTCCTTTTACCACCCTGGATGTACCCTGTAGCACACTCGCATCCTTTGACATGTCCTCCATTGTGCCGCTACCTCTTCAGCCCTTCTGTCCACCCGTGCCAAACATTCCCCTCCAGTTCCATTCCCATCCCCTCAATTCGCTACAGTCACTTGAACTTTGGGCCCCTGGCCCCAATCAGTGCTCCCAGATCTCAGGAACCCCCAAAAGCAACCACCTAAAGATGAAAAGGAATAAAGGCTACTTGGAATCAGACTGTACATTTTATCCAGAGGCTTGGAAAAGATCCAGATTGTTTTTTCATGATACCTCAGTATCTTACCTAAAATGTAGTCCACAGCCTCCCTAAGATTGCATATCAGGGTAACTGAAAATCTTGAAGGTCTTCTCCACAGGGCTGGCCAATTAGCTCAGTTGGTTAGTGTGTGGTTCAAGGTTTTGGATCCCCTACTGGCCAAGAACAGATAATGGGGTTATTTCTAGGCTCTCTATCCTGTTCCTTTGGTTGATGTGTCTGTTTTTAGGCCAGTACCATTACAGTTTTAATTACTAAAGCTTGGTAATATAGTTTGAAGTCAGTTGTATGATACCTCCAACTTTGCTCTTTTTGCTCAAGATTGTTTTGGCTATTCATGGTCTTCTGTGATTTCATATAAATTCTAGGACTGATTTTTGTATGTCTGTGACAAATGACATGAGAATTTTGATAGGAATTGCACTTAATCTATAGATTGCTTTGGGTAGTATGGGACATTTTAACAATATTAATTCTTCCAATGTGTGAACATGAGCTAACTTTCCATATATTTGTTTCATCTTCAATTCCTTTTATCAGTGTTTTCTGGTTTTCACTATATACATCTTTCACCTCCTTGGTTAAATCTACTCCTAAGTATATTATTTTTTGAAGCTATTTTAAATAAATGTTTTTCTTGAGTTTTTTTGGATAGCGGTTTCTGTGTAGAAACGTAACTGCTTTTGTACATTGATCCTGCAACTTTACTGATTTTTTTATTAGTTCTAACTTTTTCTTTTTTTGGTGGAGTTTTAGAGATTATTAAATATAAGATTACAGCATCTGCAAAGAGGGACAATTTAACTACTTTTCTGATTCGGATACCTTTTATCTCTTTCTCTTGCCTAACTGTGCTGGCTGAGACGTCTAGGACCATGCTGAACACAAGTGGTGAGAATGGGTTTCCTTGTTCTGTTCCTGATCTGAGAGAAAAAGCTTTCAACTTTTCACTGAGTATGATGCTATATGCGGGCTTGCCATATACGGCCTTTATTATATTCTAGTACATTCTTTCTATACCTAACCTTTTTTGAGTTTTTGTCATGAAAGTATGTTTTGTTGGAAGTATGTTTTTCTGCATGTACTGAAATAATCATATGGTTTTTGTCCTTTCAGTGAATGTGGTGTATCACATTTACAGATTTGTGTATGTTGACCTCTCTTTGCATTCCTGGGATAAATCTCACTTCATTGTGGTGAGCAATCCTTTTTAATGTGTTGCAGAATTTGGTTTGCTAGCATTTTGTTGAGGAGTTTTGCAGGTATGTTCATCAGGGATAGGCCTGCAATTTTCTTTTCTGGTAGTGTCCTTGTCTAGCTTTGGTATCAGGATAATGCTGGCCTTCTAAAATGAGTTCGGAAGTCATTTGTTCTTTTCACTCTTTTGGAAGAGTTGAGAAGGATTGGTGACAAAAATAGACAAGTATTCTCTCTACCTGCTTTTCTGTCTCTCCAATTTTGAGGGCAACAGTTTGCCCTGTGACCTTAATTATTTTATAAATCTAAAAAGAGTTGTTGATTTTTCATCTGTTTATATTTTCTTAGTATGGAGTGGTAATTTCTGAGCTCCTTTTGGCAGAACACCAGACTCCAAGGGTGAGGGCCGGAGAAGGAGCTTGGTTAGGAGGCACCACAGTTGTCCTGTCAAGAGATGATGTTAGCCCTAAACAGGTGGAATAGGTGCAGGCAGAGAAGCAGTCAAATGCAGACCTATTCTGAACCTGGGGATGGAATAAGAAAAGAGAAAAGGAGCAATCAAGAAAAACCACAGAGCATGAGCATCAACACCTGTCAGGATAGAGCTACTTTCACAGAAAAGGGGGACTGAGGGAGAGTGGGTTCAGTGGAGGGAGTCTAGAGTTTGATTTTGGCATATAAGATGTTGACATGAGGATGTTGTGGAGGCTGGTGTGGCTCTGGACTGAATGGAAATGTTCAGAATGTGTAAGTAAATACAGAGGTTCAAAAACCAACTCCTGGGTCAAAACTAGTGGTGAGAGGTTGAAGAAAAATAGAAACCAAAAACAGAAAACAAATGGACTAACCAGTGTGGTCATGAAGAGAATAATCCGTAGAATGTAATGAGCTGGAAGCAAAGTAGTGCAAGGATTTCAAGAAGAGAGATGGACGGTGTCAAATGCAGCCACGACAGTAAAGTTAAAGAGATCTGTTTGGAGTAACGGAAATGTTCTAAAATGGGATTGTGTCGGCTCTACAACTCTGTAGAATTTTTTAAACTTAGTAAGTTGTGTATCTAATGGGCAAATTTTCAGACATGTAAATTATGGCTTCATAAAGCTGTTCCAAAAAATGTATTTAGCATACACCAGCTCAGCCCTGCTTCTCCCAGGAGAAATGAAAACTCATGTTTATAAAAAGGATATGTAAAAAAAAAAAGAAAGAAAGAAAGAAAAAGAAAAAGAATATGTGCATGAATATCCACAATATCTTTATTTACAATACTCAACATTTGAAGCAACCTAAATGTATGTCAATAAAATATTTTGTGTTATATTCATGTAATGTCATCATTGTGTCACTCAAACATAAATAGGTAAACCGCTTATCCACACAAAAACAGGAATAGATTTCAAAAATGTTAGTTTGAGCAAAAAAGGCAGAGATCAAAGTGTATATTGTGATTTATTCCATTTCTATGATGTTTAGACCAAATTGACGTATGTTAATAGAAACCAAAGCTGAAATTTCACATGGTCAGGGTGTCATTGAAAAGTTACTGCGGGTGTTTTCTGTCTTAATGCATATAATCCGTACATTGATAGGATTGCAGACAAAGGGAGGAGAGTTTTAGAGAACTTTTCAATTCTTACACTTAAGATGAGCACATTTCACAATATTTTAATTTTATATTGATAAAAACACGGTAAAAAGCAGGTAAAGAAGAATGATCACGAGACAATAACAGAGACAAACCCATTTTATTTACTAATCTCCCAACCCTCCTTCAACCCAATCATATAGGTGACCAGTCCAGGCTCCCTGTTACTGGCTGAGTTCCTGGTGGAATGTTGAGGGGTTTCCTGGGTTTGTCGTGGCTGCCAGATCCACAGTTACTGGACAGAGCCCTGCGGTGGCTGCAGTGCCATGGAGGGGCTGCGATCCTCTGTGGAGTTTGGCTTTGGGCTGACCTTCAAGAAGCTAAGAGAGGTGGTGGTGGAGCTATTGATTGATGGCCTGAGTCCACAGCTCACTTTCCACAGCCTGCAGTGGGAGACAATGGCACGTCCACCTGTTATCAACTTATTGGTGGGCCTTTTATTTTTACCCAGACTTCTTCAGTCTGTTCGAAGACAAGAAAAGCAGCTTGCAGAAACACTGGCTGCTCAGATTCAGGAAAAATGCCAACTTATTGACAAGCTTAGTGCAGATGAAAAGCAGTATGGAGAGACTGAGTCATCTTCATAGAACCCCAGGCAAGAGAAGGATTCTTTAAATATACCCAGCCTTATAGATGGTTACAAAAGTGTGAAGGGGACCAACTTGATGCTGATAAAGGAATTAACTTCCTGGGCTCAGGAACTAAAGGAAGAGAGATCCAAACTCTACAGACAAGAACAGACAATGGCAGAGATGATAAACATGCTTCAGTCCCTTAGAGAGGTCATGGGAACCACCACTCACAAGGAGCTTTTCTGAACCTGCCAGGAGGCCAAGAGCCAAGAACTGGGTTTTGTGGCTGAGCTGTCCCCTCCCCTCCACTCAGGCCATCCAAGCTGCCAGGCTGCATTCCCCATGCCTCAAGTCCCTCTGAGGGTTGATGAGGACGGTGGTTCCAGGGGAGCCCTCGCTGAGCTGAAATTCCTCCCCTTGCACATGCTGAATACAGCAGTCAACTTCATCGGTTGATTCCTCCAAATCTAAAGACTATTGGACTTCCTAGAATATGACAAGAAATGTGGGACTTTATCTTCAAAGAAAGTTTGATTCTCTCTCACTAGCAGTGAGAAAACTCTGTAATTAACAGAATAATCTTTCACTCAAATCAAAATTTCATCCGACTACATTTTTTAAGATAATGTTTTGTAAATATTATTTATATTAATCTTATAAGTGAATAATTTATATTTTATGCTGTAAATAAAAATTTAATTAACATTTGAGAATATATGCAGCTTAAAGACTTTTAGTACTCAATAACAATGCGTTTCTCTGGAGTTGCAATCCCCATGGTCTTACATCACAAGTAGAACAATTTACTTGCCTAAGTATGTACTCATTGAAGAAAAGAGAAGATAATAGATCTTCTCTGGGATGTAGTTAAATACTATGCAGGGGGGAAAATGTATATTATTTATATTCCAACATAATAATGGCTAAATAATTTTTTAAAATTCAAAATTGATAAATTGTGGGAGATTGTTTTCTTTCACTGCAAGAATACCGCAGTGAGAGTTTTCTAACCAGGTAGAAATCCCCCTTGAACAATCTGGGGACATCTCCACTTTGCTGCCCCTCACCTCTCTCACCAAAGAACACTCCTCAGTGGAAAGCTGAGGACAGTCTCAAGGGCTTTCTCTCCCACATCATAAACCTGGGATGTCCACGGTGAGGACCTTTAGTTACAAATGATATGGCCCCATTGGACAATCAGCACAAACTGGGTATAGTTATAGTAGAAGATAATAAACCAGTGACACTTAGATTAAGTGGCGTGGCCACATGAGATAAACAACAGTGACAGCATCACAAGAACATAAACGACTTCTCCTCAAAATTGAAGCAAAGCTGTGCTTTAGTGTGAAATCAGCAATGACTACGAGACAGAAAGTCCCCGTGACTGAGTTGCACACATTTTAAGGAGGAGAGGCAGACACTAAACATTAATATTAAATAGAAGACCTAGTACCTCAGGAGGCATGTTCTATGCAGAAATATAAATAGACAAATGGGGGGGGTTGACGGGTGTGGGAACAAGGGGCTTTCTCGGTAGGAGGAGTCAGGGAAGGCCTCTCTGAGGGCGAGTCACCTGAGCAGTGAGGACACCTGGTGAAAAGCTGCGAAGGATGAGGGGGCAGAGCTGATGATGTCCCTGAAGTGGGCATGACTGTGGTGGATATGAGGATAATCCAGGGGCCAGCGTGGCCTGAACACAGTGAATCATGGCCAGAGAGGGGGGTAAAGACCACCAGGGGACAGGTGATAGAGAGTTCTGTCACCATAATAAACAGTTCAATTTCAATTTCAAAGGTCAGAATCTGCCATGTGGGAAAAGGGTAAAGTGAGGAGACCAGGTGGGAGACTGTGACAGTGACTCGAGGCTGAGGATGGTGACGGCTGGACCTGGGGGAGCAGTGGAGGTGGAGATGGAGAGATGGGGTCAGGTCCAGGATCTGCTCTGCAGGCAGAGACCACGAGACTCGCTGATGCCTGTGGGCGCGAGAGAAGAGAAGAGTCAAGATGAGGACACGGGGAATCCTCCGTGAGCATCTGTGTGTGTCCCTCACCGAAATAGGAAATGTTCACAGAGGTGTGTGTTTGGCTAGAAAATTGGAATCGATTGGAAATTGCTTTGTTCGGGAGGAAACTCTACACAGGAGCTCTGTTTCTCTAGGGTGGAAATACCTAGTGCACGGGGAACATATCTCAGAGGAGCGATCATAGCTGCAAAAGTGATGGGTCACTGGAACATGGCAGAGCAGGAAGCACCAGGAATCTGCCTCCCCACCTAGACGACAATTGCATGGGCACCATTGTCCAGTGTGATTCTCTGGGGATATATTTTGATGCTCTGTTAGGCACTTACACATGAAGGATTGTTATGTCTTCTTGGAGAACTGACCCTTCATCATGATGTTCTGTCCCTCTTTATCCCTTATAACTTTCATTGCTCTGCAGTCTGTTCTGTCTAAAATGAATGCAGCTACTCCTGTTTTCTTTTTATTAGTGTTAGCATGGTAAATCTTTCTCCATTCATTTACCTTCAATCCTTATGTGTTTTTGTATTTAAAGTCGGTTTCTTGTGGACAACACATAATTGGTTCTCATTTTTTGATTCACTCTAATAATCTCTGTCTTTTAATTGGTGCATTTTGACCACTGATGTTCAAAGTGGTTATTGATACAGTTTGAATTAATATCTACTGTCTTTTTTACTGTTTCAGTTTTTTGCCTTTGGTCTTATTTTTATTCTCCGCTCTTTCTCTGGCTTTCGTGTTTCAGTTGAACATTTTATGTGATTCCATTGTTTCCTCTTCACTCTTAGCACGTCGGTTATACTTGGTTTTTGTTTGTGTGTTTGTTTTATTTTTTACTTTTTTAGTAGTTGCCCAGAGTTTTCAATATACATTTACAACTATTCCAAGTCCTTTTTAAAAATAACACTATAGTGCTTTGTGGGTAGTGTGAGTACCTTATAACAATAAAAGAATTCTAATTCCTCCATATGTCCCTCGTATCATTTATTCATTACATTCATTTCATTTATACATTCATTTTAGTTATAAATTTATTTTATTTATACATAAGCATGCAGCAGTATATATACATACATGTAAGCATATCTATAATACATTGTTGCTATTTTAATTTTGGACAGGATGTTCTACTAGACCAATGAAGGACAAAAAAAAAGTTTTTACTTTAACTTATTCCTTCTTTTATGTTTTCTTTTCTTTACGGAGATATAAGATTCTGACATATTATTCTCCTCCACTCTAAGTGACTTTTTAAGACACTTCTTGCAAGACAGGTATACTGGCAACAGATTCCCTCAAAACTTTTGCTGTGTAAGAACATCTCTCCTTCTTTTTCACTTTTGAAGGATAGTTCCAGAGTAGATTTCTAGGCTGGTGGGCTTTTTCCTCTCGGCACTTTAAATATTTTACTCCAGTCTCATCTTGCATGCATGGCTTCTCAGAGAGAAGTCATGTGTAGCTCTCATCTTTGCTTCTCTAGACGTAAGTTGTTTTTTCCTGACTTCTTTCAGGATTTTTAATTTATCTTCAATTTTGTATAGTTTAAATATAACATGACTAGAGGTAGTGATGTGTGGTTTTTTGGTTGGGGGGGGAGTTTAATTGTTGTTTTGACACTTATCCTGCCTGGTTCTGTCTGACCTTACTGAATCTGTGGCTGAGTGTGTGACATTAATTTGAGGAAACTCTCAGTCATCATTATCTCCAATCTTTCCTCTGTTGCTTTCTGTCTTCCCCTCTGGTATTCTCATTACATGCACATTTTTGCAGTTGCCCCATGGTTCTTGCATATTCTCATCTGGTGGTTGTCTGGTCTTTTTTCACTTTGCTTATCATTTTTGGAGGTTCTTAAGGAGATACTTTCATCTTTAGAGCTTTTTCCTCAGCTGTATCCAGCACATTGATGAGCCTATCAAAAGCATTCATTTCTGTTACAATGTCTTTCATTTCTAGCGTTTCTATTTTTTCTTCCTGAAAATTTCCACTTCTTTGCTTACATGGCCTGTCTGTTCTTGCATGCTGTATACTTTATCCACTAGTTCTCAACATATTCCTTACAGTTGTGTTAGGTTCTTCATCTGATAATTTCAACATCCCTGTCATATTGAATCCGGTTCTGGTGCTTGCTCTGTCTCTTTGAACTTTTTGGCCTTCTCTATGCCTTGTAATTTTTTTTTTTTTTTTTTTGATAGCCTTGTGTGATGTACTGAGTAACAGAAAGTGCTATAAATACGGCTTTAGTAAAGTGGTGTGGGCGAGGGGAAGTCCCTCTAGCCTATGATTAAGTCTCAGGCTTCTAGTGAGCCTGTGTCTCTGCCCTGGGAAGTTCACAAGTCTTCTCATTGCCCCTCTCCCTTAGGTGGGACAGGATGAGTAGAGGGGGCTGGAGCTGAGTGCTCCTTTTCCTTCATGTGGAGGGCTGGAGCTGACTGGAGTCGGGTATTTCCTTTTCCCCTGTTCACTTAGGCTCTGATGGAAGCCCAGCAGGTTAGGTTCTGGTTAGATAGTTTCTTCTGAGGGCTGGTCTTCTTAAAAGGAACATACATAATACACTGGCATATTTCAAAATGATCCCTTTTCCTTTCCCCCATTGGAAAGAAGAGGGGATTCTTCTCAGATATGTGGCTGTGATTTTGAACTGTACCACATATAACATGATTTCAGTAACAGCAGGATCTGGTCAATGACTCAAAATTAATATTCGAATTTTCTGCTTCTGTAAGCAAGTTCTAATGCCCAAATTATATTTCCTGTGCTACGTCATGCCAATCAAAACTGCCACGATAGAGCCACTTCTCAAGGGGGGATTTCTCCTTTGCACACTGGCCAATACATTTTATTTGACTGTTACCACCTGTTGCAGGAGGCTCTAGCACTCCATAACAACTTTGGATGCTCTGACCCAAAGAGCCACAGCCAACCAGTAACACAATTTTTTACTAATCATATTCTGGTGCCCTTTGGTCCACCAGGCAAACCTAACTCAGACCAAGGTGCACACTTTACTTCTAATACCCTTCAGCAATGGGTATTATCACGAA
This sequence comes from Cynocephalus volans, assembly GCF_027409185.1. Taxonomy (NCBI): domain Eukaryota; kingdom Metazoa; phylum Chordata; class Mammalia; order Dermoptera; family Cynocephalidae; genus Cynocephalus; species Cynocephalus volans. The sequence goes on from NC_084465.1 coordinate 157,310,512, forward strand.
ATATCTTTTGAAAATTTCATAACACCTCCCACTCACAAGTAGCAGTTCTCATGGAAAGACACAATGGTCTTCTAAAGGGGCATCTTTGAAAATTGCTAGAAGAAAAATGGCTTTCTAATGAACCAACTCCTGCCACAAACTCTGGCCCTTGAGCACTACACCTGCCATATCAATTTTCTACATGCTCCTACCAGGGGTCCAGCCCTGCCTTTATTGGTCATTTATAGCAACCCCATTTTCTTCCACATTCAGGGAGACATAATACAGATCACCTCTCTGGGTAAATGATCTCCTTGCTATTACAATTTCTCAGTCATCTCGACAACTTCTTATTGACAACCTGATTGAGGAAGGATTGTGAAGTATGAACCATTAATAACAGACAGCCTGTGAAACCAGACAGCAACAATGCTACTGTGGAATCATGCTTATTCAGATTACCATCATATGTCCCTCAATATCCACAGGGGATTGGTTCGAGGAGCCCCCATGGATGCCAAAATCCGTGAATGCTCAAGTCCATTATATAATGCCATAGTATTTACATATAACCTACACACATCCTCCTGAATACTTTAAATCATCTCTACATTACTTAAAATACCTAATATAATGTAAGTGCTAGGTAAACAGTTGTTATACAGTATTATATTGGTGTATTGTTATTTTTAATTAAAAAAAATATATTTTTGACCTACACTTGGTTTGATCTGTGGATGTGGAAACCACAGATACAGAGAGCTGACAGTGTACAGAGCTGGAAGCTGACTCATCCCCCAGCTCTCATGGTACGTTCTGAGTACAAACACTGGTTACTAACTTTTTCTTCTAAATCACCCCAGGAGGTGGAAATAATTGCACCATGACCTGTTAGTGGTACTGTGTGGATCTCTGAGAAAGGACAGGAAAACCTCTTCTTGGTGATGCTAGTCACATCCAGAGATGATCCCGCCTGGGAGTATACACCATTACTTCAGGGGCCCAGGAATCTCCCTGAAAAAGACAGCACAAAAGGAATAGGATGCGTGGTTGGTAAAACAGGCAGCTCAACCACAAATAAATATCCATATGGCACCTCCCATGGCAAAGTCAACCAAAACGGAAAGGTGTTGCTATTCTGTTTGGCTAGGGCTTGTTTGCTTGACCTTTGGGTCATGGGGTCAGCATTAGATCCCGACCACTGATTCTTGCTAGAACTAGATGGAATTCGTTCAAACTTCCACACCCAATTGAGGCCTATACCCTTGCCAAAAGGCAGTCCTTGAGGGACTATGCCTGGCCTACCGTCTATCCTGAACACTCTCTACTACAAATGGCTCTCTGGAAAACAATGTCTAGGCTGCTCACAATAACCCCCTCTACAAGGCTAAAGGATACTAACAACTGGAAGGTGACCGACAGGATGTCCCTCTTCTACACCATGCCATCTTATGTACTACTATATACATTCTCATGGGTCAAGCCCTAAACTGTAGGAAAAAAATCTAGACAAGATTACCTAAACCCAGGGATATGCCATATATCTATATATGATATATATATATCTATATCTAAAGATATGTCTATATCTTTTGATATAGACCAAAAGATCTATAGGCTATGGATGGAGTACAGATAGATCAAGAGATACACACTCCTGCACAAGATATGTGCCAGCAGATCTCAAGGAGATATTAGTTATGTGTAAAACAAGCAATAGGGCTAATAAATATAAAATCTTACTCTATTCTACATAGCATCACAAATATATGCACTAGGGCTCCATATAAGTCATAACCTTTTTTCAGCATGGATAGCCACCTGGGAACAACACCTGCTAATTGACTGGCCTCCCATAACACCTCAGATGACATTGCCCCAGCCCAAGATGATGTGAGACAACTCCACCCTGTTAGACCCAAACCTGTAAACCTGATGGTATCTAGAAAGACAACACAACTAATGACTGAGAATCCCTTCCAGGACTTGGCTACAGAACTCAAAACCTGCCTTTCTGAGGTCCTGATGTCAACCCTTCAGAAGGGCATTTTGCTGAGCTCACACCTTGTTTGCTCCACAGTCCTTTGTCTTACCCTGTTGTTGGCAACACTCCCTATCGGCCTTCTGACGCCTGCCAGGCTCCTTCCGCTGCTGTTATCCTCCCTGGCAGACTAAGGTCTGTGTGCTTACCCAAAACCTCACAGGGGACCCAAGTGACCTATCCATTCCCCATCTGACCATGCCTCCACCAATGAGCCGAACTGAATGTTGTGTCCTCTCAAGGTTGAGATGTTTTGATCTTTGCAGGGATAACTATTTTCTTGTCACCACCACCTCACTTACCACATTCTTCCCCACTCTCCCATTTCTCCCCTCTGCCACCAAACACATTCCTCCTCCCCATACCATGTTGGCCTTTCTCCTTACCTGACAAGTGCCACCCCATCATCCCCTCATCTTCTGTCCACTGATACAGACAATATCTTCACTAAATGGGCTGAGGCTGGAACCAGAGCCATGAGGTATAGACAGTGCTGGGCCTGCCATGCACCCTCCACTCACCTCTATCCCACTCTGCTAGCCCACCTCACTGACGCACTTAACTTCACCCAACTGCATTGAACACGGACCCTCTTTCCCCACGCCTCTCTCGGCCTGTATGCCCCACCAGCATTCTATTCTAACTGCTCCTCATCTAGTCACTTTGCAGTGGCCTTTGAGACCACCCTGGTACTATTATGCCCCATCACCAATAGCTCTTGGCCCTCATACCCATTCAACCAAACTATACTTGAACTGTAAACCTGCTATAGCCCAGCCTCAGTCTACTGCAACAATTTCATCAATCTCTGGCCCAAAGGGTATTAGGCAATCATCTTGCATTAGATTATTTTTTGGCCAAGGAGGGAAGAGTCTGTACCATCTCAAGAACAACCTGCTGCATGTTTATAAATAACTCCAATCAGATACAAACTAATCTGAGAGCCATGGCCAAACAGGTGCAAATGTTTCACAACTTTACCCAAATCTCCAATAATACCTTCACATGAACTATGGGCCAACAGTTTGATCTCGTTACTGCATAGACCTATACAGCTGAAAACCATGGCTCCAAACTGGCTTTCACATCACACCACCGTCTGTTTCTTCATTGGAGAATTGATCCTCCTAAAGTTAACAAAATGCCTCCTGAAATGGCTACTACAGAGATCCACTCCTCTGACCTTTAAGGGTTCGGCTATACAAGTCCCACAACATTGTTGCCAAGGCAGCACAGGATAGACTGTGTTGAAGTCTATGGCAAATATGCAGTCTCCATGTCCATTTTGTGTCTGGCCTTTTGTTCCTCTAGTGGAGTCCAGATAGCTCTCAAACCCAAACACATACATCCCATGGAGCCAAAAGGTTTTCAAGATAAAACCTCCCAGTGGGAATAAGTTTTCACATCAGTTTGTTTCAGATTTCATGCCTGCTTGCTTTAAACTGTCCTATTGCTACTCTGCTCTGTTGATGCTTAAGTTTCTCACTATGGACTCTAACAAAGGCAAGTGCCTCAAGTTCATGCTCTGACCCCACAAGTTCCCTATGTGCGTGTGTCCTCTGGGAATGACATGTACCCCCCTAATAAAATCTTTATATCCATCTTGTGTCTGTCCTAATCATTGAAGGGTTGTTCTCCATCTAAAGATCCTAAATTTAACAAGAAGGAATAGGCCACTTGATAATCATGCTGCTCTATAAACTGTCAAAAGTTTTCCATGAAGAGCTTTATCATTTATTTCCGCTTGGAAATATCATCCCACACTGATAATTTGCATGCACTTCTGTAATATATTTGCATCACGATGCTTTTGATTTCAGCATACTGTGTTTTCTCATTTGATATAATAATAATCGTCCCTCAGTATCTGTGGGGGTTGGTTCCAGACCCCACCCCCCACGTATACCAAAATCCGTGGATGCTCTAGTCACACAATCAGCCCTGTGGAAACCACAGATAAGAAAATTTGGCCCTCTGTATCCTCGGGTTCCTCATCCTGTGCATAATGTACTTTTGACCTGTGGTTGGTTGAATCCATGGTTGTGGAACCCATGAATATGAAGGGCCAGCTGTATATATATATTGAAAAAAAAAAATACACATGTAAGTGGACCTGCACAGTTCAAACTTGTGTTGTTCAAGGGTCAACTGTATTTGATAAATGTGATTTTTTTTGTAGTCATTAACTGCTTGCATTTAACCTCCTTTTTAGGGAAACAAAAAGGGGCAAATCTCTGCACTATATAAACCCAAGAATTTCTCCACAGTTAAATCTCTTTCAAGATCATATCAACGTTCCTGCCTCCACAGACACTAAAATCCCCTAATAGAATCTTGCTGGGGACAGAGCCCTGCCCCCTGGAGCTTGTGCTGCTGTAGTGCCCACCAGGGTCTGGTGTCACTGCTGTGCTGTTCCTTCCCCCAGGGCCTGTGCCAGAGCTGTGCACCACCATTCCTGGGCCCTTTCTGTCACTGCACCCTGTCCCCAGAGCTTGGGCTACTGGGATGTCCGGTGTCCCACAGTCCAGAGTCACCAATGTTGTGCCTCAAACATATGGAAGTATCAATTAAAAACCTCCTAATAAAGAAAATCCCAGGCCCAGATGGATTCATAGCTGAATTCTACCAAACATTTAAACAAGAATTAATACCAATATTTCTTAAGCTCTTTCAGAAATAGATCTAGAGTGGATATTTCCAACCTCCTTACACAACCAGCATCACCTTTAAACCAAAACCAAAGATAAAATAAGAAAAAACCCAAAAATTAAAGGCCAATATCTCTGATAAACATAGATGCCAAAATTCTATATAAAATACTACAAAACCAAACCAAACAACACATCAAAAAACTTACATATCATGATCAAGTGGAATTTATCCCTGGAATGCAAGGCTCAATTAACATATACAAACCAATCAATGTGATACATCACATTAACATAATAAAAAATAAAAACTACGTGATCATCCTTTTATGCAAGAAGAACATGAAAATGTTCACCATCTTTCTTTAAAAACTCTCAACAGTTTAAGTATAGACAGGTACTTCCTCAACATAATAAAGGCCATTTAGGAAAAGCTCACAGCTGACATCAAAATCAATGGGGGGTGAGCATGCCCCAACATGAATCTGGCCCTCACGTCATGGGCATGAGGGGTGACAAGTAGCTTTGTATCTCATGAATATTCATAATAAATAAATTTTTAAAAAGTCAGTGGGGGAAACTGAAAGGTTTTCTTCTAAATCCAGCATGAGTTAAGAATGCCCACTCTTGCCATTTATATTCTACATAGTACTGGAAGTACTAATAAAATAAATCAGTCAAGAAAAATAAATGGCAGCCACTTTAATCAGAAAGGAAGAAGTAAGACTGTCCGCATTTGCAGATGACATGATCTTACACATAGAAAACTTTTAAAAGTCCACAACAAATCTGTTAGAACTAATAAATGAATGCAGAAGAGCTGAAGGAAACAAAATCAACATCCAAAATCAGTTGTGTTTCTGTACATCAATAATGATCTATTCAAGAAATAATTTTTAAAAAAGAAAACAATGCCATCCATGATAACATCAACATGAATAAATTACTTAGGAATAAATTTACCCAAGAAGATGAAAGATATATACTCTGAAAACTGTAAAACACTGATGAAAGAAATAAAGAAGAAACAAATGAATGGAAAAATATCTCATATGCATGAATGGGAAGAATTAATATTGTTGAAATGTCTATGTTGTCTAAAGCAGTATACAGATTCAAATCAATCTCTAAAAACTACAATGACATTCTTCACAGAAATAGAAAAAAAACTCTAAAATTCATATGGAACAAAAAAAACACTGATAGATCAAACAATTTTGAGAAAAAGCAAAACAAAAAAGAGTTAAAGGCATCACACTCCCTAGTTTCAAATTATATTACAAAGCTATAGTAATCAAAGCAGTATGGTACCATATATAAACAAACACAAAGACTAATGGAACAGAATAGGGAACCTAGAAATAAACTTAAGCATATACAGTCAACTAATTTTTGATGAGGGGACCTAGAAGCATCAGTGGTGAAAAGATGGCCTTAACTTTTGGAGGAACTGCCAGACTGTTTTCCTCAATAGTTTTTCAGTTTTGCATTACCCCCAGGAATGTATATGGCTTCTAATTTCTCCACTTATTTGCCAACAGTTGCTATTTTATGGTTTGTTATTGTTGTTGTTGAAGTATAGCCAGCCTAGTAGGTATGGAGTAGTATCTCATTGTGCTTTGATTTGCATTTCTCTAATATCTAATTATGTTGATCATCTCTCATGTGCTTTTTGGCCATTTGCATGTCTTATTTGGAGAAATGTCTATTCAAGGTCTCTTTTGGTTTGATTGTGTTTTTGTTATTGAGTTGTTAGAGTTGTTTTTATATTCTGGGTACGAGACCCTCATCATAGTCATTATTTGTCAGTATTTGCCACCATCCTGTTAGTTGTTTCTTCACTCTAAATAGTGTACTTTGATGCACAAAGGTTCGAATTTTGATGTTGTCCTATTTATCTGTTTGATTTTTTTTTATTATTAAAACCAATGCCAAATCCAAGGTCACGAAGTCACATCCCTTATATTTTCTTCTAGCAGTTTTAATTTTATCTCTAAAATTTAGGTATTTGATCTTCTTGGCTTAGTTCCTTTCATATGGTGTTTGCTTAAGGCCCAACTTCATTCCTTCATTTATAATTTTACATGTCTTCATGTGTAATAAGACACATCTTTCAGTTAGTGGATAACCTTATATCTGTTTCTTGTAAGAAATTTTCATTAGATTTCAAGTGAAATTGAAGAATAAAAGCAAGTAAATAGTTCTTTAAAAAATTCTCTAGGGTTATAAAACATTCTGAAGAAAGCTAGTTTGTAAAACTGTCACAGTGGGGCAAAGTCATTGTCACAAGCAGTCACACACTTCCTTCTAGTGGCTGCAAGAAAAATGGCATGAATGCTTCGGGGCTCCGTGGTTCGGTCAGCAAAAGCCGACTTTCAAATTTAAGACATCTTCACAGGTTTACTGTTAGATCAAATCCAGATTCTGTGAGATTCGATGTTTTTAGGATGCCTTCTAGTGGAAGTGTCTGCTTCTCATTCCATATTACGGGGGGAAAGGCCTCTTTCCAAGTGCAGTATTTCAGGGAGTATTGGTGGAGCACCTGAATTGGGCCCTGTATTTCCAGGCAGAAAATAGAGACAAGGTCGCTGCCTCCCAGGACCAGCAGGGCATGGGGAGGAAATGTGTTGAGAATAGCTGGCCTAAATCACAGCTATGTGTTTCTGGGTTAAAGGAAATATAATAGCAAACCAAAACATATTGATGGAGTTCACCTGAGCATATGAACAATAAAACATTTTAGAAAATTTAAAAACTATCACTCAACATATCTCTATACTTTCTTCTAAATTTAGACATAGAGTTTTTTCAACCACGGGATCATCCTACATTCCCAGTTACTTTTTTACTTAATATGAGCACTTATTCATGCCATTAAATGTTTTTTAAAATGTGATTTTAATAGCTGCATAGTATTCCTTAATATATATTGTACATGAACGCCATGGAGGCATGCAGAGATTGCAGATGAAGGCGACCTGACTCCTTGGTCTGGTGCTGGGAGGGAATTTGGGGCATGGTGGGCAGCAACCCAGCCTGCCGTCTGTCCCCACAGTGGTCACAGGATGGAGAGAGGGGAGGAGACTGGAAGAGGTGGGGCTGGAGTGACAGATGGGACAGGTGACTCGGGTATGCATGTGGATGGAGCAGGCCTGGGGTGGGTGTGAAGGGTTGGGGAAAAACAAGCTGGATGTGGTGGGGCCAGGGCAGCAGCTCCCCCGGGACCTGTGAGCCTGAGGGGCCTCTGTCAGCCCCAAGATCTCTGCACTGCCCTCCGGAGACTCTGCTCCCTGCTCTTTTGGTCAACATCAGGAGGGGAGGGCAGACAGGAGAGAAAGGGAAGGATGTGTGAGGTGGAGAGCACCATGCCATGGCTGCTGCAGTGGAAAGGAGGAGATTGCAGGGCTGATGGTCCTGAGAGCCAGCTGAGTCTGGAGACATGGCCATAGGCAATCCTGGCCGCCTGTGGTGCCCTCGGTCACCACTCATGGCCCAGTGGCGTCTCCCCCATAGCACTCAGCAACCGAGTTTGAAAGTGGACAAGACAGGTATGTGGTGATGTTGCGGGGGGGGGGGGGGTATTATGCTCAGAGGTTCTGGCAGGATGAGTAAAAGAAGGGTCAGAGCAGTTCAAGAAAGGGCCATAGTCTCTAGGCCAGACAGGTTGGGGTGAAGGTGGGAAACAGGTCATATCATCAGCCAGTGTGCAGGAAGTGGCAGGTGAACACTGGACAATTAAACCCGGTGAGGGGAACCCGGTGCAGCAAGGGGAACAGGCTCCAGGGTGCAACCTCACTGCACTGGACAGTTCTAGGCTAGGCCCACTGGACCCAAGCCTGGTGATGGGGTTATCTTCTAGGGGGCTGCTGTCAGGGCCCAGCCCACCCACCCCTGGGCAGCACCATCCCTTCTCAGGACTGGACTTTCTGAGCTCCCGCAGAGGGCGCTGCCTCCAGCCTGAGAGAGGCAGCTGCATTGTGCAGCCCAAGCCCCCATGGACCCCGAGCAGCCCCTTCCCAGCCCTGCACTCCCTCTGCTCTGTATCCTGTCCCTCCTGGGTGTCAGCCAGCAGGAAAGTCCATTCTTTCTTCCCTATGTGGTCTCCTGGGATGAGACTTGGGGGTAGAAGGGGACAGGGCTGGTCCTTCCCTGGGGTCTGCTCGGGGAAGGGGACAGCTTCTGGCCTGGCACAGGCCCTCAGCTCAGTCTCTGTTGCCTTCCAGTGACACAGAGCCTCCCAGCATCAGTATGCTGAAGGCAAAGGAAAGAGCCTTTCCCTGCTCAGGCCACTGGCCCCCACCCTGGACAAATCAGATTGTCCCACACCTGCTGTCCCCATAGACCCCCTTAGGCTCACCGTGAGGCTCTGGGACATCTATATCCTCAAGGGTGAGCACGTGCTCATGGCCATGGTATACATAGCCCTCAAGGAGCACAGAAGTCCACGGGTGCCTTAGGGGGCCTGGGAAAGGGGTAATGCAGGACAGACCCTATCTAGCTCAAAGGCAGCAGTCATACTGACCACATGGCCCAGTGCTCTGGCCCCAAGTGAGCCAGTCATGGGGACAGGGTGGGCCAGGCCAGGCATGGTGGGGTGGGTGGGGCACCGTAGATTCTCTCCAACACTGAGTCCACCCCCTGATGCAATGCAGATGAAAGGCAGGAGTGGGCTGGGTGTTTCGCTTCTGTGGCTGGGCCTCCCTGGGCCGTGGCATCCTGTGCACAGCTGGGCCCCAGGGGTGGACAGGGCAGGACCCACAGCCACCCAGCCTGGGACCAGGGCAAGGTGTGGGCACTGACTTCTCTGGGGGTTCCCTCCTGGTCTGATGCCTACCCTGTCCCTAGAGGGATTCCTGAAGCTGCCCCTAGCATGGCCTGAATGACTTTCTGCAGGACACACTGTCCTGGGCCTGGGCCCTGGAGGATGACATGCTGATATGGCACCATCTGGCCTCCATGGCAGAGCTTCCAAGGATGAAGTGCAACGTCTCTCCCCCTCCCCTGCCCCCATGGGCTTCAGCACTAGGTCCCCTCCTATTTACTGCCCAGGGCAGCAAATAGTGAGGAGAGCCCAGGGCACCACCAGCCCTGCTCCCTGGGCCTTCCTCCTCCTTGTCTACTCCAGAAGCTCCTGAAAACCAGGCCGCTGGGCCTCAGGAAAAGGTGCTGTCCACGTGGACATGCCTTGGATATGAGGCGGGGGATGTGGGCCATTTGCCACCGAGCCCTCCTTCGCACCCTCCAGCTGCCCCCCTCAAAGACCACCCAGAAAGGCACAGGAACTTTCAGACCCATCTGTGCAAGTCTGGCCTTCACCTGGAAGCAGCAATAGCCCTCCAGAGAGCAGCAGGGACCCCTCACTCTTGAGCACCCCTCCAAGGGCATCAGGACAAGCCCTGAGCCAGGGAGGGGGGAGAATTGCATCACAGACTCAGAGAGGATTCAGGGTGAGGGCACAGGCAAGTCCCACAGGCCCCAAGGTAGAACCTAGAGTTCAGCTGAGTGTGGGAACTGCCCAGACCTGGCATGGAGTACACAGCTGGAGGTCAGAGGGGGACAAGTGCCTGGCAGCATCTCACCCATCGTGCAGAGAGGCCCGCATGTTAAATAATAGGTGGCCTAGGAGACAGTGACGGCCTCTTTCACTTGAGTTATGAATCAGGGCTGAAGCCCAGGCCGGGTAGCCGTGGGGTGAGGGCATGAGGCCAGGAGCTCTGAGCCAGCTGAACCCTTGTTCAGCTGAACTCCTCAGTGGTCCCAGGAGTAGTGTGAGGTGCCCCAACAGCTCCAGTGCCCCAGGCTGTACACACCCTTCGCTCTGGAATCCAAGCTTACAGGCGTGCCCTCAGAGTCAGACCAGGGGTCAACACAGAGACCATGAGGACTCCAGGGACCCAAGTCCATGAGGTCCATCCCTGTGAGGGCCAGATGGGCTTGGTGCAGAAGCTGACCAAGTCTGCTTTCCTTTCAGCAGATCCTGATGAGTTCTCCAGGAAGATCCTGGGTCTGGGGCAAGTGTCCCTAATTCTGAGGCCTCTGCTGACCTCCGCTAGCACAGAGACCCTCCCCAAAAAGGACAGGCTGGCCATCCCTGGCCTACCAGCTCAGCTCCAGCAGCCCCTGGGGGAATCCCCCCTAAAATGGGAGCTTGGTCTTCCCCCACCCTTGCCAGGCAGGACTGTCTCTGAGGCCAAGGCTCAGCAACATGAGGGAGCCTCTGCAGAGCCCAAGGCAGCAGGCCTCTCTCTGGGGCCTCCAGGGACTCAGGGTCTAGCCAGCCTGTCCCCAGCCCAGGATAGGCCACAAGTTGTTTGGCAGCTACTTCAGTGGAGTTCACTTCCCAAAGTCCCCACAGACCTGGATGTCAGGGGCCTGTGGTTCCCATGCTACTCCTTCTAGCAGGAACACTGGGCCCCTGTCCCCTTAACATCTACCCTGGCCACACCCAGGACCTCGGGACAGACCAGGCCCTGGAACCCCATTGGTGTCCTGTCACCAGGCCCTGCCCAGCTTACTGAAGACCCTGAGGCAAGGCCACGTACACCCATCCCCCAACATGGTGATTCCTGCATCCAACCCCTTTGGTGGGCAATGACAGACACAGCCTCAAAGGAGCCAGGACAGCACCTGGCAAGTTGCCCCAGTGCCCCAGAAATCTTCTTGGACAGCTGAAATCCATGTCCTCAGAAAACCTGAACACTTGGAGGCCTCTGGAGGGGAGGGGGAACATGGTGACCCTGTAGTACCAGCCAGCCAGCAGCATGCTCTGCATCCTCATGCCAGCCTACCTATGGGACAGAGCCCCCCTCACATGACACAAGTTCCAGGCCCAGAGGTGTCCAGTCTAGCTTCAACCTGAGCCCTGAGAGGGGAGGTGCACCAGGGGCCCCCTGGGCCCCCAGGAGGCAGGATGATGACCAAGGGGACCAAACCCCCTGTGGCCCTGGCCAGTCCTAGAATTTGGCCCAAGATGGAGCAAGCCCTCTTAGAGCAATGCATGGCTACCTGGGGCCTGCTCATGACCTGCAAGGCCAAGTTAGTCACCTAAGATGGCTCAAAGAACAACCAATCACTTCATTAAGGGGCAGCAGGAGCAGGCAGCAGGCTGGGCACCACTGTTACGCATACAAGGAGGCTGGAATGGCCAGGCTCCAGGGCACTATACCACCTGGGCACTGCTGAGGCCTGAGACCAGGCCAATAGCACTGAGGCCTTGCTTCCAGGATCTGAGTACTGCTCTTCCAGGTCATAGGAATGCAGAAAACTTGGCAGATGTGGGCCCAGGAGGCAGGGTCCCTTGGTCTGCCGTGCTGGGCAGCTGCCTTACAAGGCCCCCAAAACTCAGAAAATGTGTCAAGGAGGCTCCAAGGTGGGGACCAGAGCTACAAGTCTAAATTCAGCATCACCTAAGAAGGCCTCCCTCCCAGGGACAAGGGACACACCTTGGCCTCAAGCCTCCTCCTGCCATGCTTGTTGGTTAAAGGACAATAAACGGTTTGTCATTATGACCCACCTGTTCCTGCAGCACCCAGAGCTCTCTGCAGGAAGCCCTAAACACCCTAGGGTGGGAGGAGAGGGTAGCACAGCTCAGGCCGCCTGACCAGCCTCTTGTAGTCTTCCCTCGCAAATGCCACAGCAGGGCTGATGGCTGGACAGAGCTGAGGTGCCCATATACCTGAGGCGAGGCCACACACTCTGCAGCCTCCCCACCTCAGCCAGACACAAGGGTCAGGATTATGAAATGACTGACTGTGATTCAATCGTGCCCGGTAGGGGCCCAGAGAGGGCTGAGAGGGAGTAAAGGGCTGAGGTGCCTGTGGCATTTAGGACAGTTCACGTCAGTCTGTGTAAAATGTCCCTGGGAAGGTCTGCAGTCACCTCTGTCCACTGTCCCTGAGTTGGCCAGGCTCCAGCAGCCCTTCCTTCCTTCCTTCCCTTTCTCCTCTTCCTTTCATCTGCACCTCTTCCCTACACCCTGCACCTCTACTTCCTGAGCCTGGATGGGGCAGGGTACAAAGGATGTGGCTGACCTCAGGCCAGGGGCCATAGGGTCAGGAAAGCCCAGAGGATGTCAGAGGAAAGGCAGTGGCTCATCTGGCTGGATGGGGGCTGCTGCCCTGGGAGAAGATGAAGGCGTGCCAGTGTATACGTGCATGCACACGGCACATGTACATGCGTGTGCTTGTGTGCGCATTGCATGTGTGTACACATGTACATGTGTGCATGCATATGTGCACTTGTGTGCCTATGTGTATATGTGTGTGCTTGTGTGTGCACGTGTGTATGAGTGTGTGCATGTGTGTACACACACCTGTTTTGGTTGGGTTTGCTTGAACACCCTGTCCCAAGCCCCAGACAACCCCATGTGTACCCTTGCTGCAGAGATCGAGCATGGCCCTCCACTGGTACATATAGGACTGTGTAACACCATTCTTGGGGACATCAGAGTGACAGAAACAAATGGATCCTCTTAGGGTTTCCTTTCAGATGGGTCAGAAAGATGTTATATTGCTGTTCTATTTCTTTTCTTTCCATTGATTCTTTTTATTGACTTTCTCCCTACTGAAAATGTTTTAGAGAATATCTCAGAATATTTTTCACTCCTAAAAACAAGTTACTGTGAATTTGGTCAGTTCTGGGCGGACAGACATTTAGGAGAGAAGTGGCCTGAGAAGGGAGGTTCTTTTCTGTCCTGAGTCTATGAGGTGGTAAAACCAGCACGAAGATGGACTTGATGTCAGACACAGAACCACAGGCCCGTGGACGAGCTGTCCCTTGTCCACCAGAGCAACCACCTAACCTGGGAGCCAGCTGCCCAAGACCTTCTTAGGTAAAGGGGACTTTCCTGACCATTTGATTTGTTACCCTACCTCCGCTTCCTGCTATTTCCTCTTCCCGCATAACTTTAAGGATGCTCTGAGGTAAAGGAAATAAAGTTCAAGTGCTAATTTGGACATTCTGGCTCAAACACAGTACAGCAATGGATTATATCTTCTCTCTCCAAGAGGCAGAGAATTGAAAAGCCATGGGTACAATGTCCAAAGTTCTGCAGAATCAGGACACAAGTGCAGTCCCATGGTGACAGCGCATCTGACAGAGAGCTGGGGTATAGGTCAGAGGCCAAGGTCCCCAAACAGTTCAAAGGGAGGGAGGGTATCCTGGCACCCAGGCAGTCAGCAGGAAACCAGAGACAGGGAGTTCTGCAGACAGAACAAGGAAGCTGCTGGTTCCCAGAGAGCATCACCCCTCACATATGCTGGCCCCAGCTTGAAGACCAGCAGCTCTCCTTGTCCTAGTGTGGAGATGGTCACTGGCCAGAAATTCAGAGATTGGTAAAGAGACCTTGAAATTCTCTTAAAATATATAATTGTCAAAATAAAAATTTGAAGATAGAATGTAAAAAATATCCCCCAAAGCACATGGAATAAACAAGAAAACAAAATACCTTATAAGATAATAGTAAACTCTTGGGAAACTGATCTCAAAGTTCCAACATCCAAATAATAATGTGTTCTGAAGTGAGAACCAAAAACATGAAGGCAGGAACTTATCAAAGGAACTATAAAAGAATATTACAAAAAATACACTGAGATTAAAGGAGATTTTGTTTTTTAAACTGAAAGGCTTAACAGAAAGATGAATTAAAAAGACTTATACCAAGGACCAACAGTGTGAAATTTTAGGAGACTGAGACCAAAAAAAAAAAAAAGAACCTAAAAGCTCCAAGAAAGGAAAAATAGTTTATCTGCAAAGGAACAAATACCACAATGATATCTCCCTTAACAATATTGAATGCTACCAAAAACTGATATGATGTCTTCAAATTTCTGAGGGAAAAATGTACTTTCAACTCAGAATTCTGTCCCTGCCAAATTGTTAATCAAATGTGAGGGCAGATTACAGATATTTTTAGAATATACAAAAACTCAGAAAATGTATCTTTCAGGCACCCTATCTTGCAAAGTTCATTGAAGATGTTCTCTAACAAAACAACGGAGTTAAGAAAGAAAGAACAAGACCTGCAATTCAGGAAGCACTGGAGCCAACCCAGGGGAGCAGTCTTGGGAGCTCTGGGGATGAGGCTCCACCCAGGCCTGGAGGAGGTCACTTGGAGGGAAAAAAGGAGGGCTCCCAGCAGAGAGTTTTCCTATGGGATGCTTGAAATGTTTAAGAAGTTAAGGATGTGATAAAAACAGACAATGTAAGAAAAAAGAAAGTCAATTACAAACTCCAATAAAAAGCTGAAGAGAAAAGATGCATATTGTTCATAGAATACTAATAAATGTAAGTGAAATCATAGTGTCAGTACCCTCCTTACAAGGGAGGAGGGAAGTCACAAGATTCTGTCATATTTGATGAACAAAATATATACCTAAATACATATTCTTTAAAGGTACTTATAGCTACGATGATAACTAAGAAAGAAACTAAAATAATGATGTTTCTATCATGGGCTGAGAGTGAAAAAGTGGTGGGGAGTCTAAGAAGCTCAGCCCTCCTCCTTGCACCAGGTATATTAGCTATCTATTATTCCATAAGAAACAATCCCAAATCTTAGCAACTTGAAACAACATTTATTATCTCACAGTTTGTGTGGGTCAGGTATCTGCATGTGGCTTAACTGGGTGTTCTGGCTCAGGTCTCTCACAAGGCTGCAATTAGGCAGAAAATGCAGTCATCTCCAGCCATCCACATTGGCAGGCCTTGAGTCCTTGCCTCTTGGGCCTTTCCAGAGGACAGCTCACAACATGGCTTTCCCCCGACTGAGCTAGGAAAAAGTGATGGAACAAGCAAGATGGAATTCAGTCTTTTTGAAGCTTAATTCAGATGTGCCATTCCATCACTTTTCCTGTGTCCTATTTCTTAGAACTGGGTCACTAGGTCCACCCCACACTCAAGTAGAGAGGATTGCACAAGGGTGTGAATACGAGGCCCAATGGGAAAGACATTTAAAGAAATGTAAGGGCTCATCCATTTTTACACGACACATACAGGATTCAAATTACATAGATGTATTCATGTTTCTTTTTTCTTATGTACCAAGAATTATAGAATAAGAAAACATAAAAGAGTAATAATAACATATCTAGTGAAAACCTTAAGAAATGTTTATAACACCTATAATGAAAAGTTTAAATGACTGTCCTGAGATAATAAAAAAATATGAATGGCAATACATACCAATCCTGCACGAAAAGGCAGAGATTTTGGAGAAACAGCTCCACTCCATGCAAATTATACCATATGTCAGTCCAAACTATAACCTTACAGCAAGTAAATTATGACAGCAATGGTTTACTACACATTCATGTTTTAGGGCCATTGTGGTGCAGCTATGGTTTTACTAAACATACAAGTATCTTAACTCTGGACCCCAAGTTAATGACGCTATCTCTGTCTGGACATTGCTGTTCTTGTGGCAGAGAAAGAATTTAAAAAACGATTATAATGGCTCTTGAAACCTCCTGAAGTGGCATTTCACCTCTGCTCATATGTCAGTCATTAAAGCAAACACATTGCCAGAAAGGATGTCAATGTGGTGGGGAAGTATAACTTTCCACAGCAATGAGAACCGCAAGTCATAATATTAGTTTTCCATTGATGCGATAACAAATCATCACGATTTATTATCTTATAGATTTATTATCCTACAAATTTTTTATCTTAACATTCTAGAGGTCAAAAGTCCCAAAATCAAGGTTTCAACGAGGCTGCTTTTCCTCTAGATGCTCAATGTGGGGGACTCAGTTTCCTTGCCTTGTCCAGCTTCTCTATCTTTAAAGAAAACAGCACAACATCTTCAAATACCATTCTCTCCCCCTCCCCCATATAATGCAACATATCCACAGGTCCTTGGGATTAAAACATGGACACCTGTGAAGGAACATTATCTATCCTGCCACAGTCATAACACCAAGACTGAAGTCAACAGTAGGAGTCACAAAAATCGCTTCCTTCCATTTAAATGAAAACGTGCTCAGCTCCCTGCCATAGGAAGTACATCCAAGAGTCCCACTCCAGCATGAGAATCAGTGTCCAGGATCACAGGACACTTTCTACATCAGATCTGCATGTAGCTTTCTTGATCTAGAGATCAAAGAATTAAAGGACATATGCAATAGGTACAGAATAACCTCGATAAACACTCTTATTCAGAAAGGAGAAAAATGAAAGTTGCAGAATGGACACTTCTCCCTAACAATTCTCAAGTCCCAATTGGGGATGAGAGCATCCTCGCCCACTCTTATCCCTGGACCCTGCCTCTACCATATGGATGTTCTTTTTAAATATCCTCCTTAGTTCCACCTCAAGAAGGCAATAGAGAGAAGTCTCTCCTTGGGAGCTAAGCATTGTTTCCATAGAATTTAGGGGCTCAAGGTCATCACCGGTGAATTATTTAGGGTTCATATCTCTCAAAAACTTTTATTGCTATTTTCCAACACCTTCCCCTAATCCCAAACCCCTTAACCTAACCCTAAAACCACCTGCAAGCCATCCCAGATAATTTGCTAAGCTTGACTGAAAACTGACTGCTGCCTATCCCAGATAATTAACTAAGCTAAATTGTAAATGGCTGGCTGATATTGGCTGCTGACCATCTCAGATAGTTGGCTGAGCTAAAATAATTGCCTGCGGTTCCTCTTAAAGATAACAGTAATCTGTTTCAAGTTCCTTGTAATGAGCGGATGATCGTTAATCAATCTGGTCTGAGTTGTCTTGCATAAATTTGAGAGTGCTTGAAGCAAGACAGACATGCGTGCAGAGGAAAATCTACTGACCTCCAGATAGTACTCAGAAACAGAATGCTGGGCACAATTAAAAAGTGAGGGGTCCATTATCACTTTTTTGCAAAGCAAGCAGAGGAAGGGAACAAGACTGGAATGTACATACCCCCCACCAATCAGCTCCCAGCTTGTTTTTTGTTTTTTTGTAATTTACCTATACCGGTCTATAAAAGCAAGTCACACTGTGTGGTAGGAGATGCAGATTTGAGTTTATTTCTGCCTCCTTGCTGGCCAGTCACCAATAATAACACTATTTTCTTTTCACAAAAGCCGATGTTACAGTCTTTGGCTGTCTGTGTGCATTGGGGCAGCGAGCTCATTGCTGGGTAACAACCCTAACCCCTAACCCTAATCCTACCCCAATCCTAACTCCCAAAACATAACCCCTAATTCCTAACCTCAAACTCCTAAGCTCTAACCCCTATACCTGACCTCTGACTCTAAACCCCAACCCCACCCCGAACCTAAGTGGCCATGGGGAGGACCTAGCCTCTACAGAGAGGGCCGAGGATGGACAGAAACTACCGAGGGTCGAGAATCAGCAGAAAGAACCAATGCTGGTTGAGGAGGTGCAGCGATGGTCCCAAGATCAGCGGGAAAAGCCAGTGGCTGAAGGTAGGACGGGAGAGGGCACTGAGTGTTGAGGGCCTGAAGGTATTGAGGGATGACCCAGAGGGCTGGGGATGACTCAGAGGGCCACAGGTGATAGGTAGGGCCTGGGGGAGATGGAGCAGTCCTGGGGGCAGAGTGGGGGGGCATAGGTGGCAATGGGGCTGGCAGGGGACAATAGGGAGCAGGGTGGGTGTGGCAGAGAGGGTCCATGGGTAGACTGCAGGGGGGGGGGGGGACAGAGCGGCTCCAGGGATGATGTGGGGCTGGGGGTAGTGGGGGAGGGCCTGGGGTCTCCTGCAGGCCACTGGTTCTGGTTCAAAACCTTCTGAATTCAGGTAACTATCTGTGCTCAATCAGATGTGTTGCAATTGATAAAAATAGAAATAAGCAAGGAGGAGTTCTTGCCCTAGTTCTAAAAGTTTCCTTATTGTCAAACTTTTTAGGTCCTTTGGGTGTACACCGTGCACTGGGACTTGATGCTGGTGTGGTGACACGTGCAGAGTGACAGGGCTGCTTTGTCAGGACAAGCAACAGCTGCTGGATCAGAGGGGGTGGGTTATAAACGAACAAACTTTTGATCAGAGAGAAAGAAACCAGTTTATTAGTGTTCATGTGCCAGCAAACATGATTACACTGTGGTAGGATGATCTAGGGTGGTATACGCTTATGTGTCCTAATTACTTTTTTATATTCTGTGTTTTTAAGGGCTTTAGGTTTTTGTAACTATGATACTTACATAAAAGTGATTTTTCACCAACATAAGAGAAGAAAACAAAGTGTTTGTTTTGTTCAACTTTCACATTTTCAATGTAGTCAACTTTTTGTTGCCTAATTGTTTCTAAAATAAAATTGTCACATTTGTCTCTAAACAGTGTATATATAACTAGCTCCTGCCATTTTAAAACGAGGTGTTAAAGTTTTTATTTTAGGGATTAACATTTTTAGAAAAACCAAATGTATTTTCCCTCATCTCACTCATTGTGTAGTAGATGTTGAATGATGCGATATAAAACAGAGCAAAGACAATGATAGGTGGAGATTCTTTTGAATTTGAGTCATGCTTATGATATTCACTTCCATACTCTTTTGTTTGGAATTTCTAGGGTTCTATTTATATAATATAATTCTTTTTGGAAGTGTAGCTTCCAGCTCTTGGCTCTGTAAACTGTATTACACTGCTATGGGATTTACAATTAAAACAAGTAGTTAGAAAGATGTACTGGTTAGACTTGTCACCATGTAATACACAGAACAGCTTTCTAGAAACTGTAATGGCAAATAATGAAATGAGCCCTTTCTCAAACTCCCCCAGCCAAGTCCCAGTGGAGTCACAGGCAGGGCTGGCGCTGGAGGGCGGAGGCACTGGCCTCAGGAGGTGAATACTATTGCCTCCGAAGTCCTTTCTTACCTCAAGTGTATGGCCCCATTTCCCCCAAGCACAGCCACAATTTCTGAGTTGTTTATAGGCGCCTCAGCTATTAATTCTTGGATGAGTCTACCAAACACGCAGAATGGAGCTGTTTACTTTAGCTATTCCTTTGCTGAGGACAACAAAGAAAACCAGTTTAGGCACATGAGTAAAGAGCGGGTATTTAGATGACTTGAGGGTACTTCAAAAGTTCATGGAAAGATATAACTAAAAGATAATATATATATTTCTATGAATTTTTGAAGCTCTCTTGTATTTGCGGTGCAACACTGGAGCAAGCATCAATTTGAAAGGCACATCCCTCTCCCAAACAAACAAAACACAGGCACCAAGCCCAGGCAAGTTCTCCTTACCCCAACTACTTAAGACCTTCTTCAGATGCCTGAATTTACATCCCACTGCTCTGCTCCAATTCTTAGTACCTCCAAAGCACGCAGGTGAGGAGTGCAACTATTTTTTTAATAGATTCTGTCATCTTCTGAAAATGTCCAACATAGAATGTGCTTTAAGCCTTAAGTTTTGACCTGCCTTAGAACTAATTATAAACATTTCCTACATAAGTCAGGGACAAGCTTCAGTTCTGCAGTAGTAGATCCAACCATGTGAGCAACAGGCACCTGAAGAGAGACCAATGGGAAACTAAGTGCTCAGTGAACAAAAAGCAGGGAGTTCCAGCGGGGAGGTGACTAGTGGGGAAGACGATGGTGTGGGGGAGACAGTGCGGAAGAGACTTCTAACCCTAATCCTAACACCTAAACCTATACTCTAACCCTAAACTCTGCCACAACTACAACCCCAGTCTCTAACCCCTAGCTTTGATACTGATCCTGACCCTAACCCCAAGCACCAGCACTCACTCCTATCTTGACAAATGCACCTTTTTAACATAAACATTTAAAATAGGTTTAAAGCTCTATTTTTCCTAATATGAAAACTGGCAAAATGTAAAGATGATTGAGTGTGATGATTGTGCCACGTGTCTGGATGTTCTAATGATGAGCTGGGGATTTGGGGATAAGGAATAAAGTAAAGGCACACATATTACATGAATTGTACTGAAGTATTGATGCTTGTTACATCCAGCCCTACCTACATATAAATTTAAGAATAGTATTGATCATTCAGAATAGCAAAATGTTTCTCAGATGTCTTGTGCAACTGTGGTGAATATCAGAGTAATGTGAAGTGTCGGGCTTTAAAAACTAACGACACCTTAAGTGATATTACAAGCGGTGCCATTATGGGCCCACAAGGGCGTATTAATGTGGCAGCCTAAGACGCCCAGGGAGGAAGTAGGGTGGGAGTGTCTGCGGGAACCTTACCTTAGCCCTTATTGGCCAAATACGTGCTTCTGTGCTTGTGGTTGCAATAGCTAGGCATTGAGACAGGATGCATGCTCTTGTAACCCTTAAGCTGATTGGAGGATGTAAAAAACCTCCCTTCCCCATTTGCCTTTAAAAGCAAGTGCTTGTGTAATAATAAATGGAACTGCTCGACAGAACCCCCGCCGTGTCTGAGTGTCCTTTAACCGGGCTGTTTTTGGGGCCAGCGGTGTGCTCACCTCTCTTCAGGACTCTCTTCCCCCCGTCTCCTTCCAAAGCGGACAGGAGGGAAAGAGGAATCCCGGGCCATTCTCTCGCCCACCAAAAGCAACGAGGCTAGGGCTGTTCGGGTCGGCTGGCGGCGGACCCGACAGTGAAGTACCTCTAGAATCAGAATTGGAATGAAAAAGGAGAAAGCAAATGAATGCGCAGCATACCAGTATTTTAATTAGGCAAGAGCCTGTTGCATCGTGCTGTCCAAGTGTAAGGATTTGGCAGGTTAATGACATTTTTATCTCTTTCCTAAGTGCTTCCTCTAGTCGGAATAAGGTCTACATTGATGTCGGCAGCACACCACCCACCAGCCTTCATGGCCTTTGCACACAGATCAAGAGATGTGGACAATCTCTCCCTGGCTGAGCAGTATTACACACGAGAGTGGGGTTAGGGCTCTTGGTCATGCTGTGCCAGCACTGAGCACTGGGTTCTGGAGAGAGAGGCACCCCGTGCCTACGATGAAGCAGGTGGTAGTGGGGGTGTCACATGTGGTGGGCTGTCACGGCAGGGTCTCTCTCTTGCTAGAGCCACAGGAAATATTGGCACAGTTCACAAACAGAACATTTGTACTAATTATGCTAAGAAAAGTCCTTGTTCAGCCTGATTCTGCCCCTTTTAGGTGGTCATTTAATTCCTACAGACTTTCAGTGTCCAATGTAATAAATTACAACAATTATAAGTTGGTGTCTTTTTCAAGTAGGATCAGCATGACAACAATAGAGGAATTTGATAATAAGGGGAGCAATAAACTTGGGTCCTATTCACCAGCAAACTGGGACTGTTTGTTACTGAAAGTGTGAGAATTAAGGGAAATAAAGGATTTCCTAAAGCACGTGCATGCAGTAGTGCTGCTGTTGTGTTTTTGTAGTTTTCATTTTAAAAAGCTTCCTATTACTCTTTACTCCACAGATTGGGGCGAACCACAAATTCAGACACATCTCTTGAAACATAAGCAATACCTGTGTAATGAAAGTTTGTCATAATATGGTGACAATAATCAGGTTGGTCCTGTTGTTCTACATGAAATTTCTATCCGTAGTTGCTGATAAACAAAGGGTTGATGAGGACTGGTCTCCGTAAAAGAATTTTTTTTAACCTGACAAAGATTTTGTTTTATTTCTTTATTGTTGATTATACATATTCATGGGGCATAGAGCCGACCATCATCACTTGTGCCCAAGACGTGATGATCAGATCAATACTATCAGCATGCCCACTACCTCAAACTGCAATTATTCCCTGTGTCCCCCACCTAACCTCACCACAAGCCCCCTCCCCACCCCCACCTCAGCAACCCTAGTCTCTCCCTCTACAAGTCCAATGCACCACTGTGCTCTTTCTTTCCTTCCTTCTTTCTCTCTTAGCTCCCATTTATGAGTGAGGACTTTTCCCTCTGTACCTGGCTTATTTCACTTAACATAATTTTTTCCAAACTCATCCATGTTGCTGCAAATGGCACAATTTCATCATTTTTATGGCTGAATATTCATGGTGTATATATACCACATTTTCTTTATCCAATCATCCATCGATGGACATTTAGCTTGGTTCCATATCTTAGCTATTGTAAATACAGCTGTGATAAACATGAGTGCAGGTATCCCTTCAACATGATGACTTCCATTCTGTGGGGTACATACCCAGTAGTGGGATTGTTCTATCTGTAGCTGTTTGAAGAACCTCCATACTGTTTTCCATAATGGCTTCACTAATTTACAATCCCACCAATAGTGTAGGAGGTTCCCCTTTCTCTGCATCCTCGCCAGTATTTGTGATTCTCTGTTTTTTTGATAATAGCCAGTCTAACTGTGGTGAGATGATATCTCAATATGGTTTTGATTTGCATTTCTCTGATGCTTAGTGATGTTGAGCTTTTTTTCATGTGTCTGTTGTCCATTTGTATATCTTCCTTTGAGATATGCCTATTCAGCTCATTTGCCCATTTTTTAATCAGGTTACTTGTTTTTTCACTGTTAAGTTGTTTGAGTTCCTTGTATATCCTGGATATTAATTTCTTGTCAGATGCATGGTTTGCATATATTTTCTTCCATTTTGTAGGTTGTCTTTTCACTCTGTTGACTGTTCCTTTGCTGTGCAGAAGCTTTTTAGTTTGATATAATCCTATTTGTTTATTTTTTCTTTTGTTGCCTGTGCTTTTAGGGTCTTGTTCATAAACTCTTTGCCTGATCCTGCATCCTGAAGTGTTTCCCTTATGTTTTCTTATATGAGTTTTATAGTCTTGTGTCTTACATTGAAGTCTTTAAACCATTTTTAGTTGATTTTGGTATGTGTCTGGTTTCATTCTTCTACACATGGATGTCCAGTTTTCCCAGCGCCATTTATTGAAGAGGCTGTCTTTTCCCCAATGGATGTTCTTTGTGCCTTTGTCAAAGATTCCTTGGCTATGGTATGTGGATTGATTTCTGAGTTCTCTACTCTGTTCCCTTGGTCTGTGTGTCTGTTTTTATGCCAGTACCATGCTGTTTTGATTACTGTAGCTTTGTAGTTTAATTTGAAGCCAGGTGGTGTAATGTCTCCAGCTTTATTTCTGCTCACATTTGCTGTGGCTATTTGGGGTCTCTCATTGTTCCACATTAGGGGTGCTTTTTCTATTTCTGTGAAGAATGTCATTGGTATTTTGATGTGGATTGCACTGAATCAGTAGATCACTTTTGATAGTGTGGACATTTTCACAATGTTCATTCTTCCAATCCATGAGTAAGAAATGTCCTTCCAGGAAGATATACGAATTGCCAACAGACACATTTAAAAAATGCTCAACGTCACTCAGCATTAGGGAAATGTGAATCAAAACCACTTTGAGATAACATCTCAATCCAGTTAAGATGGCTAATATCCAAAAGACTGAGAATGATATAGCTGGCAAGGAGCAGAGAAAAAGGAACTCTCATACACTGTTTGTGGGACTGCAAAATGGTGCAGCCTTTATGGAAAATGGTATGGAGGTTCCTCAAACAATTACAGATAGATCTACCATATAATCCAGCTATTCCACTGCTGGGTATATACCCAGGGGAATGGAAGTCATCATGTTGTAGGGATACCTGTACTCCCATGTTTATTGCAGCACTATTTATAATAGCTAAGAGCTGGGACCAGCCTAAATGTCCATCATCAGATGAGAGGATAAGGAAAATGTGGTATATCTACACAATGGAGTACTACTTTGCTATAAAAAAAAAAAAATGAAATACTACCATTTGCAGCAACATGGATGGACTTAGAGAAAACTATATTAAGTGAAATAAGCCAGGCACAGAAAGAGAAATATTGCATGTTTTCACTTACTATGGGAGCTAAAAATAAATAAATAAATAAACATACAAATAAATGGGGGGGACAGGGAAGAAGACACAACAATCACAATTCCTTGAACTTGTTAAGACAAGTGAACAGATATGATGTTGATGGGGGGAGGGAGAAGAGGAAGGGAGGAAAAGGAGGAATTGGTAAAGGGAAATAAAAATGAACTACATTGTATATTGATAAATTAAAATTTTTTAAATGTTTAAATAAAAAATATAAAAACAAACTTCATTTCCCTTAAAAAAAAAAAAGACAGAAATGTCCTTTCATCTTTCTGTGTCTATTTAATTTCTTTCAGCAGTGATTTTTAGTTCTCATTGTAGAGATCTTCTGCCTTTTGGTTAAGTTGATTCCTAGTTTTGTTGTTTTGTTTTTTTGGTGACTATTGTAAATGGGCTTGCTTTCTTGATTTCTTTTTCTGCTAGTTGTTGGTTTATAAAAACACTGCTGATTTTTGTGTGTTGATTTGGTATCCTGCAACTTTACTGCATTTGTTTATCAATATAACTCTTAAGAGTTTCTTGGTAGAGTCTTTAGGTTTTTCTATTTATAGGATCATGTCATCTGTAAACAGAGATAATTTGACTTCATCTTTTCCAACTTAGATGCCCTTTATTTCTTTCTCTTGGCTGACTTTTCTAATACTTCCAATACTATGTTAAATAAGACTGGTGAGAGTGGGCATCCTTCTCTTGTTTCTGTTCATAAAGGAAAAGCTTTCAGCTGCTCCCCACTCAGGATGATGTTGGCTGTGGGTTTTTCATATGTGGCTTTTACTGTGTTGAGATTTTTTTTCCTTCTTTACCTACTTTGTTGAGAGTCTTTATCATGAAGGGATACTGAATTTTGTCAAATGCTTTTTCTGCATCTACTGAGATGATTAAATGGTTTTTGTCCTGGATTTTGTTAAAGTGGTGTACAATTTATTGACTTGCATATGTTGAACCATCCTTGTATCCCTGGGATGAATCCCACTTGATCATGGTGTATAATCTTTTTGATGCACTACTGTATTGTTTGCTAATATTTTGTTGAGGATTTTTGCCTCTATGTTCATCAAAGATATTGGCCTGTAGTTTGCTTTTGTTGTTGTATCTTTGTCTGATTTGGTATCATGTTGATGCTGGCCTCATAGAATGAGTTTGGGAGAATGGCTTCTATCTTAATTTTTTGGAATAGTTTGAAGAGAATTGGTATTAATTTCTGTTTACAGGTTTGGTAGAATTCAGCAGTAAAGCTATCCAGTCCTGGGCTTTTCTTTGTTGAGAGACTGTTGATTACTACTTCAATCTTGTTGCTCGTTATTGGCCTGTTTGGGTTTTCTATTTCTTATTGGTTCATTCTTGGTAGTTTGTATGTGTCCCCAAATTTATTCATTTCTTATAGGTTTTCAAATATGTTAGTGTATAGTTGTTTATAATAGTCTCTAAAGATTCTTCATATTTCTGTGGTATTGATTGTAATGTCTCCTTTTTCATGTCTGATTTTTGTTATTTTAGTCTTCTCTTCTTTTTTTGGCTAGTCTACCTAATGGTTTGTCTATTTTGTTTACCTTCTCAAAATTCCCAATTTTTTATTTTTTAAAAGATGACAGGTAAGGGGATCTTAACCCTTGACTTGGTGTTGTCAGCACCATGCTCACCCAGTGAGCTAACCGGCCATCCCTATATGGGATCTGAACCCATGGCCTTGGTGTTATCAGCACCACACTCTCCTGAGTGAGCCATGGGCCAGTCCCCAAAATCCCAATTTTTGTTTCATTGATCTTTCATATCATTTTTTTGGTCTCTATTTCATTTAGTTGTCTTCTGATCTTAATTATTTCTTTCCTTTTACTAATTTGGAGTTTGGATTGTTCTTGTTTTTCTAGTCCTTTGAGGTGAACATTAGGTTGTTTATTTGAAGTCTTTCTATTCTTTCGAATTAAGCATTTATTGTAACAAACTTCCCTCTTGGTAGTGCCTTTATAGTGTCCCACAGGTTTTGATATGATGTGTCTTTACTTTCATTGGTTTCAAGAAATTTTTTGATTTCCTGTTTAATTTCTTCTTGGACCCATATGTCATTCAGGAGCACGTTGTTTAATTTTCATGTATTTAGTTTCCAGAGTTTTGCTTGTTATTGATTTCTAGTTTTAATCTGTTGTGGTCTCAAAAGATAGGTGAAATGACTTCAATTTTTTTAAAATTTGTAGAGACTTGGGCCGAGCCCGTGGCGCACTTGGTAGAGTGCTGCGCTGGGAGCGCGGCGACGCTCCCGCCGCGGGTTCGGATCCTATATAGGACTGACCGGTGCACTCACTGGCTGAGTGCCGGTCACGAAAAAACGACAAAAAAAAAAAAAAAAAAAAAAAAAAAAAAAAATTTGTAGAGACTTGATTTCTTTTTTTTTTTTTTTTTTTTTTCGTGACCGGCACTCAGCCAGTGAGTGCACCGGTCAGTCCTATATAGGATCCGAACCCGCAGCGGGAGCGTCGCCGCGCTGCCAGCGCAGCACTCTACCAAGTGCGCCACGGGCTCAGCCCGAGAGACTTGATTTCTAACCTAACACGTGGTCTGTCCTAGAGAATGTTCTTTGTGCTGAAGAGAGGAAAGTATATTCCGTAGCTGTTAGATGAAATGTTCTGTATATGTATGCCAAATCCAATTGATCTGAAGTGTAATTTAAATCCTGTGTTTTTCTGTTGATTTGTTGTCTAGATGATCTGTCCAATGTTCAGAAAGGGGTGTTGTGGTCCCCCACTACTATTGTATTTGGGGGTCTAGCTGTCTCTTTAGGTCTAGTGGTGTTTGCTTTTAATGTCTGGGTACTCCAGTGTTGTGTGTGTATATATTTATGATTGTTATGTCTTCTTGCTTGATAGATTCCTTTATCATTATACATGGCATTCTTTGTCTCTTTATGGTTTTAGGTTTAATGTCTATTTTATATATATGATGTAAAAATAGCTACACCTGCTCAGTTTTGGTTTCCATTTGTATGGCATATCTTTTTCCATACCTTCATTATTAGTCTGTGTGAGTATTTACAGGTGAGGAGAATTTCTTGAAGGCAGCATATAGTTGGGTCTAGCTTTTTAATACAGTCTATGACTTTGGAGAGGGCAATTCAATCCATTTACATTTAGGGTTGTTATTGAAAGGCATTGACTTACTTCCAGCATTTTTATTTTCATTTGGTGTTTTAGAATATGTGCTGCTGAAGCGAGCACAATTTTCATTTGGTGTTTTAAACATCTTTTATTTTTCTTTATTTCATTTTTTTGTTTGTCATCAGTGTCTATTGGATTTGTGAAGTGGTAAGATATAGTTTCTTTTTCTTTCTCATGTGCATATTTGCTCTACCAGTGAGTTTTGCTCTGTTTCAGGTATTCATGGTGATGATTATAATTTTTTGGATTCTAGATGCAGGACTCCTTTGAGGATTTCCTGTAGGTCAGGTTATGTGGTAGTGAAATTTCTGCTGTTTTTGATGGTCTGGGAAATACACTATTTCTCCTTCATTTCTGAAGGATAGCCTTGCTAGGTATAGCATTCTTGACTGGCACTTTCTTTCTTTCAGTACTTTGAATATATCATGCCATTGTCTTCTGGCTTTTAGGGTTTCTGCTGTGAAATCTGCTGTTAGTCTGATGGGGACTCCTTTATAGGTGACTTGACACTTTTCTCTTGCTGATTTTATGATTATCTCTGTCTTTGAGTTTTGTCAGTTTGACTATAATGTGTCTCAGAGAGGAACTTTCTAGATTTAATCCTTTTGGGATCTTTGCTTCTCTTGGATCTGAAAGTCCATGTTTCTCCCAATACCTGGAAGTTTTCCAGTTTTAACTTATCGAATAGGTTTTCAATGCCTTTTCCTTTCTCCTCCTCTTCTGGAACACCCATGATTCTGATGTTTGTGCGCTTAAGGTTGTCTGGTAGTTGTTGCAGATTTTCTTCATTTTTAAAAATTCTTTTTTCTTTGTCTTCCCCCACGCCCCCCTCCCCCCCCCCCGCAATCTGGATTATTTCAAAAAGACTACCTTTGAGGTCAGAAATTCTTTCTTCTGCTTGCTCTAGCCTGCTGCATAAGCTCTTGGTTGTGTTTTTTATTTCATTGAATAAATCCTTCTTTCTTAAGGTATATATCTCTTTGTAAATTTCTTCCTTGCTGGATAGTTTTTCTCATTCCATTGTATCATTTGAGTCTTCTTGTATGTCATTGCATTTCCTTAAGATTGTTGCTCAGAATTCCTTTTCAGTCATTTCAAGGGTTTCCTGTTGTATGGAATCTGGTACTGGACAATTACTGTATTCCTTTGGTAATGTCATATTTTCTTGTTTTCTCATATTTTCAGTATCCCTACATGGATGTGTGGTCATCTAGTAGAGTAGTTGCTTCTTCTATTTCTCTGGAGTGGCTTTTGAGACAGATTCCCTCCTGCAGTTGCGTTTTCTACTGACCACTGAGTAGGCTATTTTAGTTTTGGTTTTGGGTAAACACAATATTGTAGTCTGTGTGTGGTTACTTCACCATATTCAGTGCCGGAGTTGCATATGAGTGCCTCCATGGCCTAGGCACTGGGGTACTGAGTGATTCCTTGCTGAGGTTAGTGACACTATGTTGTGCCATCAAGGATGTGGGCAAGATCTCAAGATTTTACGGGAAGTGCCTGGGTGCCCTATCACTATTTAACTGGGGTGCATGGCCCTTGCAGGACACTAGCTAGTGTTCTGTGACCCTGACAGGTAAACTGGGGTATACTGGAGCTCCTCATTTTGAATGGGTGATCTTGGCCAGGATTCCTCTTTCCTCCCTCCTACAGGCAGAGGCTTCTCCTGGGTCCTTGCTTCCCCAAGTTGGGGGATTGGTTGGTGGTGCCTGTGAGTTTTCTACTATACTTTTTTTTGGCTACTCTGGGTTTCTGCCGTCTCCGAGGGCTCCACACGTCTCTCCCCAGATCAAGGCAGTTGCATAGGCTATGCATGTAGCTCCAACCCCCAGGTGTGTGGCCACAGGAGCAGCATAATTCCCTGTGGGTTGTGCCACTGGGTCATGTGTCTGTGCTCACTCACCTCTTTCTAGCAGTTCCACCTGTGACTCTCCTTGTGTCAATGCCAGTGAGTGGGTGGTGGCAATGTGACCGCCTGGCATGGGTGGCTGTGGCAGTTGATCACTCACAGGCAGCAGTGACTGCCACCTGCACAGTGTGTTCAACTGCCAGGAGCTGCACTAGAAAGTGGGATGAACTGCTCTTCAGGAAGATGTGTAACAGTTCTGGGACTAGACAATGACACTGATGACTGTGGTACTGGTGGCAGTGAGCTTGTTCTGGTCTTCTTGTATACGAGGAGCATACCCTGAGCACTTTTAGTCTGCCATCTTCCCACCTCTTTCCCTCTTTCTAATTTTTAAGGCTTATTAATATTCTGTTGTATGTATATACCACAGTTTGTTTATCCATTCATTCATTGTTGGACATTTGGGTTGCTTTTACCTTTTGGCTATTGTGAATAATGCTGCTGTGATCATGGGTGTACAAATATCTGTTCAATTCTCTGCTTTCAATTCTTTTGGGTACATACCCGGAAGTGAAATTGCTGGATCACAGAGTAATTCTATTTTTATGTTTTTGAGGAACTACACATTAAGGAAAACACTATATTGTTTTCCTCAATGGCTATGCCATTTTACATTTCCACCAACAATGGAAAGGGTTCCAATTTCTCCACATCTTCACCAACACTCATTATTTTCTGTGTTTGTTTGTTTGTTTTATAGTAACCATCTTGATGGATATGAGGTGATAGCCAATTGATTTTTGACAAAGGTGCAACAGCAATTCAAATAAGAAAAGATAGTCTTTCCAAAAGCAGTGTTGGAATAACTGGACAACTTACAAAAAAATGGACCTTGATCTAAATCTCACTTTATACAAAAAGTAACTATAAATTGATCATATATGTGAACGCAAAAAGTAAAACTATAACATTTTTAGAAGAAAATCTTCATGCAGTGAGGTTAGGTATGATATCAAAAACAAGATCCATTCAAAAAGTGATTAATTGGACTTTGTAAAATTAAAAACTTTTGCTCTGCAAAATGTACCACTAAGAGGATAAAAATACAAGCCACAGACTTAGGGAAAATGTTGGCAAACCACTTACCTAACAAAGATTTGTATCCAAAGCATATAAAGAACTCTCACAGGAAGAAAACAGTTTAAGTGAAAAATGGGCAAAACACTTGAACAGATACTTCATCAAAGATGGCAAATAAGCATATGAAAGATTGTCAACATCACTAGCCATCAGGGAAGCACAAATTAAAACCATAGTGAGATACCACAGCACCAAGAGGGTTAAAATAGAAAATACTGACATTACCAAGTGACATCAAGGATGTGGAACAACTGGAATTTACCTGCACTGCTGGTAGGAATGCAGAATGGTGCTGTCATTCTGCAAAAATGTTCTGCAGTTTCTTATAAAGTTAAACACACAGTGATTATAAGACCCACTAATCCCACTCCTAAGTATTTACCTTGAAACAATGAAAACTTACACTCACACAAAAACCTATACGGAAATATTTCATAAAACTTTATCTGTAATAACCGGAAAATGGGAAATAACTTGAAAGATATTCATCTGGTGAATGGATAAACAAACTGTGGCTTGTTTACAGGGCATGGAACACTACTCAGCAGTAAAAAGGCCCAACCACTTGGTGGGATGTCAAAGGCCTCATGCTGAGTAAAAAAAGCCAGTCTCAAAGGTTACACATTGCATGATTCACTTATATGACAATCCCCAAAACACAAAACCACAGTAATGGAGAACAGATTGCTGGTTGTAGGAGTTGGTGGGAAGGGTGTGACTGTGAGGGAGCAGTATAGAGATTCTCAGAGTGACAGAACTCTGCTGTGTCTGGATTATGGTGGTAGCTAAAGGAATCCATATTTTTTAAAACTTAATAGAAATTGTATCAGTCCGTTTGTGTTGCTATAACAGAAAAACCTAAGACTGGATAATTTATAAAGAACAGAGGTTTATTTGGCTTACAATTCTGGTACAGCTGCATCTGGCACAGGCCTCAAGCTGCTTCTACTCATGGTGGAAAGCAGCAGGCAGCCAGCGGGTACAAGCAGATCACATGGCGAGAGGAAGCAAGAGAGAGGAGGAGGTGTCAGGGTCTTTTAAACAACCAGCTCTCATGCAAACTAATGGAGCGAGAACTCACTGACTACCCCTCCTCCCCCAGGGAGAGCATTAATCCACTCATGAGGGATCCGCCCCCATGACTCAATTAGTTTGCAACACTGCCACATTGGAGATCAAATTTCCGCATGAGTTTTGGAGGAGACAACACATCAAAACTCAATCAGAAATGTACACACAAAAAAAGTTTTACACTGGGTTAACTAAAAATAAAATAAAATACATAAAATAACAAGTCTATCCCGTGTTAATGTTGTTAAATAACATAGTTTTTGAAAAATAACTGACTTCCAGAAGAAAAGAAATTGGAGTGAGAAGAGGGGATTGTTTTATAATTTTGCAAATCTCTTTAATGTCTGCCTTATAGAAGACATTGGATTCTTGTATTGGCTTCTGCATTCAATCTGTTTTGATTTTATATGTCATGTAGCCTCAAGAAATCTCTGCTGTACATGCTTGAGATGATGAGAGTGAATTAGGCAAATCATTCTTAGTATTATTTTAATACTCTTCATCTCCTGGACCACCCCTAAAAAAAGACTCCTGGGGTTTCCTAGATCACAATTTGAGAACCTAGCCGGCCCGTGGCTCACTCGGTAGAGTGCGGTGCTGATAACACCAAGGCCACAGGTTCGGATCCTATATAGGGATGGCCGGTTCACTCACTGGCTGAGGGTGGTGCTGACAATTTGAGAACCTGGCCTCTGTTATAACTTTACACTAGAGGAAGTGCTTTTCTTCTTATGAATACTTTTAAGAAAAACATTATTTTATCTTCCACAGAAATAAAATTACTTAACATATTTATGAATTGAATTATGCTATACAGTCATAATTTCTACATTTATTTTTATTCCCCCACCTTCTACAGTCATAATTTTTAAATTCAGATGTTTATTGTAATTAAACAGTCACTTTGTTTATGATTTCCAGCCACAACCAGTCTTAGCTACATGTCAAAGATATTATTTTCATTATATGAGAGTAGGAATATTAATTATTTACTGTCAAAACTTTAACATTGTCATTTTTTTTTTAAGTGAATAATAGGATTCCTTGTAAGGAGTGACCCACTTGATTGAAAAGATGCTTCCAGATCCCATTTCAGGTTATAGGGCAATGTTATATAAGCAGCACTGTTTTGCTTGGGAGCCTCATAAAGGCTACAACTCAGAAAGCTTTATTTCCTAAGACACTTTATGAAATCTACGAGCCACTTATTTGAGGATGGGTTTTTGTAATCTAAATATGAACCCAAATTATGAAATTGTGACCCGGACTGATTGCAGCATCAGAAAGGAGGAGTTTCCTGCCTCTGTGAGGGTTGGGCAATGAGAGGCTGGGGCAGGTACCAACAGCCTGGGGCTCCACTGAGCACATTTGCTTAACCAGTATCTTAGGTGAGGGCAGTTTCAGAGGACAGTTTGATTTGGTCTAAACTGTATTTGGAGTTGGCTGTTCCCCCAGTAAACAGGCTCCTTATCCAGAATGGGAGGCTTACCACTGAGCTAACATTTGTGGATACTTAGACTGCTTTTCCCAGCCAGTCTCTTGGAAGCAGTCAAGGCCACCAGGCCTTTGGTGGGAAAAGGTAAGAAGACTAGAAAACCAAGGATCTCTTTTCCCAGGAAATTGTGAATGAAAGGAACATTTTTCTATTTTCATAAGGCCCTGTGGAAACACTTGCAGAGTCTGGACTCCCAGTGAGTGCCTGTGTCCCAAGATCTCCTTTAAAAGGAAATCCTGGGCCTAATATCCGTGACAACTCAACCACAAAAACATAAACAATTCACTTAAAATATGGGTAAAGGACTTGAATAGACATTTCTCCAAGAGGATATAGTCAACAAGCACATGAAAAGATGTCCGACATCATTAGGTATTAGGGAAATGCAAATCAAAAAGTATGGAGGTACCACTTCATACCCATGAGGATAACTATAATAATTTTCTTAATGGATAATAACAAGTGTTGGTGAGAATGTGGAGAAATTGGAACCCTCCTACATTGCTGGTTGAAATGTAAAATGGTGTAGCCATGGTGGAAAACAGTGTGGCAGTCCCTCCAAAAAGTTAAACAAGAATTACCATATGACCCAGCAATCCCGCTCCTAAGTACATACTCCAAAGAATCAAAAAGTGTTCAAAAAAAAGTATACATAAATGTTCACAGCAGCGCTATTTGTAATAGTTAAAAGGTATAAACAACCCAAATGTCCATCACATAACGTAAGGATAAACCAATGTGGTATACACATACAACAGAATATTATTCAGCTTAAAAAGAAGGAAATTCTGACACATGCTACAACATGGATGAACCTGGAGGACATTACGCTGAGTGAAAGAAGCCATTCACAAAAGGGCAAATACTGTGTGATTCCACTCATACAAGGTCCTAGAGTAGTAACAATCAGAGAGACAGGAAGTAGAATGGGGGTTGCCAGGGGCAGAGGGAAATGAGGATTGAGGAGTCAATCTTTCATGGATTCAGTTTCAGTTTGGGAAGATAAGAAAGTTCTGGAGATGGACGGTGGTGATGATTGCACAAAAATGCAAATGTACTTAATGCCACTGAACTGTACCCTGAACTGCACATCCATCAACAGAGGAATAGATGAAGAAAATGTGGAATATATACACAAGAGAATACTATCCAGCCATAAGAAAGAATGAAGTCCTGTGACTTGCAGCAACATGGATGGACTTGGAGCACATTGTGTTAAATGAAATAAGGCAGGAACAGAAAGAGAAATGCCACATGTTCTCACTCATATGTGGAAATGAAGAAAGGTGATTGCATTGAAGTAGAGAGCAGAATGGTGGTTACCAGACGCTGGGAAGGGGAGAGGGGAGGAGGGATAGTGAGAGGTTGGTTAACAGATACAAAAACACAGCTAGATAGGTGGAGTGAGATCGAGCATTCTATAGCAGTGTAGGGTAACTATCATTAACAACAACTTGTAGTGTAGTTGCAATTAGTCTCAAGACGATTTTGAATGCTCCCAACACAAAGAAATGATAAATGTTTCAGGTAACGGGAAAAAAATCAGTACTTTCCAGAGTTTCAGGGGATGAGGGAGTGAGGGAGGGATGAATAGGTGGAGCACAGAGTATTTCTAGCACAACAAAACTATTCTATATGATACTGTAATGGTGAATACGTGACATTCTGCATTTGGCAAAACCAACAGAACAGTACAATACAAAGAGAACCCTAATATAAAATTAATAATAATATATCAATATTGATTCATAATTGTAACAAATGTACCACACTAATGTAACATGTCAATAATAGGAGAAACTGTGTGTGTATGGGGGAGGGTATGGAAATTATCTATACTCTCTGCTCAATTTCTCTATAAAACTAAAACTGCCATAAAAATAAAGAAAAAATAAAAATATGGTTAAAATGATAAATTTTGTTATGTATATTTTACCACAATTAAAAAAAATAAATGAAGGACTGTTATATGCTACAATATGAATGAGCTCAGAAAACATCACGCTAAGTTGAAGAAGCCAAACACCAAAAGTCATATATTGTATGATTCCATTTATATGAAACATTCAGGATAGGCAAATTTATAGAGAAAGAATGCAGACTGGGGTTGCCAAGGGCTGGCGGAGAAGGGAACAGGGAGTGACTGCTAATGGGTACAGGGGTCGGTTTCCTTTAGTGTGGATGAAAATGTTTTGGAACTATACAGAGGTGATGGTTCCCACAGCCTTCTGAATATACTAAGTGCTACTGAAATATACGCCTTAAAACAGTTAATTTTATGTTATGTGAATTTCATCTCAATTTTTTTTCAAATGCAGGAGAGGCTCCTCCAGTGTTAGTGAATGTCTGGAGACCAGCATGCAGATCAAGAAAAAGAAAGAAAAAGGAGAGAGAAAGAGAGAGAGAGAGACATCTGTGCATGCAGGTGTTAGATGGCTAGGAGCTGGGAAGAGGCACCTGTGGAGTCACCTGGTCTTTGCTAACCATGTCATCCTTATCTGAAGGTTCGGTTCTATTTTGTTCTTTTTTTACACAAGTACCTAGTGTTATCCCCAAGCCTGTACTAATATTTTCTTATTGATGCAGCCAATATCTCACCTTCAGAATTGAGATGCTTGGGAAACCAAGACAAGGAATGTGTGTTGCACACAGCATCACCCTGAGAAAAGGAGGCAAGAGGTGATCTGCAGAGAATGGAGCAAGAACTGAGAACACAAAATGCAGAACAAAAGAGAGCTAAGAAGTCAGGCACCCTCCAGGAAGGACCACGGCACAAGCAACATTCAGAGGCCTGAGAAAGGTGAGACTTCGGCATTCACTCAGATGGGGCTAGACTCTTGTTATGTGGAAATAAAAGACTGGGCAAGTTGGGGACATTTGATTTGTACTGAGAAACACACAGCAGATGTCTGCATGTGGAATTCTGGAAAGGCTCATGGCTCAGAACCTCATGCAGACTCCCCCAGCCACAGATTTTGAGCAGAGTTGATTCTCCATCAAGGCAACCACTCTCCTGTAACATCCAGGCAGATGAATTCACATGAGGGTCAAACTAATGTCTCCATACCTAGCTCACAGTTCTTGCATATTGATGACGCTTGTGGGTAAAGGATGACATCCCAAAAGTTGAAGACAAAAAGAGTCATACTAGGAGGTGAGAAAGGTGGAACTGTCATTTGTTTCAGATGGAGGCAAATGTGAGATTTGGCATCTTGCCTTAGCATCAGGAACATGAAGCTTTCCAGTGTCCAGGACTGTTGATGATTTCAAGACACAGCTAGGAGACCCATGTGTCCCAGGCTCCATGCAGGCAGGAGCTCAGCTTATTCACAGCAGCTTTCCACGCCAACTGGCATATAGCAGGTGACAGAAATAATTGAATGTAGCTGAATGAGCAAGAGGCAAGAGAAAGGACTTGATCCCAGTTGCAAACTGAGACCTCATTAAAACCTAACATGTGAACCTGCCAGGAAGCACTGAAAAGAAAGCTCATAAAACTAAGTCAGGTCCACGCTCCATCTCCATTCAAGGTGGGAGCGTCACTGCAATGCCTTCATTACGATCCACTCAAGGCTTTTTTGGTTTGTTTTTAATCCCTCTACTTTCAAGTACTAGTTTATCACTTAATGGCCCATAAAAATTCCATCCACACACACACAAATAGGAATCAAGAAAAGTATGACTAAAGTTTTCTGAACACTCAACAAGGTGCAACAAGTTTCCCTTTAAATATTGGATAAGTTCCAGCCTTGAGGATTGACTTCTAAGTACAACCTCACTGGCCACACACCACGAAGGCCAAAGTCAAGGTGAGAGGATATGTGCTCTCATGTTCTCCTAGGTACCACATGCTGTGAACTCACCACAACCCTATAGGGTTAGTCCTGCTTCATACATGAATAGGACCATCAGGGAGGTGGAGAAATTTCTTTCAATAGTAGTGAAGAAGCTAAGTCCCCTGACATCAAAGGTGAAGCTCTCACCCACGATCTCTCAGCTTTACCACCCAGTGGTGTGAGATCCTGTGTGGTCTTCCTTTCTAAAACCCCCTCTGCTCCCTTCTCAGGCAAAGATCTACATTTTCATTATTAAACATTGTGTATAGCATATAGGTAAGTCTATCAGATTTCCATGACTACGTTTTTTTGGAAGGCAACTTGGCACATTAATTAATTACAATTGATAACATATCCTTAGACCCAACCACCCATTCTAGGCACTCTAAAAATGACGGTACCTGATGATGCATGCGGCCTTATTGATAATGGGGAAAAAAAAAAAAAAAGCAAACAGGCAAAAAGATGAGCAAGCCATGATCTATTTATCTATGCAGACAGTGAGATGTATGGACACTGACAAAAATCCTCAGCTTGGCCGAACTTTAGTCAGCTCCTGAAACCTCTAGGCCCATCTATGCATGTCCATGTAAAATCCAGTTTTAGGAAGAACCCTGCTAAGTCAGATTGGCAAGAATCCCCCACCCTTGATATCTGCTCACCCCAGTATCTGATCAGGTTCTTCATCCCCCACCATTCCCCCAGGTTGTGTCTGGCCACCCTGGTCTGCCTTCAGCAAGAATCCTGTTAGGTCAGTTTAGCTAGAACCTTCTTTACCCCTGATGTTTTCTCTCAGTCATATTCCACCCACTGACCCCCACCCTGATACCTGGCTAGGAATTTCCCCTGAGAATGGGTTGGGGCCCAAGGTTTGCTCTCAAGGGTGTAACTGGACTCCACCAGGATTTCAGATGTCCTGGATCTTGCACCCCTCCTCAGCTCATCCTGCTCTGACCTCAGAACCATCCTGCATGTCCTCTGCTCACCCTGTCACCATCAGAGGACCTGCACACCAGCATCCTCAAACGGAAAATCCAGACTCTGCTCAGCCTCGAGTCTCCTCGGCCTCCCATTCCCATCCCTCAGACTATTCTTCCAGAACACCTTCAGAATTCAGCTGCCCACCCTCCCACTGCCACCCCCTGCCTTGACCCTGGTCACATCTCCAAATTGGTCTCCTTGTGTCATCTCTAGTCCCTACACTCTGTTCTCCACACTAGAATTGAAAAAAATCATTGCAAAGCGCAAACCAGTGTGCCATTCTTGAGCCCTTCAAAGGCCTCCACCGTGCATG
Organism: Cynocephalus volans; assembly: GCF_027409185.1. NCBI lineage: Eukaryota > Metazoa > Chordata > Mammalia > Dermoptera > Cynocephalidae > Cynocephalus > Cynocephalus volans. The sequence goes on from NC_084465.1 coordinate 157,348,767, forward strand.
GAGAGAAGCAGGTGTGCCTCACATGCCCCCCTGCATTGCTCTCAGTCACGATGCTCCAGCCATACTGGCCTTGGTCTCTCAGCCACCCCAAACTCATTCCCTTTTGGGGCCTTGCACAGGCCATTTGGGACGCTCATCCCCACTACCCAACAGCTGCTTCCTCATCATCACTCAGATCCTTATTGAAATATCTGCTCTTAGAGACTAACTCAAATCCCAGGCTATCCCACACAGATTCTCTGCTTTGTCTCTTGCATGGTAATTATCAGTTCCTTAAATGATCTTATTTCTTTGTTTGGATGTTCATTCCCATCTTTTCTCAACCGAATACAAGCTCTTTGTGGGCAGGACTCTACCTGGCCTGTGTTTAGAACAATGCCCAGCTCACAGCAGCGTATCAATACATGGAGGAAGAAACAAAAGTAATACACCCAACTGTTCACTCTGGTCTTCCTGATCACGGAGGGCAGGGGAGATGAGAAAAAAAATACTGAAAAATAAAAAGAAAAATGATAAGAATGCATGTGTAGGGATAAATGTTGGCAATACATAAACCTGAATATGTGTGAGTGTGTATGTGTTTATTAAGAAATAAAGGATGATCCAAAAAAGTCCATGGTGTTTATCAGGGTGGTGAGATTGCAGGTGATTTTCTTAATTATATGTTGTGACAGAAAAAAAACCCATAAAGTTATATTCATCGTGGGAGAAAGAAGAGCATGACTTTGGAGGCATAAAGACTGGGGTCAGGTTCAAACACAGGGCATCCTCTTTCTGGCTCTGGGATATGGAACAGGTCAGGTGATCAAGCTCAGCCTCACCTTCTTCATCTGTAAAATGGTCCTGATTCAGCACCTACCACCCAGGGCTGCTGTAGAATTATATGAGTTAAGGTTTGTGAAACATTTATCACAGTGAATTATATAGTTCTCAATAAAAAACAATTATTATTATTATAAAGTGGTTTGTACTTCGGTTTTCACAGAACTAATATTGATTACTAGGTCATCTGTCTTTGTGTCTTTGAAAGTTTCTTGATGTCCAAGAATGCCCTTTTAAAACCTCAACATCCCTGAAGAGGTCACACCTGGAACTTCAGTAGTTGGCATTTTTGTCAGTTACCCAAGTGCTGACAGCAATTCCCTTTAGGGGAGTATCCTTAGTATGAGTCACAGGGAATACAATGAGAGGGTGTCAGGCAAGGAGAAGAATACCAAAGACAGAGTTGTCCATGACAGCCCTGCCCCGTTGCCCAGCAGCAGCCTGGTCATCTGGACAGAGAGCTGAAGACATCCCTAATGGAAGAGGCGGGTGCCCCGAGATGCAGCCGACTCTTCAGCCCCTCCATTGGCAGTGCTGTGGCTGCATGGGAGAGCCTTAGGCAAGCAGAAAAAACCCAGGATAAAGAATATGCGAATCTTCTGCACATTTTAAAAGATCTAGAGGGTGGAGAGGACCAACCATCTGTGTGCCCAGGGCTGCCCTGGTATTAACGCTGAACGTCCCACATCCTGATCACCGTTAGTTCCAGGCAAATTGGGCCAGTTGGTCACCTAATTAGAGGTTACAAAGCAGGAAGTGGGTTTCAGCATCACCTTCTCCTTCCTGTTTCACTGATACCATGAGGTGCTAATGAATAAACCTGACTTGGTTTCTATAAGAGAGCCAGACATTGAGCTAATAGGTTTTGCTCCTATTTGGTAATTAAATTGAACCCTATACAGTCTGCATGTTTACCTTATTTTCCATTATATAATGACACCAAACATCACAATGATTTTTTAAAATTTGTGTCTTTATTAGTGGATTTCTAGGTGTTGAAATACTTTATAAAATACAAACAAAACCATTTGTAGTGGGAGCTGCTGTGATCGCCGTCTGCTGGGTGGGAGCATGTGCCTTCTTCTGTGGGCCTGGCCATGGGGCTGCAGCTCTCCCAGGAGGAGAGCATCGCCCTGCACATGAGCACCGAAATTGTGGCCGAGTTCTTCTCATTTGGAATCAATAGTATTTTATATCAGCGTGGTATATATCCACCTGAAACAGTTACTCAAGTGCAGAAATATGGACTCACCTTGCTTGTAACTACTGATCATGAACTTATAAAATACCTAAATGTGGTGGAATAACAAAAAGATAGGTTATAAAAGTGTTCAGTTCAGAAACTGGTGGTAGTCATCTCAAACAACTAAAGTGGTGAGGTCCTTGAAAGAGTCAGTTTGATGTTGAGTGTGACAAGACGGCAAAAGATGACAGTCCACCCACAGAGAAGTCTCAGGAAGCTACCCAGGATGAAATCCATTCAGTGATCAGACAGATCACAGCTACAGTGGCCTTTCTGCCACTGTTGCAAGTTTCCTATTCATTTGATCTGCTGATTTATACAAAGATTTGGTTGTACCTGAAAAATGGGAAGAGTCAGGACCACAGTTCGTTACCAATTCTGAAGAAATCCATCTTCATTCATTCACTGCTACAATCTACAAAGTAAACAGCACGGTGGTGCCCACATCCTCCACCAAAAGAACAAACAAAACAGAAAAAGAAAATGAAACAAGAATAGCATGATGGCCTACAAAATTCCTGTCAATGACTGAGGCTGAGATGAGGAAAACAATGAAACTGTAATTCTCAAATGTGGTTTGAAACCAAGTCAACTACGGTTGATATGTTTTATTTCATTTTTTTAAATGGGGAAAACCAACATTTACTTCACTAAACTGTGCATAATTGATCTTTTTTTTTTTTTTTTTTGGTTTTTATTTGACTTACCACAGAGTTGACATAATGAATTTATTGTACATTGTTCAAAAGGAACCAGCAGATTTTGTCAGCACTGTAATGTCAATTCCTTTGAAGGTGGTAACTGTAGATGGAAAAACGTTTGCTATAACGCTAGTAAATGCTTTCCTAAATCAGATATTTTGGTCAAGTAATCTGACTCAGAGAATAGGTAGGAAGATATTTAAATATAAGATATGGCAAAAGAAATCTGAATATTCAGAATCTTTGTTTAGGTCCTCAAAGTAACTAACAGTAATCCATAAGTAATGAAATATTGCTCTATTAGGTCCTTTCCATTTACTTCATTGTATAGTTCCCATATTGAAAAAATTTCCAATTATTTGATTTTAATTTATTTAATTTGAACCTATGAAGCAATGGATATTTCTACTGTTTAATTTCCTGAGATACAGAATGCTTAAAAATGTTTTTTGTGTGTTTTATAAAATCAAGCTTTAAATGAAAATGAGGAAATAAAGTTAAATTTGTTTCTTTTTTTCAACACTTGTACAAAGAATTTTATACTCCACATAATATTTAGAAAAGTTTACTCTGAAGTTCCATTACTAAGAGTTTGGGGTTAGAGTAGGTGGGAGACAATATCTCTCAGCTGTTACATTTTTTTTTTTATTGCAGTGTCAATGAAATTACATCATCCTTTGTAAAATCAACAAAATCCCTGATAACTTCTCTGGCCACTGAATATCTTATCATCTATAATCTTTCAACACATCTCTATTTGGTTGAAATGTATTCATCGATTGATGGACTGTACATCTATCTGTTTTGACAATTTACATTGTATTTTCCTCTGGGTTTACCTTTGCTATTTTATGGGCTTCAATAGGGTCAATGGTTCTCAAGTTGGATTGTAAGAAACCCCAGTTTTCCACACAGGATACAACTAGCCATTGGTCTAAAATCAGGTCATGGTAGAGCAGGTGCATTTCAATGGAAACAAAGCTAAACTTGGAACTGCACTCTGATCAAAGACTCACTAACACTGAATAAGTTGTAACCTGATAGGTAATGTCTTAAAGGTAAAAATAATAGTAATCCACCTCGAGCATTTGAAGGGTCATGCTCCCAGTTACTGTCCTTGAGATTACAAAAAGATAGTAGCAAACAGCTCATCCAACTACTTTATTTAATAGATGAACCCATAGGGAGGAAGTAACTTAGTCAAAGTGACACTGGTTTTAGTGACTGAACTTGTGGGAACTGGACAATAATGGGAGTCTTGCTGGAGCTTTACAATGGTCTGAAATCTGGTTTCAAGCCAATGAGTCAAGTATGAGGGTGACACCTTCATGAACTCAACAGCAAACATGTTCTAGGAGGAAATGAAAGATGATTCTATTTAGCACTATTTTTTTTGGCAAAAGATTTAAGAGTAGATTAAAGAAAATAAAGTTGGTGTAGTAAAAGAACTATGGAATACTCTTACAATTTCTTGAAGCTGTATAGTGAAACCAGAATATCCCCAGCTCCTCCAGCCTGTGAGTGGCAGTGCCATCACATGAGCATGATACTACAGCCTCACAGCTCTGAGATCCCCCTGACCCCCACACATATCTGCTCACACCAGCATTCAGTCCCTACCAAAGTGTCACCCTATTCTTGTGGCCAAGTCCCCAAGGACACATCCAGCAGACTCCAGCACAAGTCCACCCATACTTGGTCCTCTCTCTGGTGGTGGTGCCTTTCACTGCAATGCTCCTGTGCCCTTTGAGCCCTGGATACAAGGCCAAACTGCCCCCAGCAGCCTAGCTACTGCTGTTCTCCACCTCCTAGATGGGAGGGATGCCCCTCTCCCATTCTGGGTCACAGCAGATCACCTGGGTCCTGGTCCCCTGAAAGCCTATTGAATCCAAGTCAAGGCTGTTTTGTTCATTACTCATCCAATTTGACAGATCCAATTTGTTAGACAGTGTCAACTTGTAGTCAGGAACTCTGGGGTCATTCTGCCTCAGCCTGAATCCTGGCACCACCACTCATGGGCTGTGTGGTCTCGGTGCCGTAATCTAATTATGTTTCCCTGAATTTAAGATACAGATGGTGCCTGCAGTGTTGTCCAAATGACTAAATGACTTCATATTAAAGGGTTTAGCAAAGGCCTGGCAAGCAGTTCTCTGTACATGTGTTACTATTCTTTCTGTATGGTGACACTGGATGTGCTATTGCGAGCAAGACACATACTTGTCCTCAAGATGCTTGCAGTCTAGTGGGCCAATTGGATTTACGTCAACTATTTGTTAACAAATGAAGAATAAAAAGTATTGTTCTCAAAAACATTAAAGTCTACAAAGAAACAGAGGCTGGCTGATACACAAATAATTGTAATAAGGACAATAAAAAACAAATGTGCACAAGGTAGAAGGTGGCAGACACAGGGAGAATGACCAGGAAACAAAAATTGTAGTAATATGATCCAGGCTACATTGACCAAACACTCCATGGCGGAGCAGGCTAGGATCAACCCTGGGATATTCTACTCACCTGACTAAAGGCCATCAGCAATGGGAGCAGAAAGAAAGTGAATTTTGAGCTAAGGCAGTGGCAGTAGGAAAGAGCAGGCACAGAATGACTTGAGATATAGAATAAATAGGGCACAATGGTTACTTGGGTATACGAGTGGGGAAAGAGAGGTAGGAGGTGAGAAAGGGCATAAGCAAGATTGGGTAATTGACTGTGTGGGGGTGGAAAGGAGAAGGAGGAGCTGGCCCACATCAGCAACAGTTCCTGCTCTGGGCAGAGATGGTATCGCTGCTGTTGTGAAGACTACAGGGATGGCAGGGCAGCAGCACGTATTTTCAGCATGGGAAACAGGGAGAAGTAGGACACAGACCGAGTCCTTAAATTCCTAACTTTTTACATGGTTCACCCATATTGGAGAATAAACCCTTTGTCTGCCTGGGTCACTCAAAATTCCATCCTTTCTTATAAATTGTTTGCCCACTCAAACTGATTCCAGATCATCTTGGCGTTTATAACAGCCTGATATACTTATTTTCAGATGGTAAATCATATCTGCCTGTTAGCCTAGTGCTGGATGGAATGCAAGGAATTGGAGAGATTCAGTACGGATAGTTCTCCACCAAAAAACCCAGAAAAACAAAAAAGCCAACCTAAGCAAATCCTCTCAAACAGGATTGATACTTAATGATAAATATCGAAAACAAGTTTTGACTAGGACTTTATCTTAAACTAAAATTTACAAAAATAAGTTTAACACATTAAGCAATAATTGTGATTATGAACTAGTGCTTGAAACAAACAAAAATCAGTGAAGTGTGTTTTAAATGTTTAGACCAATATCATAAGACAGTCTGATACCACCTCACACGGAGGACAGTGGAGGGGTGAAGAAACAGACAAAGAAAGACACCCTGGGGAGGTACAGCTTCATCAGCTTTGGCTTGCATCTGAGCTATGCAGGTGTCTCCTATGGACTTACGTCCCAGCAGACATGTGCCAGCACCAGTAGACTACTAGACATTACTGAACAACTCAACTGCATCATACTTTTTAAGAGATCTGAATAATATAAAAAGTGATAAACTGAATAGAATGTTCCCCTTTCTGATGATTACAAAATGACCATGCCAGGGAATTTGTAGGGTGATTGAACTATTCTGTTTGGTCTTGTGGTGGTGGATGCATAACTATCCATTTGTCAAAGCCCACAGAACTGTACACCACAAAGAGTTAACTTTACTGTATGCAAATTAAACACAGACCCAAGGATAGAATGCTGAGTGTGATGAATGAACTTAATTATATTACAAATGTATGACATAACCTTACCAAAGGGGTTGGGGAAAAAAGTTTAAGTAACTTTGGAGAACTGTTTTTACTGGATATTATAAGGAAAAAGACAAAAAGAACTGAACATAAACACTACACTCTAGTTGGTAAACTTGCTCCCACACAGAAATTCTGAAACCACTTTACATGTATACTAGGGTGAACAAATAAATACACACACACACACACACACACACACACACACACACACACACACACAGAGCATGGCAGATTTCTCCCTGCCAAAGAAGCAAGGGGGGAGGATGAAATGAACCTTATGTTGCTGCATTAGAGACAGAGACATCTGTATGAACTGATGTTTACACACACACAGAGCTAGACACAGAAATAAATATAGATATGTATATACATGAGGGTCTAGAAGCATTGACATAATCCTTGGTTTCTACCATTCTCTAATAAAAGGAACCAGAAATGGCTGATTCTAGGACTGGGCTGTGACTATACAAGATGAACCTGGAGCATCTTATAGTGTCAGAAAGTAAGAAAGTTCTAAGAAAAAGAAAAAAAAAGTGGTAATTTGTCAAAACGATACAGGAGAAAATCTGAAAGAGCTTGCAATTGCCAAAGAGGGAACTGGAACAATTTGAGCAACAAAATAAATAATGATATAATTCTAGGTTGACGTTTTTTTTCCTTTCAGGTCTCTAAAGATGCTGCTCAACTGTCTTCCAGTTTGCATCGTTTCTAGTGAAAAATATGCTCTCAACTTTATCTTTATTGCTCTTTATATAATGTGTCTTTTTTTCTTGGTTTGCTTTTAATATTTTCTGCTTATCACTAGTTTTAAGAAATTTGATTGATGGAGTTTGGATGTGTTGTCCCCTCCAAAACTCACGTGGAAATTTGATCCCCAATGTGGCAGTGTTGGAAACTGATTGAGTCGTGGGGGCAGATCCTTCATGAATGGATTAATGCTCTCCCTGGGGGAGGGGGGATTAATGAGTGAGTTCTCGCTAGATTAGTTCCCGCGAGAGCTCGTTGCTTAAAAAGACCCTGGCCCCTTCCTCCTCTCTCTTGCTTCCTCTCTCTCACTTCCTCTTGCCATGTGATCTGCTTGTACCCAGCGGCTGCTGCCACTTTCTGCTATTTACAGAAGCAGCCTGAGGCCCGTGCCAGATGCAGCTGTCCCAAAATCGTAAGCCAAATAAACCTCTGTTCTTTATAAATTACCCAGTCTCAGGTATTTCTGTTATAGCAACACAAAACAGACTAAAACATTGATGTACTTTGGTATAGTTTTCTTCATGTTTCTTGTTCTTGGGGGCTACTGAACTTCTTTGATCTATGAAGTTTATAGTTTTTATTATTTGCAAAATTTTGGCTACTATTCCTATGAATACTTTGTGTCCCCCTCCCCATTCTCCTTTTGATACTCAAATTATGTATCAGGTCACTTATGGTTGTCACTCATTGAGGTACTCTTCACTTTTATCCAGTCTTTTTTCATTGTTCCATTTGGCATACTTTCAATTGCTGTTTTTAAATTCACTACTATTTTCTGCCAAGTCTAAGCTGTCATTGTTTCCATCCAGTGTAATTTTCACCTTAGACATTATAAACTATTAACTTCCCTGATAGAAATCACAGTAGGGTTTCTTTGTTTAACTTGAAAGACTGACTATGATTCTCCTTAGAAAAGACCTGGTAGATATGATGGGTTTCTTCAGCACTGGCATTTTCCCAGGAGCCTTGCCTCTGAATAAGAAGGAAGACTGCAGGTCTGTGTACATGGGTGCAGAAGTGCTTTTGGGCAGGGGTGTGTGTGTGCACGTGTGTGTGTTAAGAGGAAGGTGGTGGGGAGTGGGGAGACATGCTGGGGTACTAAAGGAAGTAGGGCTTATTCTGATGGTGGGACCCTGGTGTGTTTCCCTCCTGCACTCCTGAGCACAGCTCCTTTTACTTTTATTTATGTTCTTAATGTCTGTCATGGCAGTTCACTTATAAAACCTCAGTAAATTGCTCTGTTTCTCTTTTATGCCCTATCATTCTGTCAGAAGCACCACTATCATTAGTAAGCAGTTCCCAGACTTTACCCTCAGTGCAAATGCTACTATTCTAGGTATTTATTCCAATTCTGCATGGAGGGCCTGAGCAACCTGGATGTTCCAAGTGTAATTTCATTAACTGCTCCCACATCCACTCCATAAGACACCCTCTTGGTCTGTCTCTGGTCGTTCCTTTCTCTCTACGCCCATTACCATCACCATACCTTACCTGGACTATTGAAATGGCCTGTATGTGGCTCTCTTACTTCTGTTCCTGTCCTCCTCCAACCCAGCCCCTACAAAGCTAACGAATCATCTTTTAAATGTAAACCAGATTGTTCTTTTGTTTTACACTCTCTCATGCCTTTTCATTATAATTAAAATGGCCTATAGGCCCTGCTTAACTCTCTACCACCATTTGATCTCATTCTGCCACCAATTCGCTATTCTTGAACTACACCACCCTCCTTTCTGCCCTTGAACAGAGGGTATTTAACACACCTTCTTCTGCTTGGAACATCCTTGTCTCTCTGCTTGGAAAGTGCTGATGCCTCTCATTCTTCAGGTCTCTTGCTTACCTGTCATATGTTGAGAGCATTCCCGACTACCCTACACAAAATAACACACTAGGACTGGCTGGTTAGTTTACTTGGTAAGTGTCGTGCAGCTAACACCAAGGTCAAGCATTCAAATCTCCACGCCCACCCCCACCCCCCAAAATGACACACTACCTGTGGTTTACCCATTACATTCTCTTTACTTTCCTCATACCACTGACCACAATCCATATTCTTTAAAAATATTTATCCATTTAGTTATGACTTTTTTATCCACATAAATTTAAGTTCCATGAAGGCAAGGACCTTGTCTGTTTTATCGGCGTATCCCCAGTGGTCAGCAAAATTTCTCTGCCTTTATTTTTTCCCTTAATGTTCCTCAGATGCAGAAAGATGAGGCAATCACACTCCTCAGTTTATTGCACATTATTATCTTTAGTCCATACAAAGCCCTTCTCTTATATTTTCTTCTTCTTCCCTAGTCCTTACTGCAGTTGCCCTCCCTATAGGCATCCCCTCTAGGGACATGCTGGATAAATGTCTTTAAATGTGCATTTACCTTTGTAAAATAGCTAATGTGAGTTTTCTTTTAGTACGTATATTCTCAGTTTACACATATTGTACTATTTCTTTTTTTTCCCCACATACTACATTTTAAGACATTGTCATATTATTCTATGTACATAATCTTCTGCTTCTCACCGTTGCATAGTGTTCCAAGAATGCAACTGTCACGTTAAATTTATCCATTGCTCTCTAATGGAGATCTAGGTTGTCTCCAGCACTCTCCTCCCACAAATAATGTCACAACGAAAATTCTTGTTGATATCCTTTTACAGATTGGTATGAGAATTTCTCTGGGATACGTAAGCATGGGATGTTGGGTCACTGGGCAATGCACATTTACTTCACTAAGCACTGCCTGACTTTTCCAGAAAGGCCTTACCAACCTAAATTCCCACCAGCACGAGTAGACTATTGAGACTTGTATCTTGTTTCAGCAATTACTGACAGCAAAGCATAGGCAAGTTTCTCAATATGTCTCATTGAGTTTTCTCCGTATGTAAATTGGAGATAAAAATACCTGTCTTATAATGCTGCGGTAAAGATTAAAGGTAATATAACAAGTGACTCCAAATAACCACTTAGCGCCAAATAACCACTTGCCATATACTAGCTACATTATTATCATCTCTCTCCCATTAGATGGTATGCTCCTTGATGGCATGCATAAGTTTTCAACTGCTTTTGCCTGTCTCTCTCCTCTCATCCCTAATTCTTTGAGTTAGTAATTGCCATGGGGTATGCTTATTAATCTGACAATTTGGTTCTAGAAATGAAAGTAGCTGAGTTTGATTTGACAAGCAGAGTATCAAAAGTCTTGATTCTAGCACATATCAACACATTTTGGTGAGAAAAAATCACATTTGAGTAGTTTATTTTATTAGACTTGCAGTAAAGGATTAACTCAGCAGGCCTGTGTTATGCAAACTCTGCATCTTCCAAAGAAAGGTCTGACCCTTGACCAGCTTCTGGGAGACAACTTTTAAATTCTTGGAGTATCCTGCCTGATAAGAATGTCTTTGTTTACCTGGGGTTTTGTGCTGTGCTAGATAGTCTGTGTTAACAACATGATTTATGATGGGGGCTTTGGGCCACACAGTATCAGTTTGATCTCTGGAGGGGCTGGAGACAGAACAGCTAAGGTCACCCACATGGGTGCTCCATGCCTCCATGACTGACCCCCAATAAAAACCCTGGACACTAAGTCTCAGGTTAGTTTCCTGGATGGCAGTACTTGTGTGTACTGTCACACATCATTGCTGGGAGAGTTAAGTGCTTTCCACAGATTCCACTCAGGACAACTAGAAGCTCATACATGGTCTCTCCTGGACTCTGCCCTACGAACCTTTTACCTTCGCTGATTTTAATCTGTATCCTTTCACTGTAATAAACTGTAACTACGAGTAAAACAGCTCTTCTGAGTTCTTCTAGTGAATCACTAAACTTGAGAGAGGTCTTGGGGACTCCTGACTATAGACTCCGAATCATTAAATACCTGATTTTAACATAATGCAGCATTAAATTTACCCTAATCTTAAAATACAGCTGTAAGGGGCCAGTCCATGGCTCACTTGGGAGAGTGTGGTGCTGATAACACCAAGGTCACAGGTTCAGATACCTATATAGGGATGGCCAGTTAGCTCTCATGGGAGAGCGTGGTGCTCACAACACTAAGTCAAGAGTTAAGAGCCTCTTACTGGTCATCTTAAAAAAAAAAAAATACAGCTGTAAGACTACAATGATTAATTAATTTAAACGGGAAAAAAACTCAACAAAAATATAAAATAGAAATTACCAAACGTCTTGAATTCCTCCTCTCAATAAAAAGAACTGTATTAGTACATATTGCTCTGACATGGCAATGTCAACGATCAGATGTAATGCCATCATCATCCTGTAATAGTTTTAAAGCTTGCCTCTGTAGAATCCCACCTTGTTCTATAGTTTAAAATATACACTGCTAATGTTACAGGAAACCTTAGTGGACAGTGTGATAAAAACAAAATAAACTTTAAAAATCTCCATTGTGCCCTCTAGAACAACTTGATTGTGAGCCTATTTAAGAAAATAGTCTTGATATTGATGGGGAGCAAGAGAGGGAGGAGGAAGGGGGAAAAGGAGGAATTGGTAAAGGGATATGAAAATCAACTACATTGTATGTTGATAAATTAAAAAATAAAATAAACACACAAAAAAGAAAAAAACAATAGAAGATAGGTGGGGAACAAAGCAGGTGGTGACCATGGTAGCAGGAGTGGTGGGAAGCAGCTGCCGAACCTTCCAGGAGGCAAGTGTAAGGGAGAAAGGAATGTAGATCTTGCTCCACAATCGGGGGCAGAGGTTAGGCCCCCAATGCACAGTAGTCACTCACCATACAGTGTTGTCTGACAGCTGTTACGGTAGACATATACATCCAGCTAGGTTCAAGCTGTCTATGAATGGAAAGCCTTTTGAAATAGAGCTCAATTTTAGGAAAAAGGCTAGCCAATGTACTGTGTGGAAGATGGCAAATTACAGTTTCATCAATGGACAAAAGAAAAAAAAAAAAGACAAAACTTGAGGTTCCATAGTGAACCTAAAAAACAAAACAAAACCAAAAAAGCACAATAGGCCAAATTTTGACCAATAATACTGCGTGTTCCTACCTGATTCGTCAATATTTTGTGTTTAAAAAGGCTTTTGTTTTTCCACTCCAATGATTCAAATTAACCTGCAAAACAATATGAATATGAAAGAAGCCATCAAAAAACCCACAAAAAAACAAAAATAAAAACACCCCCCCCCCAAAAAAAATAGATGTCAATTTTTTGTGGGGTATTGAGATTTCTGTATAATGATTTCTCAGGTTTGACAAGATAGATGAGTAGCATTGTGAGGGAAACTACAGGGATGAGCAGAGGCAGAATTTTTGTTCTCTGTGTCTGGAAAACACAGAGCAAGCTCCTTTAGATATGTGAACTGTCTAAAACAGTATATCTTTACTACTTCCAAGCAATGGTCAAAGAGTATCATCCTGAAAACTTCAAAACAACCTCAAGTACACCTATTCGAAGCAAAAATAGATATAGTTGACACCTGGAGGAAAAAAAAGGAAAGAAAATAGTCTACAAAAATTTCTATTCTATGGACCCAGGAGTCAGAAAATGATACTCTTGCTCATAAGTGACATAAACATGATAATCAAACAGCATGGCATATATTTTCCTTTTTGTTTTGAAAACTATTTGTTGCAATAAAACATTCATTCAGAAAAGTATACAAATCTTAAGTATATACCAGATGAATTTTCACCAAGTGCATACATCTGTGTAAGAAGCACCCAGATCCAGAAACAAAACATTATTGGCCCTGTACAGACCTTTAGGATAGTGATTATCCTGACTTCAAACACCACAAATTAATTCTTCCTGTTTTTGATTGTCATGGAAAATGAATCACATTGTCTATATTCTTCTGTGTCTAACTTCTCTTGTTCAATATTTGTGAGATTCAACCATGTTGTTGCTAATAGTTATAGTTCATTGATTGTCATTGCTGTATGGTATTCCATTGTATAAACATACCACGATTTATGAGACAATGCATATATTTTAATTTATTTCTAAAACAACATACTGACTGCCTTACACCATAAAATTCCTTTGTGTAAGGAATAACATTTTAGAATAGACAATTCTTTGCTGTGAGGAACTATCCTATGCATTGCAGGATGGTTAGCAGCATCCCTGGGCCTCTTAGAACCACCCTCTCTGCCCCCACCCCCCAAAGCTTCACACTTCTCAGGTCATTAAAAAAACAAGATCTCCAGACATTGCCAAATAGCTCCTGGAAAGCAAAATCACCCTTGGTTGAGAACTACTAGTTTGAAGAATAGTACAATATTAGAACTTTGGGATTTGTCCATGTGCCACTGGAGAAAGCCTAATCTTAATGACATGGGTTCCTCTTGCCCTTGTTTTGGCTTAAATTCAAGCATGTGAGCAAATGTAGTCCACTTACACATAAGCAATGAAACAAATAGCAAAACTCAAGACTATTTCAACAAGGGAGGAAGTGTAATAGCACATTAAAAGAAGTAACAAGTGCAAAGACTTCTGTAAAGTATATGCAGGGGCTTTGCGGGTGAGAGAGAGAGAGAATGAGAGAGAAAGAGAAAGAGAGATTTTCAAATGCTACTCAACCCTTCCCACAGTCACTGTGTGGGAAGAGAGAATATCCAGGAAGAAAGGAAAAATAATACAAAACACACTGAGGGCATACTCTGCTAAGAGCGTTACATTAATTATCTCACATAACCATGACAATAGCCTTATAAGATAGATACTTTCTCCATTTTATAGATGAGAAACTGATACTTAGAATGATTAAAAAGTTCAAACAACATTTTATACATAGGGAACTATAGAAAATTCACTGAAGCAAAGAAAACCTTAGTTTCTAACTCTGAATACTTCTATCAAGATGAAAATTAGAAACATTGATAGAGAGGACTACACAAATATAGTTGATGAAGTCTCTGCAGATCAATGAGGACTTTCTGCAATTGCAAATAAAGAGGATGAGAGTTCAACTGGAATACAAACTCAACAACAAGGCCGTGACCAGGTGTGTGGGATAGAGAGAAGGATCAGCAGACAACAGTGAATGAAGTTGATGTGGAAAGAGAACCCCAGCAGGACCAGTACAGCCATTCCAACTGGAGATAGCAGAGTAGGGGTCAGTGTCCTTTATGGACTGGAATAAATGCATTTTATTAGAAGGGACTAGAAATTAACTTCAGAACCACTGTATGTTGCTTATAATTCACTGCATATATATCCATACCGAAAGTCACCATTTAGTAACTTTATAAAGATACTAAAGCAAATATTTAATAACTATATATATATAATTACATAATATGCTTAATGTAATTAATCATCACAACAATCCTAATAAGCTAGATATTAATATTTCAAATACATAACTGAGGGAACTGAGGATTAGGAGGTTAAGTAATTTTACTGAGATTACACAAACCCATATAGCACACACACACATATATACAGTACATATATAAAATAACCCTAGTGTAAATACCCTGTAAATCCCCTCCACTTGAGTGCAATAGGACCAGTGAATATGATGTAACATCACTTCCATGATTAGGTTTCTAATAAATTGACTTTGAGTTAATCAAAAGAGAGATTATCCTGGGTGGGCTTGACCTAATCAGGCAAGTCCTTTAAAAGAAGGTGAAGTGTCAGAAGGATGCTTGCAGGAGCAAACGGTCATATTGTGGAGAACATCATATAGCAAGGACCCATGAGTGGCCTCTAGGAACTGAGAGCAGTAACAAGAATGTGCAGCCCTTAGTCATAGGACCACAATGGATTCTGGCAATCACTTGAGGGAGCTTGGAAGTGGATCTTTACTTAGCTGACTCTCCAGAAGAGCGTGCAGTCAGCAGACACCTTGATTTCAGCCTCATGAGACCCTAGGCAGAGCGTGCAACTAAAACATGCCAGACTCCTGACCGATGGACTCTGAGGCAATAAATACATTTGTGTTTATTTAAGCCACTAAATTTGTGGTAATTTGCCATGTAACAATAAGAAACAAATAAAAAGTATATAATTCATTTTTTAAACTTTTTTTACAAATTGGAAATTTTACTTTCTTTCACTAATTATAAAAGTACACTATGACATATTCATAGCAAAAAATCAGAAACCTAATTCTACAGCTAACCATTATTAATAGAAATACTTTCATTCTTTTTTCTATTAATGTTTTTAAAAAGATCAAAATATATTGTTTTATAGTCTTTTTAATGCTACAGTATTAAATGCTTATCTTTCTATGGTTTTTCATGCATATCTTTCAAAATCAGTAAATATAAAAAGGCAGCACTTTTCAAACTGTGTCCTACACATCCTGCAATATATTAATCAGTGTTTCAAGAATAAAAAGTGTTGGGTTCAAGTATGGGAAACACTGCTTATTATTCTCTTTTTGAAGAATTTATAAAAACTTAAGGAAATCTGGCAACAGAAAAGAAAACATTTTAAGTTTGTTATTTTTTAACACAAAGTTATTTCTCACCAAGGGAAAGACTCTTCCTCACCAGGGGAAGATTCTTTCTATTTCATTAATAATATGAATTTAAACCATGGATAGATCTAAACCACTCCCGGATGAAACAAGGTAAGGCATCTTTCAGTGAGTGCCATTACTCTCCTAGAGCCTAGGAGGTTGAATTAAATTATGTGGAATCCCATTTCTTTAACCTCAATTAGCTCATAATTAATTAGACGGTAAGGATGAGGGTCATTTAATTCCTATGGCATAAGTGTCAACATAATGCAACAAACAATTAATCTCTTAAAAATTACTTTTACGAGTCTCCAGATCAAGGGACCAGACCTCACAGTACCATCATCAACTATTATTTACATTTTTGTTATATTTTGTTATATTTTTGGCACTGCCTTTTAGCTGGGATTTTCACAAACTGGCATGTATTGAGAGGATAATCAGGAAAGACGACAGGTTCATCTTGGTACTTTAAACATGTGGAATTAGACATTTTTTATATAGGCATGGAACGCAGAACCAGAATCAGAGCATGGTAGAAACAGGCAGGAAGTCTTCGGCTCAATAAAAGGATATAATTTTAAAAAAATGACAGCTAGCCATAAATGCATTGGGTCTGTTTAACAAAACTTCTTCGCTATATTTAAGTGAAGTCTAGGGAACAATCTGCCTGAGATACTGTTTGGGGGAATGTTCTGCTCTCGGTGTAAGGCTGGTGGCTCGCTTGGGCGGATGCATTAGAACAGAATACGTAAGAATCTTTGGTATTCTTGTGCACGACCTGTTCGCAACAACACTGCAAC
Source organism: Cynocephalus volans (assembly GCF_027409185.1). Lineage (NCBI taxonomy): Eukaryota > Metazoa > Chordata > Mammalia > Dermoptera > Cynocephalidae > Cynocephalus > Cynocephalus volans. The sequence continues at coordinate 157,365,366 of NC_084465.1, forward strand.
ATACAAACCAAGAGGAAGGATCGGACTTAATAGAATGCGGTGTCTCACGAGGTCCTTTCCGGCAAGTAATAATAACAATAACATTTATGTAGCTAGGATATACGTACATCATCACCCTACCTGAAGGAGGTTATTGTATTCATTTCACCTGAGGTCGTACAAACAAGTGGCTCTGGACTGGAATCGGCGCCTGTGTGCTTGTAAGTCTGTGCCCTTCCGCCGCATCCCATGGCCCAGGTACGTTCTCTGTGACTTTTTCTTTAAATTTTGGAGAAGAGCGGAATATCACAGTTATAGAGCATATGCCACTTCACCGGTTGAGAATTTCAGATCCACGGGATCTCTTTCGGTGTCAAGACGCTCCCATCTTGTCCCGGGAGATGACGTACTTCCGGCGCGCCGCGAAGCCGGGACGCTGTTTTTAGGGGTGGAGGGGCCTGGCGTGGGCGGGGCGTTGCTGGAGGCGACCGGGCGCGCGGGACGAGTTGGAGGCGGGAGCTGAGGCCGGGCAGGGCTTCTGTCCCGTGCGGCGTGGTGGGGAGGAGGGGGCGGGACAGGGCGTGGTGCTGCCGACGCCACCGGTAGCTGCGCGAGTCGAGGTCAGTGCTGTCGGCTCGGCGGCCAGACCCTGGAGCTGCGGGCCGGTCCGCGCTTTCTCTGGGCTCCAGCCTCGACCGTCCGCTCAGCCCTCGGCGTCGCCGCTGGCGCCGCCGCCCGACCCGCAGGCCGCCGCGGGCTGCGGAGCCCATGAAGGCGCGGGCCCCGCCGCCGCCTACGCGGCGCCGCCGTCGTTTGAGAGCGCCCCGCGCCGGTGCGGGCATGGCCGCGGCATGAGGTCGGAGCCGGCGCCGGAGCCGGATTCCGAGGCGGGAGCCATGCTGGAGAAGCGCGCGGGCGTGCAGGCCGCGAGCGGCAGCTGGGTGAGCGCGGGCGCGGGACGGCGGCCCGAGCACGGGGAGGCAGGGCGGGCGCGGCGGGTGCCCCGGCTCTCGGAAAGCCCGTGCTTGTCCGGGTGAACAGAACTCATCACTGGAACAGGCTTTCCTAGTGACTCCTCCCTCATCGCTAGACGGAACTTTAGGTCACTTGGTTTTTGTTTCAAAAGGCGCCAGATAAGGGACAGAGAATATTAAGTACGTAATTTGGTTATTTCTGAGTTCTCCGTGCCAGTCATAGTTGATACAGTTTCCGCAGCGCAGTTTCTTCCCCAGCCTGCTTAGATAACGTGCTGGGAGCCTGCAGACTCAGACGTTGGGTCGCAGGGAGTGGACCGTGGAGCTGGCGGTGGGAGCCGGGAAGCGCCTCACTGCTCCTTCCGCGTTCTCGGGCGTTGGAGGAGCGGTCGAGCCGATGCGGAGCAGTTGCAGGAGAGCTGCCCATCCCAGGACCAGCGGAGGAGCAAGTCCAGGCCGGTCTCTTTCTCCCATCCTGCTTGAGGTTGAGACGACTTCTGAAAGCAGTATGAGGAAGCCCCGATTTAATTGGCCTGGATTAGGCAGAACAGGCCTAGTTAGTGGCCCATTGGGTTCTTATAGAGGAATACTAAACATAGAGGGTCTGACATTTCAAGGCCTAACTTTAAAAACAACTTTTGTCTATTTGAGACCTGAAATATAGAAATGTTACAATGAATGGAAACTATGACACCATGGAAACAGCTTTTCCAAAGAAAATAGGGATTTTATGAAAATTAAATGTATGCATTCGGCTTTTCATTATTAGCTTACATATCTAATTTTGCTCTTAGTGAAAGTGATTATATGTCCATGTTTGGTGATGTGAATCCCCATTAGAAGAGTTGGGAGGCAGGTAAAGCAGAGGAACAGGAGTAGAATGGAGCCAGCAGAGCTGGTTTCTAGTCTTGGTTCTCCCAGAACAGTGCACACTCTGGGCAGGGTATTGACACGGCCTTGCCACTCAGTGCCTAATCTGTAAAGTGAGGATTTAGTAGTGTCCTAGGCCCCTCCCAGCCCAAGTGACTCCTTATTTTTGAAGAAGTATTGGGGGCCACTTATTTCAAAGATAAGATTTCTGTAATAAAAGGACAGCTTATCTTGTCAGCGGGAGGGAAATTCTGTAGCATTGGTTTCTCTCATTTTGATTTTTATAAAGTGGATTAGTCATCTTTCTGACCCCTAAACAAAACCAAACTACCAGTTCCTCCTTCTGTCTTCCATGAATTGATGGACAGTAATTATTAACCAGTAGCCAAGCTAGTAACCTGAGAGGTAGCTTTTTTCATCCCTTCCCATATCTACAACTGGAAAGTCCAACTAAGTTTACCACGTACAGATTTTAGGTTTTTATCCTCTTCCCTGCATTCCTATGGTTCATTTCCTCAGTATTTTTGACCTAGACTTTAACCATCTCTTTTGACACCCTTGCTCACCTTACTATCAGTCTGCCCTTCTGACATGTAAATATGATCGTTACTGCTGTCCTTAATTTTTTTCATTGGTTCCCTGTGACTTACAGAATAAAAAATAAACTGACAGGTCAGAGCATTAGCATAGTGATTAAGAGAGCATGCTTGGAATCCCAGTTTCCACTTTTATTAACTGTGTAACTTCGGGTAAGTTATATAACCTCTCCCTAATTAATTATAGTTTTTACCTCACAGGGTTGTGAGTGTTACTGCCACCTGGCATCTAGTAAGGCCTTAATACATATTAGCTGCTTTTATTATTTTTCAATGTTTTTTGCATGTATGATTGGTCACAATCTATAGGTGGTACCCTGACTGTGATAAAAGTATTCTCTCACATTTCCTAATATAGACAGGAACTGGACCCCAACCTAAAAATTAAAGTTGCTAATTTTATGTGCTTAGAGCCGGAACTTTTGAGAGATCTTTATTCAAAGAAACCTATACTCAGTTTATTCCCTGATTGCTTCTCATTTGGGTCCTGATGTTAATCTGTTAATTTTGGCCACAGATAGATTCCTGCCCAGCCCTTCCTTATCTCAGAGTGCATGCAGTCTGTATTGATAAACTGCGAGGAATACTGAGAATGAGCCTTCTTGGCATTTGCTGTAGTTGGTGAGATAACTAGCATAGTGCATTTCTGAGTGTGTGGAAGCTGGGAAAACAGTGAATGCCTTCAATCATATGTTCATGTCATATGCCAGTACCCCCAAATTATGCTTGCAGTTTCTGCCTAGTTTCACTTCCAACTTCTGTATCCTACAGCTCCCATAACTTGATTTCATTTTAATGTATTGTAATCACTCATGATTTCAGTTCTTAGAAGCTATTTATAATCACAGGGAAGACTGCCCATGTACAGGGATTCGGTTGGCAACTTTTTTCTACCTTGTTTGGCAGAAAGATGTCATGATCTGAAAAATAGAAGGGAATCAAGTATTTACTCCAAGAGCTCATTTCCTTCTAGAAAAGGGTGGTGTGTGTATCAAATCAGTTCTTGTTTTATTGTCCTCTCTTTGCTCTATCCCTCCTTAACTGTGCATGCACACACCCTTTGAGTTGTTTTATTAGAATTATTTGTATTATCATTGAATGTAGATTTTCCATTATACTTAGACTTCACACCCAGGTAAAGGAAAAGTTGTTTTGGACTCATTTACCCTTGAGCATCTGATGAGAATTAAGGATTTGTTGTAAAGAAAACACTAAGTTTAGCATTATGTTTCATATCAATGTTCACGGACATCCTGAAGTCAATACTTGGATACCAGTTAAGAGCATTGATGTGGGGCCTTACAGGATGAATTCTGTGAATTTACTTTTATGAATTAAACTTAAACCAGTAATTATGCTTATCAGTGAGATTAGTTTGTCTGCTTTGGTTGGCCTTAAAAAACAATTTGGAAAGTTCCAGTTTTCTTTACTCTCTGGAAGAGTTTGTGTAAGATCGGTGATACAGTTCTGGTTCTGGTGACACTTGATGTCTCTTGAATTGATTTTTCTTAGATTGTTTCCAAGTGATCCCTGTGAAGGTTAATATTGATTTTTGAGAACAAGAATATTATATAGGCAAGATGGAAATAAATACTAAGGATCAGCTTCTGTTTTAAAAAAGGCTAAAATGACTAGGTATGTTTTGTTTGTAAAAAAAGTTAAATGATTTAGGGACATATTAGGGAAAAAATTGTAACAATCAGCTTTCAATTCTTTTTAATACTGTTAGGAACCAGTATGATTATTTCAGTAATAATAAAATAGTACTGGGACACTGGCACAGCCAAACCCTGTAAGTAAATTATAGCAGATAAGGGAAGAAGGCAAAAGCATTTATGAACAGTTGACATAGTGAAGTTTATAAGAGCAAATATATTATGCATTTAAGGCAGAAACATTTATATTTCATATTTAGAATTATGCAAATATTAATTCACCATCATCAAGCCTAGCATCTGTCATGACAAAGACCTGTTGGTGCTATTGTTCTTAGGCCTGCTGTAGGCAGGATTTTGTAGACCTTGCTTCTTCAGATACTTGAGCATCCTTTCCTGCCATTTATCTTATTAGATTAAGTCTTTGAAGACAGAGACTACAACTATGTATCCTTAAATCCAAAATTGTCCTTTAGGAGGTGATGAATAAATATTTGTTAATGAAAAGGTAAATCATTTCATCTAGCCTTGAACCAGTTAATTATGCTTACCAGTGAGATTAGTTTGCTTACTTTGGTTGGCCTTATAAAACAAGTTGGAGAGTTCTGGTTTCTTCTGTTTGCTGAAAGAGTTTGTGTAAGATTGATGATACAATTCTAGAACTTTATAGTTCTTGGCCTTTTGGGGTCTATGTAGTTCTAGAACAATTCAGGTCTTCTATTTGATTTTTAATTTTTTCTGTCAGTTTTGTAAGTTATATTTTGCTAAAAATTTGTCCATTTCATCTAAAATTTCAAATTAATTGGCATAAAGTTGTTGATAATAGCCTCTTTGTCTCTCAGCTTCCGTGGGATTCTTAGTCTACTTTTTTATTGCTGATGTTGGTAATTTGTGCCTTATCTTTTAAAAAATATTTAATTCTCCAGGATTTTCTGGATAAATATTGGCAAATATTTTAAGTGGTGATAATTTTATGTCTTATTTCTATATTTTTATATTATATAAACTAGAATATCCAGGAAAATGTTCAGTAGTAATGGTAAAAGTATACACAACCTCCTCTGCATAACAGGAATATTTTATTTTTTTGACTGTTAAGGATCCTGTTAACTGTATAAGATAAATGTTTTATTGCCCTATGAAAGCATTTTAAAAATTTTTTGTTCTTGCATGGGTTCTTCCCTCCTCCCTTCCTCTTTCCCTTCTTCTCTTCCTCTAGTTCAGTGTCTTACAGAACTTCCACAAGTGGGTTATGAAATCGGAGATGTGCTGTGGAGAGAGAGGTTATGGCATAGCAAGGGCATAGCTCTGTCTATGAGAATTGGAGAAAACTCTGTCCTTAATACGTTGTAATCAACTATAATAAATAACATTTTTCAACCCTGCAAGAAATTGTTATATCTATGAAGTTGGGTCAACTTTGTATCTAGCTGTCTGACTTTTTTATAGTTAGCTTGGTATTCGCTTGTTTTTTTAAAACAGCTTTATTGAATTATAGTTGACATAAATTATATGTATTTAGAGTATACAATTTTGTATACATCTATGAAACCATTACCACAATCAAGATAGTGAACATATCTATCACCCCCAAAAGTTTCCTCATGCCCATTTGTACATCCTCCCTCTCCACCCCCCATCCCAGACAATCATTTATCTACTTTCTGTTAGTATATATTAGTTTGATTTTTTTGGAGTTTTATGCAAATGGAATCATACAGCATATTCTCTCTCTTGTCTGGCTCTTTAAAATTTAAAACAAGTTATTTTGTGATTTATCAGTGTTATTGCATAAATGAATAGTTCATTCCATTTTATTGCTGAATAGTATATCATTATAGGGTTGTACCACATTACATTCACTGTTGATGGACATTGGGTTATCACCAGTTTTGGGCTATTAAAAATAAACCTGCTGTGAATATTTGTGTACCAATCTTTGTACGAATACACTTTATTTTCTTTTTAGCAAAAACTTAGGAGTGGAATGACTGGGTTGTATGGTAGATGTATGGTTTTAACTTATAAAGAAACTGCTAAACTATTTACTAAAGTAATTGTACAATCTACGTTGCCAAAAAAGTGTATGAGAATTCCAGTTCATCCACATCCTTTTCAACACTTGGTCAATTTCAGCCCTTCTCAGTGGTTTTAATCTACACTTGCCTGTGGCTAATCATGTTCAACATCTTCCCATAAGCTTATTTGCTATCTGTATATCCCTTTTGGCAACGTGTCTGTTTATGTCTTTTGCCAATTTTTGTTGTTGTTCTTGTTGTGTTGTTTTCTTGTAATTGAGTTTTGAGAGTTCTTCTATATTTGGGATGCAAATCTTTTATCATGTTTTGCAAATACTTTTTCTCTAGTTTGTGGTATATCTTTTCATTGTCTGAACAGTGTCTTGAAGAGAAGTTGTTTTCAGTTATACTGAAATTTATCAACTTGTTCATTTATAGATCATGTTTTTGGTTTCTATTTACGAAACCATTCCCTAACCCAACATCATAGGGACTTCCTTCTTCTTTTTTTTTTTTTAAGAGCCAAATTTAGTTTTATTTAACAGCAGCTTCCCTCATTTTTTTTTTGCAATTTTATTTTAACTTCTCAATATACATTGTAGTTAACTTTTGTGTCCCTTTACCCATTCCTCTTTCCCTCCTTCTTCTCCCCCCCCTCCCACTACATAATATCTGTTCACTTGACTTAACAAGTTCAAGGAATTTTTGTGATTGTTGTGTCTTCTTCCCCCTCGCTACCCTTTATTTGTTTGTATATTTATTTATTTATTTATTTTTAGCTCCCGCAAATAAGTGACAACATGTGGTATTTCTCTTTCTGTGCCTGGCTTGTTTCACTTAATATAACTTTCTCTAAGTCCATCCATGTTGTTGGGTCCTTCTATGTTTTATATTTCATTTTATTTTTTTTTTATGTGGCACAATGTGTGGATGGAAGGTCTTTTTTTGCTTATAGTTAACTAATTGTCATTTGCTTAAAAGCCTTATTTTTAACCTACCAAACTGCTTTGGAACCTTTGTCAAAAAATCAGTTTTCCATATACCTGTCAGTCTGTTTCTGAATTCTCTTTTTAGTTCCTTTGATCTTGTTGTGTTTACATCAATACCAAGCAATCTTGATTACTGGAGCTTTATAATAAGACTTGAACACAAGTAGAGTTAGTCCTTCAACCTTTTTCTTTTTAAAGGTGTTTTAGCTATTCTGGGCCCTTGTATTTTAGAATTTTAGAATCAGTTTGTCAATTTCAACAAGAAAGAAAAGCCTTTTGGGATTTTTGTTGGGATTCTGTTGCTTCTTAAGACCAATTTGGGAAGAACTGAAAACAATATCAAGTCTTCTGATCCATGAATGAGATATGTCGTCTCCATTAAATAGGTATTTAATTTCTATCAGTTGAGTTTTGCATTTTCATTTTATAAGGTCTTTTGCCTCTTTTGTCAGATTATTCCCTGTTTCATACTTTTTAATGCTGTTGTAAATGGTATCATTACATAAATGTTTAGGTCTTTGGTTCATTTTAAAAGGTTATAGTTTTGTTGAAGCTCAGCTTATCTATTTTCTTTTGTTTGGTGTATTTTTGGTGTCATTTCTAAGAATTCATTACCAAATCTATTTTTAATTTTTCTACATTATTAAAGGTTTGTTTTGTGGCTCTCACTTGAGATGGCAATTAGCTCATTGTTTTTCAGATTTTCTTTTTCCTAATATTTAATGATATTTTAAATTAATAGTTGTCTTTTCTCTGGCTTAAAAAGTTACTTCCTCGGGCCGACCCCGTGGCGCACTCGGGAGAGTGCGGCGCTGGGAGCGCAGCAGTGCTCCCGCCGCGGGTTCGGATCCCATATAAGGATGGCCGGTGCTGTGACGTGTGGCCGGTCACAAAAAATAATAATAAAAAAAAAATAATAATAAAATAAAATAAAATAAACCCCAGCTCTTTAAAAAAAAAAAAAAGTTACTTCCTCTTATAAAATCAGTATCTCAGTCTGAATGTCACTGTTTTGTCCCATACTCAATGATTTTCTATCTTTTCTTTTCTCCCACATCAGCCCTGAGCCATCCTCTCAGAATATTTTTATGGAGAGACTGTCACAACTATTTTGACATTTTTAAGGTGGGAGGCAAGGGGAACTTTCTAGCAAAGGGCACTGTGTGTGGTGGGGAAAAATTTCTTCTCCCCTCACCATCTTCATTCTGATATGCTTCCCAGGGCCCTTTCTGAACTTTATGTCATCACCCATGATACTCATGTGTGTCAGAGGCTGGGTAATAATTTAAAGCATAAAGCCACAATTTTCCTTCAAGGAATATCACATTACCATGTTTATAGATCTTTTATGGAGTTTTTGTACTTTAACTGCATCACATTATAAAAACAGTGCTTTTGTATCTTACTTGCAAAGGAGCAAATGCTTTCATTTAAGTACTTCATAGATCTGTCCGTAAAGAATCACTAAAATGTAAAATTCACTATCTTAACTAAACTTTTGCTATTTTCAAGTTGGAGGGATTAGTCAGATGTACAGTAACTGATTATCAAGAAGCAGATTATCCATGAATTCCACATTTTTCTTCAGATCTCCTTCTTGGCTTGACCCAACTTAACAACAGACAATGTAGTGAGTAGAGCTATTTAAGCATGGAGTAACTTTAATAGGTTAGCATTGTGCAGAATGCTTATACATGATGTATTTAAGGATAAGGGGATATATTAATTTAATTTCTTGCCACTTTCCTCTTTTGAAATCCACTGTTCTGCTAAGAACCACATTAATAGTACTTATGTACAGTATTAGAGAGACCTTTCCAGTGAAGCAGAGTAATTTAGCACCTAAAAACCTGGATGTTTTTCTGCCTTTATCATTTAATCTTCCTAAAACAAGTGAGTTGTTCTCATTTTGCTAATCTGGTTTTACTAGAAAGTTTTTCAGAAATTGTGAATATTATATTAATAATGTTCTATAGATTTGTGGTATGCTTGTGCTGCCATAATTCATCGATTCTCACGATAGCTATGAAGTAGGTGATAGTGCAGTGCATGATTTAATGGTGAGAAACCTAAGTGCATGCAGATAACCTGACTTGCTGACAGTGAAGAGGCTGACTGAATGGTAGAGTTGGGACTCTCCTCATATCCATGCTCAAATATAATTTTTATTTGACAGTTCAGTTCCTCATGCCACAGAGTTACCAGTACAGTCAATTTTGTTTTTCCTGTTTTTCCTGTAGAGGAAGGGAAAATCCTGTTACCTGAGCATTGTTTCTTATTGTCGTTGAAGTGCATCTGAGTTTCACCATTTATAAAATGGGGATACTAATAGTTCCTATTTCAAAAGGTTGTAGTGAGGATGAAATGGTAGTATATATAACATGCTTTGATTAGGGCCTGGCATGATGTCTGTTGCTGTTATGGGATCGTTTTTGCCTGGCATTGGTCAGGGTCCTTTGTAAGAGACTGTCACTAACCTATGTCCTTGTCTTTCACGGTGTGTATTTCCATTTGTAATTTTACATCCCATGAAATGAGAGCAGGGGTCGATTCTTCTGTTGCTCACCATTGTCCCCAGCATCTATCTGACATACAGTAGAGTTCAACAAATAAGTGTTGAATGAATTAATCACTTGGAGTTGACTACTTCACTCTTAAAGAATGTTGGTAGAGAGGAATATTTACAAAAACAGTTCTTGGCATCTTGCTTTAATTGGGTGGTGGTTGGTAAATTGATAGAGTGAAAAGTTGTGAAAAGCAGTTGTTTTATAAATAACTAATGAATGCTTAGTCTATCCAATGTATGAGTGATGGCATGTCATTTATTCAACTATATAACGTAGTGCTGAGAAAATTTTTATAATTTTTGTAGAAAAGTTATTTCATCTAGAGAGATAACCAGTATAATTGTTTTTCCTTTTTGTATTACAATAGTATTATTAGGTGGGAGGAAGAAAAGCAATCTTCAGGTATAGTCATTTACTTGGTTTTTAAAAACAGTTGTGTTCTTCATCCTTGTGTTTATATATAAAAAAAGAATTTTTTTGATGGAGCGTTTTACTATCCAGATAGATATGAATGATACAGGTAGAAAGTAGCAAGTTTGTGAATTATTAAAGTATTATCAGCTCATAGTGAAGCATTGCTTTTTGTGTGTGTTTTCAGTAGTAATGCATAAATGACTGTGAGTATTATGGCAGTACTGTACAACTATGAGTACCAGTTTTCAATCTGAATATATTTAAAAATAATTTTTCCTAATTAGAAGTACAATAGAGTCAACAGTTTACAGTTATATTCTCTATCCCTTAGCTTACTCATAAAAATCAAACTCCAATATTTTATTTTTAATAGGTTAGCATTGTGCAGAATGCTTATACATGATGTATTTAAGGATAAGGGGATATATTATTGCACATAATAGGAACTCCAGAAAGAGTGCTTAGCTCAGCAGCTTAATATCGCCAAGGACCTGAACTTGTTATATTATCCTCTGCTTTTCCTGGTGTGCTGGTTTTCGATCTACAGGATTAAACCCTTGTCTCAAGATGACTGAGCAATTCTAAGTATCACATCCTTACACAGCAGAGCCCCCAAACTGGAAGCAGTAATGTTATGTATTCCTTGAAGAGTGAAGAAATGTCCGTAAGCCCTCCCACATTATTTCCGCTCATATCTCATTGGCCGTAATTGGGTCATGAGGCTTATTCCTATCTTAAATCGTAGTTGAGTTGGCTAGTCAAGATTCACCTCCTGGACCTAGTGTGTTCTCTAGTCTGCAGTCAAAAAGGTAACAATTGTCAGTTTAAGCACACAATTGCTGCAACATGAACAAAATTGAGAATGTTAGCAAGTATCTTTTGGGTAGTGTAGGGAAGCCATCCTTTTCTGCCACAAATGCCTGTTATCTGCTGAGTTCAGGGCATATAGAGAGACATACTTAGTAGATCCTGCCTTTGAGAAGTATTGTGTAGTATAGGAGAAGGGTGTGTGCTAAATGGAAAAGAAGCTACAGGGAGCTGGCAGGAAGGCACCTGCCTCTGTTCAGGGAAGTCATGGAATTTCAGCAGTTTTTCAGATATTAAATAATATTGATATTTGTAACTACCCTTTGCATTCTGTTCATTCATATTGGGGTCAGCAAGCTTTTCTGTAAAGAACTCAGTGACAAGTATTTTAGGTTTTTTTGGCCATATAGTCTCTATTGCAACTACTCAGCTATGCCAATGTAGTACTAAAGCTGCTATAGACAATATGAAAGCAAATGAGAGTTGCTAAGTATCAGTAAAACTTAATTTTACAAAAACAGGCATTTGGACTGTGGGTTATAGTTTTCCAGCCCCTGCTTTAATATTTAATAGCACTAGTTTTCTCCCTACCCTTTCCTTTTTCTCTTTCAGGATATTTTTATATTCTTATCCATTTATTTTTTAAATAAAGTTTATCTTAGAATAGTTTTATATCTAAACAAAAATATCAAGTAGAATAGAAAGTTTTCTTATACCCCATACCCGTAGTCCCCTATGATTAGTGTCTCACATTGGTATGGTACATTTGGCAAAATGAGTAAAGCAATATCCACGCATTATTATTAGCTTACTTTTTTCAGATTTCCTGGTTTTTACTGAATGCACCTTTTCTGTCTAGCATCTCATCCAAACTACTACATTATAGTTAGTTGTCATGTCTCCTTAGGCTCCTCTGGACTATGACAGTTTCTCAGACTTCCCTTGTTTTTCATGACCCTGACAATTTTGACAAATACTGGTCAGGTATTTTGTAGATTGCCCTCAATTGGGATTATTTTGATGTTTCTCGTGATTAGACTGAGATTATGGATTTGGGGGTGGAATCCCACAAAGGTGAAATACCATTTTTTTATATCAACTGTACATATCACTGTCGATGTTAACTTAGATCACTTGGCTGAGGTACTGTTTGTCGGATTTTTTCACTGTCAAGTTACCTTTCTTCCCCCCTTTTTCTATACTGTACTCTTTGAAAAGAAATCATTATGTGCGGCCCAGTCTTTTGGAATGAGAAGTTATACACCACCTCCTTGGAGGCAGAGTGTGTACATAAACTACTTGGAATTCCTCTGCATGAAAGATTTGTCTTTTATCCCCTCTTTGTTTATTTAAATTTTATCAATGTGGACTTATAGGTATTTACTTTATTTTGGGTTATAATCCAATATTGCCTTATTTCCTTGCTCAAATTGTTCTAGCTTTGGCCACTTGGGAGCTCTTTGACATACACACCCTCATCGTTTTTTTTTAAGCACTTATATTTGGCACTAAAAAAAACTCTAGATTCCTCTTGTGTTATTTCCTGCCCCAGTCCCAGAATTAATCGTTTCTCCTAGGAGACCTGGTTCCTTTTATTGGAGAATGGTATTCGAAACCAAGACCTCACACTAGATGTGCTTATTGCTATTGAACTCTTGGGGTGTCAGTGCTTTTAGGCTCTCTCAGCTGACGGAACAAGGAAATATATGCGTGTGTGTGTGTGTAATACACATTTTCATAAATATGTCTATATGTGACCATCTGTACCTAAGCAAAGCTAAAAATGAATTCTTAATGATGTCTCCAACTCTAATTCATTGGATCATTCTAGCTCCATCCCCCTCCCCTGTTTCTTTGTAAACTTCCACTCCAGCATTGAGAAAACTGGCTCACACCATCCACTTTTCATTTTACTTAATTGTTCAATTCCAGCATACCTGTATAGTGGTTTCAAAATTATTAACCTATACCCCTTTGGGGTACAACTTTATCAACTAGAGTACAGTGCTTAGGTGCATTTTCTTTTGGCTTCAGTTATGCAGACTCCACTGATTTCCAAAGTTACTTGCATCACCACCTTTCCCCCCACTCCCTTTAGGAAGGTTGTTTCATGCATTTGTAATACAGTTAGATTCTTTTGTCACATTTTGCATCCTGTCCTCCTAAATGTTTTTTTTTTTAATTAGCATTTATTAAAGCTTACTTTTGTGCACTGAAGTTCTGTTGGTTTTGACAAATGCATGGTGTAATGATATATTACAGTATCATACAGAATAGTTTCACAGCCTGAAAAAATCTCGTGTTTTACCTATTTAACTCTACCCCCCAACTCTTAACAGCCACTGATCTGTTTAATCTGTAGTTTTGCATTTTCCAGAATGTCATATAAATGATATCATACACTATGTAGCTTTCCAGACTTGCTTCTTTCATTAAGATCCATTTATCCAACAATCCAATAAATCCAACATATCAACTTTTTTCTTGCATGGTCTGTGACTTCAGCATTGTATCTATAAGCTTATCGTGAAACCATGTGACCAAGGTCACTTGTATTTCCTCCTGTTATCTTCTAGAAGTTTTACAGTTTTGCATTTTATTTTTAGATCTATGATCTATTTTGAGTTACATTTTTTTTATTGTGGTAAATATACATAACATAAAATTCACTATCTTAACCACTTTTAAGTGTACAGTTCAATGGCATTAAGTACATTTGCATTGTGGTGCAGTCATTACCATTGTCTATCCTTGTTCTTAAGGTTCCAAACTGAACTTTGTACCCATTAAGCAGTAACTCCCGAGACCCTGGTAATCACTATTCTGGTTTCTGTCTCTATGAATTGAATTATTCTAGGTACCTCCTATAAGTGGAATCATACAGTATTTGTCTTTTTGTGACTGTTTTATTTCACTTAGCATAATGTTCTCCCATGTTGTAGCATATGTCAGAATTTCATTCCTTTTTAGGGCTAAGTAGTGTTCCATTGTATGTATATGCCATATTTGGTTTATCCAATTCTTTTTGATATATACCCAGAAGTGCAATTGCTGGATCATAGAGTAATTCTATTTTTAATTTTTTGCAGAACTGCTAAACTCTTTTCCATAGAGACTGGACCATTTTACATTTCTATCAACAGTACACAAGGATTGTAATTTCTCCACATCCTCACCATCTGAGGACACAGTAAAAAGGCCCACACTAGATGCCAGCACCTTAATCTTGGATTTCCCAGTCTCCAGAACTATGAGAAAATAAATTTCTTTATAAATTACCCCATCTCAGTTATTCTGTTATAGCAGCACAAAATGGACTAAGAAAATAGACATCTGTATTAGTTCGTTTCTGTTGCTTATAACAAAATACCTGTAACTGGGTAATTTATATGAAAATAAAAATTTACTGCTTACAGTTTAAGAGGCGGGGAAGTCCAAAGTCCAGGGAACACATTTAGTGAAGGCCTTGTTGGTGGCAGCAGAGAGAGAGTTCCTCATGCACCCTCCTTTTAAAGCCCTCAGGCTACGCCCCTGACCACCCACCGCTGTTAATCCATTCGCTATGTCATGGTCCTACAATCTAATCACCTCTTTAAGGCCCCACCTTTTAATTATCATAAGAGGATTTCCCACCCTCAACAGTTACAGTGGGGATTTAAGCTTCAGTGAGTTTGGGGGAATCCAATCTACAGCACCATCCTAATGGATGTAAGGTGATATCTCTCATTGGGGTTTTGACTTGCCTTTCCGTAGTGATTAGTGATGTTGATTATCTTCATGAGCTTGGTGTTGGTTTTTACTTTTAGGGAATTTATTATCTCACTTAACAAGAAATTTGATGGAAAGACAGTTCAGGGATGGGTTTTTTATTTAGCTTCAAGGACCAAGATTCTTTCCATTTTCAATTTGTTGACTTGTCTGGCTCCCATAGTCTCATCCAGACTGCAGCCGGAATTCCAGGTTTCACACGCAGTCAGGAGTGTCCAGAGGCAGAAAAACACTCTCTCCCTCCTCTCTTTTTCTCCTATTACATTTTTTATTTAGATATATTCACATACCATAAAGTTCATTGTTTAAAACTGTACAGTTCAGTTGTTTTTATAACACTGCGCTCTAACTAACTGAGCTTACTGGCTGAGTGACTTTTTTTGTTCTTTTTCTTTTCTTTTTTTCTTTTTTTTGGGTGGCTGGCTTGTGGGATCCAAAGGTTTGACCCTGGTGTTATAACACTGTGTTCTAACCACTGAGCAAACAGACCAGCCCTGTTTTTAGTATGTTCACAAGGTTGTGTAACCATCACCACTAATGGACATGGCCTAGATTCATTATTTCATTGAGGTTGCAAAGTGGCGGGATTCTAAATTAATCATTCTTTCTTTATTCATTAACTGAAATTCTTAAAGAGAAGAACTTTCCCTCATCAGGTATTTGGTTACTCTGAGATACAGAAAGGCAGAATAAATGTTTTCTTTTTTTTTTTTTTTTGTTCCTCTTCATTTACCAGTTTTCAGAATTATTATTAGCATCCTCCAAAGCTAGATGAACTTACAAATTTAAACATATGTGATGTGTTTGATTCATGGCAGATATTACTTTTATTGTTCAATCTTTGCCCAGTGGAAGTTCCTTCATTTTGGTTCCTGAATCTTTTTGGCACAGCTATAGTCTTTGATAACATCTTGGCTTTTGGCAGGATATGATGTTCCCGGATTATGTATGTTTTTTGCCCCAGACCTGGAATTAGCTGTTTCTCCAGAGTCGCGTTTCCTTTTAGTGGGAAATGATATTTCAGGACCACAGTCTCCACGCTAGAGGGGGCTCACTCCTGGGTTGCTCATTTTTTCTAGGTCTTTTCAATGGATAGAACTTGGAAATCCTAAGTACTTCTCTTTAAGGTAGTATGTAGCATCATTTATGTTAATATTTTAAACCTAGATTAAGGATTTTGGGGTTTTTAATTCTTTAATTTTATGTTTGTACCTTTTTTCTCTTACACTAGAAATCTTTGTTCCTGGTGACAGTAACATAGCAACTTATTTGCTATATCCTGTTACTTACATATGAAAGTTTTAGAAAATAATACCAGTGTTAACTTATTAATTACCAATGCGGTAACTTAAAATAGTTTAAGATTTTTAAAAATTTTCTTTTTGACCTTAGAATATAGACTTTAAGAATGTAATTCAAATTCTGTGTTTGAAAGCAACTGAACCACAACTTGATACATAAATTTAAAAGTTAAGTTGGTATATTTCGTTTGGATTTACTTTTCTTATCAAACTAACTAAAGCATTTACGTGGTTCCAAAGTCAAATATATAAAACCATGTATATTCAGAGAAAACTAGCTTGTACCTCCTGTATGTAACTACTTTTTATTGGCTGTTCATTTTTCCTTACATCTTGTGTTTTGTTTTTTCATACAAGCACATATATGTGTGTGCGTAGGTATTCATATTCTCTGGCTCTCTGTTAGATAAAAAATAGTATACACTGCAAAGTATTCTGTACCTTTTTATTTTTTAACAACATATTCTGGGCATTACTCCAAAGCAGTGTGTGGAGATCTCATTTTACTGCTATTAATATACCAGTAAGTGGATTTACTGTAGTTTATTTTCTCAGTACTCTATTGAATGAACAGAGTCCATTTTTTTTCCTGTTCCAGTGTTGCCATAGTCTTGTGCATATGACACCTACCTCATAGTTTTGTCATTTTGTCTTTGGGACTAATCCCTAAAGTGGGTTTGTAGCTTCAGAGGATAAATTTGTAAGTAATTTTGCTAGATGTTGCCACATTTCCCTCCACAGGTGTTGTACCATTTTTCCTTCCCATATGCAGCGTGTGAATGCTGCTTTTCATCAACGTTTTCAACAGAAGTATACTGTCATATTTTTTATTTTTTTCATTCTGATCCTGAGGAACTATATCTGAATATAGTTTAATTTTGCATTTTTCTTATTACAAATAAGGTTGATGAAGGGTCATTTGATTTCTTTTTCTATGAACTATTTACATTTCTTGCCTATCTTTCTATTAGGTTGTTAATCTTTTTATTTCTCAGAAGCATTTTACATGTTAGAGATTGTTGATTTGCTGACATAAGTTGAATTTTTTTTACCCATAGTTTGTACAGCTTTTTAATTACAATAAGGTTCTATTGATTAAAACTTAAAATGTGTACAGTCTTTGGCCCTGCAACTCCACTTATAGGAATTTACCCTAGAATGCTACACAGGCATATATATAAAAAGATATTAATAGTCCTGGCAATACCACTCCTAGGTATATAGCCAAGGGAATTGGAAACATAAGTTCATTCAAAAACTTGTACATCAGTGTTTATAGCAGCATTATTCATAATAGCCACAAGTGGAAACAACCCAAGTATCCAGCAATTAATGAATGGATAAACAAAATGCATTATATTCATGCAATGGAATACTATTTGGCTATAAAATTGAATGAAGTACTGATACATGCCACAACATGGATGAACCTTAAAAATATTATGCTGATTGGAAGAAGCCGGACACAAACGGCCACATGTTATATGATTTCTTGTACGAATTCTATTTATGTATGTTTCCAGAATAGGCAAATCCATAGAGATAGAAAGTACATTAGTGGTTGCCAGGGAATAGGTAGGTGGGAGAATGAGGAATGTTTCCTCATGGTTGTGGAGTTTCTTTGGGGGATGATGAAAATGTTCTGGAATTAGATAGTGGTGTTGGTTGTGTAACCTTGTTAATATTCTAAAAACCACTGAAATTTACACTTGAAAATGGTGAATTTTATGAGACGTGACTTATACCTCAATAAAAAATAATTTAAAATGCATAACCTCATCCTAATCATGAGAGAATATTAGACAGATGCAAATTGAGGGACATTCTACAAGTAATTGGTGAAAAATATACTGTTACTTCTCAAAAGTGTCAAGATGATGAAAGTGAAAAATAAAAGTATTAGGAACCTGCCTCAGATTGGAAGAGCCTAAAGAAATCTGAGAACTAATTCTGAACCAGAAAAAGAAAATGGGATAAGTGGCAAAATTAAAATAAGATATGTAGATTAAGGTATTGTAGCAATGCTAATTTCCTGGTTTGGATAATTATACCATGGTTATAGAAGATTTTAACATTTGGGGAAGTTGGGTGTAGGTAATACAGGAAACTTGAATTAGTTTTGCAGCTTTTCTGTAGGTTTAAAATTATCTTAAACTAAAATGTTTAAAAATAAAAAATTAATTACAACAGTTTTACGTAAGGGGAAACTTCGTAGATATCTGTCAATAGTGGAATGGTTAAAATTGTGGTACATTCATACAGTGGGATACTGAGTAGCTATTAAAAAGAATGTGGATCTGCATACAGTAACATGGAAAAAGAAAGATTAAGGAAAAGTAATATGCATACTGTTATCGATTTTGTAAAAATATTTTTTAACCTATAAATGTACATGTATGAAAATATGTGCCAAATTTCTAACCATGTGATTACGTATGGAAAATAGAATATATATATATATATTTCTTCAAAATTTTACAGCTTTCATATAGTCATGTAACAGTTACAATTTTTTAAAAAGTGTGTAGTGTGTGTGTACACAAGGGGTCTTCAAAAAGTTCATGGAAATGTTCGCATTATCTTTTAATTCCATTTTTTCCTGAACTTTTTGAAGTACCCTTGTGTCAGGCTGGATGACAGACCCTTCTACCCCATCCTGTGTGGGTCCTGAGCCAGGTAGTCAAAAGAAAAACTGAGCAGCTGCAGGCGCAGTGGACATGCTTTATTTTTAGACGCAAGCTCTGCCCAACAGCGGTTCAGAGCCGCTGCCTTCCGTACTGAAGAGTACACAAAAAATGACAACAACCCCAAAGGTACGCGGGCACACGCGCGCACTGACTACTCTCACGCAGCTTGTGTACAAAGGACGTGCTCAATCATATCCAGTCAGATCTGATGCGAGGGGCCTGACTGTACTGACTCCACTTTCCTCACACCTTATGTTATTAGAAAGTAAAACAGAAGTCAACACATTTGACTGTTTTATAAAATGTTAGGTAGAAGAATAATACTAAACCCATGTATGTAGTTCCCTTAATACTGCCTTTTACAAATTTAGTATTTTGGTTCTTTGTATTTAATCTCATTAGCTAACTTTTAGGAATATTTGTACAGTGATTCATTGGTTGTTTACTCTGCCCTACTTTGAGTGAAATCCCAGAGAGTGCTTGTTTGGATGACAAGTTCTGATGACAAGTTACAAACTTCTGTTTACTCAGAGAGCTGTTAAACCCCTTCTCATATCTCCTTACAAGGGAGTCATAGTAGTAAACAGGGCTGGGTATAGGAGTTATTTTCTTCTTTTTTTAAATTTTTAATTAATTTTTTTAGTTGACAAAAATCGTGTGTATTTATGATATACAACATGATGTTTTGAAATATGTATACATTGTGGATTGGCTAAATCAAGCCAATTAACATATGTTTTACCTCACATACTTATCATTTTTGTGGTGAGAACACTTAAAATCTACTCTCAGCAGTTTTCAAGAATACAATACATTGTTACTAGGAACGGTCACCATGTTGAACAGTAGATCTCTTGAACTTATTCCTCCCTGTGTAACTGCAATTTTGTATCATTTTACCAACATCTTCCCCCACCTCCAGTCCCAGCCCCAGTAACCACCATTCTACTCTCTACTTCTGTGCCTTCACCTTTTTTTTTTTTTTTGTCTTTTTCGTGACCGGCACTCAGCCAGTGAGTGCACCGGCCAGTCCTATATAGGATCCGAACCCGCGGCGGGAGCGTCGCCTCACTCCTAGCACTGCACTCGCCCGAGTGCGCCACGGCCTCGGCCCACCTTTTTTTTTTTAAAGTCTACATATATGTGAGATTATGTGGTATTTATCTGTCTGTGCCTGGCTTATTTCACTTAGCATAATGTCTTCCAGTTCATCCATATTGCTGCAAATGACAGGATTTCCTTCCTTTTTATGACTAAATAGTATTCCATTGTGTATATATATATTATATTTTCTTTATCTTTTTATCTGTTAAAACACAAGATCCCTCCAGTTTGGTTTGTACCCTGGAGTACCCTAATGTGACAGGCAGCTCAGGAACAAGTCTAGACCTTTTATCACAGCGGCTTCCTTCCCTTCAGCGTTTGTGGCTTTTAAGGATGACTTCTCCAAAGGGGGAGGATGCTCTTTTGGGGCCCGTACGTAACTTTGGATACTCCACATGCACGTGTGTTTTTGTATACATAGTTTTTTAAGTGCGGTAAAATACATAACACAAAATTAACTGTCTTACCCATTTTTAAGTGTACAGTTCACTTTTGTAGAGTCCACATTATTGTGCAACCTAAGTGGTATCATACAGTGTCTGTCCTTTTGTGACTGGTTTATCTCACTTTACGTTCTCAAGTTTCATCCATGTTCTATAATGTTTCATGTGCTTATATTTTAATCTGTTTTTCCACGAACTTTTTGAAGTACCCTTGTATTTTAAAACAAATGACACTCATCCTCCCACCATCCCTCAGCACCACAGATACACAGAACTGTTTACATGTGTTTTAGGCTAGGCTTCAAAACGTTGATCTTAGCAGTACTTGTTGCCCCTTCTGACCACAAATGTCTATAAAACATCTACTCTTTAAAGTAGTAAAAAAATGATGTTTGAATGGAGAATATATTCTTTCATCTCACAAATACTTTATTAAATGTGGTGTGAGAGATAAGATTAGAAAGCTACGAAAGTCATGAAAGCTCATGAAAAGTCTTAAAAGAGTTTAATCTTCACTGTGAGGGCAAAGGGGGGTCATATCAGTTAATAATTTCCACATAAGAAACAAACCTAAAATTTAGTGGCTTAACCACCATTTATGACACTTCTTTGGGTTAGCAATTTGGGTGAAGTCAGCTCTGGTTTGTTCATTGTTTTCACTTGGGGTTTCTCATGCTTCTGCAGTCTTCAGCAGGCGTGATTGGAGTTGGGTGATCTAAGATGACCTTGCTCCTGTGTCTGGCTGTTGGTGATGGCTGTTAACTGCTTGATCTACAAGGCCTTAATAGGGAGAGGCTCATGGGCTCTCATCTTCCTGTGGCTAGAAGAGATTTCTCTACGTGGTTGTCTTGAAGACCTCTGGAGGCCTAGATTCAGAAGTCCATGTTGTCACTTCCCCTAACTTTGGTTAGATCAAGTTAAGCCAGCATGCATCTAGGAAAGTGGAGAAATAGACTTTTGATGTTTCTTTTGATGGAATTGATAGAAAGTTGTTGTATAGCTCATTTTTTGCAGTAGCTCATTTTTTGCAGTATTCCATAGGATTGATAGGATAAGATTTGTATTTTTAGAAAGATCACTCTGAGTTTATTGTAAACAAATGTTTGGAGGGGGCAGGAAAAAGGAATCAAAGGCAGGTTTGTATGAGAGAGATGGTAGCATGAGTGTGCAGAGACATTATTGTATACTTTTTGTGCTCTGCTTCTAAACATGTCTGGAATTGGGATATCTTGAGATATTCCTTACTGATTTATGAAGGGGCAGAAATGGACTGGGGAGACATACAGCTGATCCAGAGAGGCTGAACTAGATCAGGCTCAACTGGAAATAATTGGTTAATTTTTGAAAAAACTTCCTAATTAGCTCAGATAATTTACAGAATTAAATTTTCTTTTTTAAAAATTAATCCAATTAAAAGTGTATGACTATTTTTTATCAGCATTCTGGTCATTGAGAGCTTAGAGTTGGAATGAAGGCAGATTTATTTTTGTCACCTTCCCATATCTGGTTGCCCTCACAGTTCCCCTCCATACCCAGGCCCTTCTGTTATGCCACATTTCTCTCCCTATCATTGTTCTTGGCTAGGGATGAATGATAGTTCAACTAAAGTAATTTATGCAGAGATGAAAGTAAAAAATTGTTTGCATTCTAGAAGAGATGTTTCTTAAATCAAATAGTTTCTAATTGGTAATATTTAAATATGTAATGTTAGTGAACAAAAAGGCAATTTGTTGTTTTTTTGCAAGGTGTTAAAAATTGCATAATAACAAAGATGTGTGCACACAGACTACAGTGTGTATCTGTTTTTATATTTAATCAGCATTGCAGACACATGTATCTGCATTCCATTGGTCTTCATAAAGCAGAGCGACAATGCCTGGGAAAGAATACCAACCATGGGAACTGAAAATGAGAAACGGATAGGGTAGCCCTCTTATGCTATCCGTTGTGAGCTATTTTAAGAGTTTTTAAGATTTTTGTATGAATGATGCTTGATAAATAAATAATTCAAGAGTAATACTTTGGGGTCTGGCATTTTAGAACGCACTGTTATTCTAATACCAAGGTCAAGGGTTCGGATCCTCATACCAGCCAGCTGCCCAGAAAAAAAGTAACGCTTAGGCCATTTATTGACGTATTCACCTACTGTTTGGAATCACTTGATTTGTAATGTGGATGGGTACCTATCAGAATTTTACCCAGATAACTAGGAAATTACTAGTAAATGCATATAGGCTACTTACTCATACATCGCTTTTTACTCCTAGAATTGGACTTTGTTAAGCTACTTAACTGAGTATTAGATTTTAGACTTAAGAGTTTGCCAACTGCTGTCTAGCCAGAACTTAAAAGTACACAAATGTATATGTATTCTTTTGTAATCCAGTGTTCTATATTTTATGTGGTTCATATTGAAAATCTATTACTTTCTAATTTATTTACACAGAGGTGAAACTAAGTTCTCTTAGTAATCCTCTGTGACAGGTTAGACAGTTGACATTTTGGGGTTGGATATTAGTAAATTGACAGTAATCCATATTCTGCTTCCCAGTTCACAATTTATATACAACTTTTTAAAAATTGATGTTTTGTGTGTTTTAGCGATGCCAGTACCATTTCCCCAGCACTCTAGTATTATGATTTTGTTGACATTTATTGAAGTACTGCTGAGTATAAATTTCAGTTTCCTGAGGTCAAATGTACCTGCTTCTTTTCCATGAAGAGGAAGTGCCTAAAACTTTCAGTCACTGAAAGTTAATTTCTAAACATGGGTGTAGTGGATAGGAGGAGCCGGTTCTGAAGGAATGCCAGAGAATTTATAAGCTGAATTGTACAAAGCCTAAGATAAACCCGGACTTGGAATAATTTTCTGTGAAATGTCATATTCCATCATTGATCTCCCAAACATAAAAAAAAAATCTGTTATTATGGAAGTTTTTATACACAGAGAAAAATGCAGTGACCCTGCCCTCCATGTACTTCTCACTTCTCTTCAGTAACCATCACTTTTCACTCTTAGTTCTTCCATCTATGCTACTCCTCCTACTTTTGTTTTACTTTTATTTATTTTTTTTAGCTGTAGATTTTAAACCAGATTGCAGGCATCATCTCCTCTCACAAATAAGTATGTTAGTATGTATCCCTAAGAGATAAGGATTTCTGAAATCTCTAACTTCATACCATTGTTACAATAATTATGGCTCTGTAGTATCATTTAATAGCCAATTTATTTTCATATTTCCATGATTGTCTCAAAATTATCTTTTTTCCAGTGAGTTTTAGTCAAAATCCAAAGTCCACTCATTGCTTTTGATTAATATTTCTTTAATTTCTTGTAATCAATATACTGTATAGTTCTCTTTTTTCCTGTTACCCATGTCATTTCTTTGTTGAAACTAGGCCATTTGTTCCAAAATTTTTTCCACATTCTGGATTTTGCTTTTTAAAATGAAAGGGGACAGGAAAATTAGTCTCAGAAGAGATCCTTTTTCCATGCCACTAGTATTTTGTTGAGTACTTAACCCATAGTGAGATAAGAGAAGGGCTGTTTGAAATGGATCATTGAACAAAACAGACAAAAATCATTTTTTTCATGACATTTACATCCAGGGGAGTTAGACAATGAATAAAAATGGATTGTAAACTTTGTGAGAAATTCTCTGAAAACAGTAGGGCATAACAAGGGGGATAGGGAGTTGTAGGACCTTGATGGACACGTAAGATGGCTGATTGAATGCAGTAGGAGCCAGGGAGAGTGGATCAGAAGAGGAACAGGATCTGATTTACATTTAAATGGATCGCTTTGGCTGCCGAGCAAGTGTGGAAGCAGGGGACCCCTTTTGAAAGTATTCTGTAATCCAGGGAGGAGTGGGTAGAGGACCTGACCTGGGGAGAGCAAGCGAGCCAAAGAGTAGTCAGGCAGGGTTCTGACTCCAGCAGCTGGAAGGATTGAAGAGGAAGGAGGGGCACAGAGGGTCTCAGAAGGCTTTGTCAGAGGCAGAGGGTGAAGAGCTGCTCCATTTCCATTCACTGTTCTGTTGATAAAGGACTCGCAAAAGCCATTACTTTTTGAAGGGTGTCCTGGTATGTTAAGGGCCTTTTGATTTTGTTGAGTAGTTAGGTACTTAAATGATCCTTTTTTTCTTCTTTTTTCTTTTAAACTTTGTGAAATGCTTTGTTTTAAAATGTTATTTAATGGCTTTGAAAAACTAACTGCTTATTTATTATTAGACATTGAGAAATTTGCAGGTTGGAGTATTAATAACAATTGTACTTGGCTATTTTTTAAAAATTTCAAAACTATAAAGAATTAAAGAATAAAAATATGAACACTCATATTCCCTTCATCTAAATTCAGCAAGTAACATTTTGTAGCATTTGATTTAGAAAATATGTATGCACCTTTTTTTTCCACAAACCATTTGACAGTAAGTTGCACACACCAAAAATACCCAATAAATTTAACATTAGTGCCATATGATCATCTAATATATAGTAATATTCATATTTTTCCTATTGTTCCCTTTCATCCAGGATCTAGTCCAGGAGCACCCATTTGGTTGTCATGACTGTGGTCTCCTTTACTCTAGACCAGTCTCCTTGCCTTTACTTTCATTTTTTTATGACATTGATATTTTTAAGGAGACCAAGCCAGTTGTCTTACAGACTCTCCTACAATCTGGATTTGTCGGTTTCCTCATGATTAGATTCTAGTTAAACTGTGAAGGTGTACTTTTACCTTTTGAAGACTTGGAAATAGAAGCATGGGGATAGTGTGGGTTTTACAAAGGCTTTTGTAAGTATCTCTTCCAGTTACTACCAAGTATTAGCAGAGCATCTGATCTTGCACTAAACATTGTCACAGAGTCAAAGAAACTACCTTAAATCTGAGGGATTTTAGATTTTATCTTGGGAACTCACAAACTGCAGAAAAATACAGATTAGGCACAGTCTTTAAAACAGAAACTGAAAGCTGGATTTTGACACCTTTAGATATGGAGTGTGTTTTCAGATTTGACCTAGTCCCCCACTCCCATTATTTAAATAATGAGCTTCCCCTGAGGCTTTTGAGCATATGACCCCTATACCCATCTCTTTCATTTTATAGCTAAGAAAACTACAGGCCTGGAGAGGTTAAGTTGCTGACGAACACCTCATTAGTAAGGGACAGAATAGTCAGGTCCTGGACCCTTGGTCTCTTGAAGACCCAGTTGATTTTCTACCAGAGCTCCAGTGATTTGTATTGACTGGACAAGTAGAAAGTTTACAGTCTTAGCATCTTCCATGATTAGGGGAGGTAAAGGAATCAGAGATACCACAGAATGAACTTTTATCTTAAGTAATATAGGTAGGTCCTAAATTTATTTTACAAAGTTCTTTCTATAGCATTTTAAGACAGTGGATTTCTTACACAGGTTTAGTATCCTTTATCTGAAATGCTTGGTAACAAAAGTGTCAGATTTTGGAATATTTGGAGCATACATACCAGTTGAGCATCCCTAATCCAAAAATCTGAAATTCTCCTGTGAACATTGCCTTTGAGCATCATGTCAGTGCTTTAAAAGTTTTGAATTTTGGTTGGTTGGTTTTGGTGGCTGGCCAGTGAGGGGATCTGACCCTGTGACATTGATATGATAAAGCTGTGTTCTGACCAACTGAGCCAACCAGCCAGCCCCAAAAGTTTGGATTTTGGAGCATTTTGGAATTCAAATTTTCAGGATAGCAATGCTCTACCTTGAAAGAAAGTGAGCTGAGGTGCCGGGTACTGTTCAAGCTTTATTAAAAGAAGAAAATCTGCCAAGCTGTACTCAAAGTGGCAGGCAGCCCAGGGCTGCCCTGAAAATGGGGACAGCCACAACAATGGGTTTGCAAAGGTTTATATTAACTTTTGGGTGCAAAATGTACAGGGGGAGGGACCATTAGGTTGATGTAACTGGCTGGAGAACTGCACCAATGCAGAAGCCAGAAAGTTGTTTCTAAGTCAGGAGGCTTCTGGTAAAGGGAAGGGGCTTGGTGCTGGAGTAGAAGACGAGGCTGGCAGCTATTTCATCCTGGTGCTTATTGTATGCACAATGGCGCTGGCCACATCCAAAATCCATCATACCTGTATCTCTTTACAGTATTTTTCATAGTAACTTTCTTATTTTTTTTTAGCTACAAGGCTTTGGCCGACCAAGTGTATACCATGCTGCTGTTGTCATCTTCCTTGAATTCTTTGCGTGGGGCCTGCTGACAACTCCAATGTTGACTGTAAGTATTACTGAACTGGATGCTTATTTATAAGAGCAAGGGAGAAGTTCTGAGGCATACATCCCCAGGTATATATGTGTAGGTATATGGAATAGCTCTTGATAGTGACTTAAGAGTGCTCGTTCCATTGGGTTGTTTCTACTGTGTGGTCTGAGAACCACCTGCAGTGAAACACCTGGGTAAATATTCGGGGGAAGCACTGCACTCTCACTGAACCAGAGTCTTGGGAGTGGTGTTATATGAATGAACTGTATGTATTTAGGAAGATCTTTAAGATACTCTATAATAAATAATGGCAAAGCATTGTTGAAATTTGTAAAATCTTTATGTGGATGTTAATGGTCTTTAACTTAAGGACATAGTAAATAGGAGATTGGTAAGTACCTTGTAACATTGAAAGTAACAATGGTAAGAATGTCCAAATTTCTGTTTTTGGTAGCTTATCTACAACCATTTTCTTCAGAATTTCCTAGCAAGGACTTGGATGTTTGATAAATGGTGTGGTTATAAGGAAGAGAAATACCAAAAAAAAGATTGGAGGCCAGATTTTAGGTGCCTACACACTTAATTTTAATAAAGATATTTTAAATTGGCCTTAAGTTTTAGTTGTCTTAAATTTTCTTTGAAAATCATTGGTGGTTAAGTCTTCCCAATCATCACTTTGCCTTACCAGATAATCCCTTTGGGTACAGATATCTTTGCTCCCCAATTAAGTTTAGAAAATAGAGAACTTTAGATAGTGGCTATTAGCCAGGTAGCCTTACATAAGATTTTGGTATAAACTTAAAATTTTTTATTCTTCTGGCACATTTAACACAGTTTGATTAATGAAAATTATAACTCTGGGTGAATAGTGGACTTACAAAAAATTGCCTGTATCTTTAATCCTCTTTTGGTCTTTCTTATTGCCCTTCCTTTTCCTTCCTAGTGCTTTACTACAGGTAAGTAGTCCCCATTCTAAGTTTTTTTTTTTTTTTTTTTTTGACCGGTAAGGAGATTACAACCCTCGGCACTGCGTGGTCCACACCACGCTCAGCCAGCGAGTGCACCGGCCATCCCTATATAGGATCTGAACCTGCGGCCTCAGCGCTACCAGCGCCGCACTCTCCGAGTGAGCCACGGGGTCAGCCACCCCATTCTAAGTTCCATAAGATTCTGCCTTTCATCGCTGTGTCCCTAGTGCCTAGTGCTGCCTGGGACACACAGTTAGTACTTAATGTGTTTCTCCAAGACGCATTTTTAGTATGAATGTAGACATACCAGGCCACTCTTTTTTTTTTCCCCAATATTTTTTATTACGTTAAAATACACGTGACATAAATTTAACATCTTAACCATCTTGAAGTGTGTGGTTCAGTGGTGTTAAACACACTCATAATGCTGTGCAGCCATCATCCCCGTCCATCTCCAGGACTCTTTTTGTCTTGCAGAACTGAAATTCTTTACTCATTGAACTCGCTATATCCCCCTTCCCTCAGTCCCTGGCAATCACTATTCTTTCTATGAATTTGACTACCCTAACTGCCTCATATAAGTGGAATCATACAGTATTTGTCTTTTTGTGACTGGTTTGTTTCACTTAGTGTAATGTTCTCAGGGTTCATCCACATTGTAGGATGTGTCAGAATTATCTTCCTTTCTAAGGTTGAATAATGTTGCATTATGTGTATATTCTACATTTTGTTTATCTATTCATCCATTAATGGACACTGGGTTGCTTCCACCTTTCGGCTATTATGAATAATGCTGCTATGAACATGGGTGTATGAAAATCAGTTCAAGTCCCTGCGTATAATTCTTTTTGATATATACACAAAAGTGGAATTGCTGGATCATAGAGTTATTTTTTTTTTTATTTTTATTTTTTTTTACTTTTAATAGTAGCTATCATGATGGGTGTAAGGTAGACCAGGCCACTCATTTTAAGGAACTATTTTTTTTGTTTTGGTTTTTCAGTTTTTGGCTCCAGTTCTCTGATTTTCTTTTTCCCTCAGCTTTTTCCCCCTCCCCGCCCAATCATTTTGTCTTTAATAACCTGGCAGTAATTCAAAATATGAAAAAAAGAGTCAAACTTCTTCCCTTTAAAGGGGATGCTACTACGATTGCCTCATACAAGCATGATCAAAGGCCATGATGGGACTGGATTCCAAAGAACATGGGTGATAAGGCTTCTGGCTCACAGATTGAAGAGTTTGGTTGTGGAGTCTCCAAGGGGTAGGAGGCAGCAGATGAGATGTGGAACTTAAGGGACCCTCAGAAAACAGACTGTGGTTGCTGTGTCATACATAGCACCTTGAAGCGTTTCCTGATGATGATTCAGTGTCATGAGTATTTGTTGTCTGGGGAGAACTGAGCTGGATGGTTTCAGCCGGTTTGTTGTTCCATAGGGTCAGATTTCTTTAATGTATAGAGCCAATCTCCCTGCTCATTGAGGTAATTCTGGAAAATGATAAACCAGATTTTCCAATTCTATCTGCAGCTCAGTCTGCCCAACTGCCTCTCGTTTCCCCCAGCTTCTTTAGGTTACAGAGTTTCAAAATAGTATCTTTCTGATGCAATTAGTTGCCTGTAATCTGTTCTAGTGGTTTGGTAGGTTTCTCAATATAGAAGTAATCCTGTGATCATTCTTTGTTTGGTAAGAATTAAATTGAAATGAAGAAAGAATACCTTAGTAAATTTGATGCCCTGTCAGAAATTCTAAACCCACCTTCCAGACAGTAAAAATCCTTTGGCCATTCTGACCCTCTACTAGATTGTCAGATCCCTTTTTATTTGAATACTTTTAATTTTAATAGACCCCAGAGATTGATGCACCTTCCTTGTAACTGCCCAAAGGAGATAGTTTTCCTAGGATTTCCATGTCCCTGGTAGACCCTGGAATGCAGTCTTAGCTAACATGCTGTCTACTGCCTCTTTAAGGTTCTGAGCACTCAGGCTGCTTGCAGACATTTGGCTAAAGTGAACATTTAGGTATGAGGAGTACAGTGGCTTGCATCATTCTGTAGCATCGTGGAAGAAGTGTTGCTGAGTTAGTAGATGTGCTCATTCTGTTTTTCTGGCCTCCTTGGTGTGGTGTAATTAAGCTAAATGTCTTCTACTTTCCTGACTCCCGCACCCTTCCCACCACAGTGTGCTAACCGTATATCTTTTTTAACTGGGGAGACTGGTTCACTCCTCTTCTGGAAAAAGGGATTTTCTCTGGCATATCGCCTCCACTTTTTGCCCTTTCTGGTTGAACAAAGAAGTGATAATGTTGGGTTGTTTGATAAGGAAGAGACAAAACTAGGGTTTATTTCTGTATAGCTGAAGTTCATTTATCCTCTTTTTTTATGCTGGAGTTTGCTGTTGTCCAGTTTCTAGTTCTTAGCATCTTGAATTCATCACCCACCATGGTGTAACTATTAACCTGTGTTCTTTTTTTTTTTCCCTTACTGTAGCCAGTGGACAGTACTCTCTTATTTCCATCAAGGTGAGAATAATCAATCTTGAGAACATAATTTGGAAATCCAGAACAGTACATATGTATTAAAATTTGTCCAGTCTGAGTAATTGTGCATCTGGCACTAATTAGCACCTATTTGGTATAGTGTAGAACAATTTACTTCTTAGTCAGCAGTCGTTTTCTTCTTGAGATTTGTTGTCTTCCTTATGTAGCCATGGCCTGGATTGCAACTTCATTTTGTTTATTAAGCACCATCAGAAAGATCTCTACTCTTAATACACCAGGGGAAAATTGTAAAATTGGCCTCACACAGTGGGCTTACTTCTAGTAGTAGTAGTAGTAGTAGTAGTAGTAGTAGTAGTAGTAGTAGTAGTAGTAGTAGTAGTAGTAGTAGTAGTAATTTGTACATAAAAATGACCTCTTTCTTGTATTATGTTTCTGCCTAACGTTACTCTAGTCAAAACATACATCCTGAGGGCCTGACCTCAGTTTATTGTAAATAATCTGATTAAACCAATTTAAATGTCTTCATGTATATTTAAATTGAAGACTTCTTTCAATAAAAGTAGACTTAATTTTAGTTCCTGTAAAATGTAGGAGCTTCATTTCTTGCGATTTGTGGATTTTCTTTTGCAAGCTGACCTTCTTGAAATCCTGCTATAGATTCAAGGACTCAGTATTCCCCACTACACCTTCTTTTTGTGTGCTGATCTGATAAGCTAAAGAATGCTCTTTATACACTTTCCTGCCACATTTAATTTTCTATTCCTTCTTCCTAACTGACTCTCAAAATATGTGTCCATTCATTCATTGAATAAACATGTATTCTGTTTCAGCAGGCCCTTATTTGCTCTGCATTCCAGCCCTCCTATTTCTTTCATTTAATCATTGTTTCCTTTCAGGAGCTGGAGTGGTTGGGATGGGATGAGACTGTTGCTAGGCATTTTTGCAGCAGCTAACTCCAGCACTTTGTTGAATAATTTGCTCTTCACTTGAAAAGGAACTTACGTGAAGACTGTCTTGCTTTCTGGAATCATTCCAGTTTCACCTTATGGTTTTGATAGTTTTCTAATGTTGACCAGAGTACCCGGAACCTGCCTGCTTGTGTGCCGTATAATTATTAAAATCAAATGAGTATTTACATCATCACTATTTGTTAAATCTTTGCTTTCTCTTGCACAGTTGATGGTTATGCTGTAAGGAGCATTAACCACACAGGTGCAATGAGCTTTGCTTGGCATTTACTCCTGTTTTATTATTGTGTATTGTAGTCTGTAGCATACTTTAAATCAGTAAACAAGTGAATGCTTAAAAAAAAGACCATTGCTGATCTCCAACTTTCCTTATTAACATTATAATTGTTATATTTGATATGGCAATATACGATAACCATTGGTGGATCTCCTTGTCTTAAAATTTGGTATATGAAACATTTGCTGTGCATTCTGATTTTGGTACAGATTTGTCAGTACTTTTAGTATATATCATTACATGGTTCCTGGCATCTCTTGTATCTGATGGGAAGTCAGCCGTTAATAAAAAGTGTCATTCTCTTTATGTCAGGGGTCTGCAAACTATGGCCCCTGGGCCACATCTGGCTCACCGCTGTTTTTGTGCTATCTTTGTGCCAAGAATGGTTTTTACGTTTTTAAATAGTTGGTAGAAATCAAAAGTGAATATTTAGTGGCGCATGAAAATTCATATGAAATGCAAATGTCAGTGTCCATAAATCAAGCTTTCATGGACCACAGCTCGGCTTATTGAATGTGGCTGCTTTTGTGCTACAATGGCAGTGCTGAGTAGTTGCAACACAGACCATGTTGCCTAGAATATTTACTATCTATCCCTTTGCAGAGTAAATGGGTTGCTTCCTGCTATACATGGTGATTCATGTTTTTCTCGTGCTGCATTAAGGGTTTCCTGTTTGTCTTTTGCAGTTTCTAGGCATGGATCTCTGTGTGTTTATTTTACCTGGGATCTGTTGAGCTTTCTGGTTTTGCAGATTAATACTTTTTATCATTTGGAAAGTTTTTGGCCATTATATCTTCAAATATTTTTGCTACTCCTTTCTCATTACACATATGTTTTTACACTTGATAATGTCTCACGAGTCTCTGAGGTGCTATTGTTTTCTTTTTTTGCCAATTTTTTTTTCTCCTTGTTCTTCAGGTTAAAGAATTTCTATTTATTTTTCTTCGAGGTTACTGATTCTTTCTTCTGTAACCTTAAATCTGCTGTTGTGTTCCTGTAGTGAATTGTTCATTTTCGTTATTGAACTTTTCAACTTCAGGACTTTTTTATAATTTTTATATTTTCATTGAAATTCCCTATTCACTGATTAATTGTTATTATGCTTTCCTTTAATTCTTTAAACATTGACTTCTTTAGATTTTTCAGCATATTTATAGTGGGTGCTTTGAAGTTTTTTGTCTGCTACTCATATATTTAACATCTGGGGACACTCAGAGATTGTTTCTATTAACTGACTTTTGTCCTGAGTGGGTTATACTGTCTTGTTTCTTTGCATATCTCATCATTTTTTGTTGAAAGCTGTACATTTAAATAATAAATTTTTACAACTTTGGTTTCTTACTTTTCTCCCAAGAGTTGTTTTTGTTTTACTTGTTTAGTAACCTGCTTGGACAGAATCTGTGAGGTCTGTCTCCTTTATAATATGCAGCTGTTGATGTTTTGCGTCCTTGAACTTTACTGTACAAATTTATGTAGTTTGTGTAAACAGCGTTATTCACGGGGAACACCTTTCCTTCTCATAAACTGCGGCTTTGGTAACTGCAGTCATTCATTGTGTGCCTATAACATCCCTGGACTCATAGGCTCAAGTAAGCTTTCCTGGTAGATAATATTTCACATGACATTGTTACAGTTCATTGCTGGAGGAATTAAATGCTTCCTGTGTGTTTCCACTAGGAGAAGATTCTTGGAAGTGTGTACCTGGTTTCCTCCAGACTTTGCCAGGTGTCCCTTTTCCCTTTTCTGATTTTGCTTTTGTGTGCTTTTGCTATAATAAACTGTAACTGTAAGTATAACAGTTTGAGTCCTGTGAATCCTCCTAGTGAATTACTGTTGACACAAATCCATTCTATTGTTGATGGACATTTGAGTTTCCAGTTTTTGCCTATTACAGATATTGCTGTTGTGATATTTCTTGTGTATGTCTTTTGGTGAATGTGTGTACATGTTTCTTAGAGTATATATCTAAGTGTGAAATTACAGGGTTGTGTTCAACTTCAGTATATACTGCCAAAAGTTTTCCAGAGTGGTTGAACCAATTTACTATCCAACCAGGCAGGCTTCTCATCTTCACCAACAATTGATATTTCATTTTAGCCATTGTGGTGGATACATTGTGGTCTGTTAATTTGCATGTGCCTAGTGATCAGTGAAGTTAACCCCTTTTACATATACTTATGGGCCATGTCAATATGTCTTTGTGAAATGTCAGTTCATGTGTTTCATCCATTTTTTAAAAATTGGGTTGTCTGCCCTTTTTTTTTATTATTTGGAGGAGTTCTTTATATAATCTGGATACAAGTTCTTTTTTGCATTTATATGTGTGTGTTTATTTGCGAACACATTTATTGCTTATATCTTTTCCCCATCCTTGGATTGTCTTTTTACTCTCTTACTAGTGTCTTTTGATGACACTAACTTTTAATTGAGTTCCTAAATTAATACATTTCTTCTGTTCTGGATTTTTTTTTTTCCTCTCTTTTAAATCTGCTATTTACTTTTCTACAGTTTGTAGTTCAAGAGTTTTAAGCATGTCTTCAATATCTTGGAACGTAGTAAGCATATTCATTTTAAAGTCTGTGTTGGGTAATTCCAAAATATGAAATCTTTGAGAATCTGTTTCTGTGTCTTTTTTTGTTTTTGTTTTCTTTTTTTAGTTTTGTTTTGTGTTTGTTTCTTGCTTGCAGTTTATTTCTTTTTATATATGGGTATCTTTGATTGTGTGCTGTCATTATATTTGGAAAAAACATAAGTGTGGTCAATTTGAAGCCTCGATCATGGCCTCTTTAGGAATGATTTTAGGTTTTTTATACTAAGTATCTGGAGGTGCTACCAGTCTTGAATCACTATAATGCAAATTTAAGGCTTGAAGTTTTCTGGACTAACAAGGTGTTGTGAAGCTGAGTTCACACCTGAGTTTGTATAACCCTTTGTGGGTGTCCACTTAAAGTTGCTGGTAGTTGTGGGAAGTAGCCAATAAACTATTTTTGCTGCACATGTTTTATGGCAAAAGCAACTTTAAGTGCTGAGCTTACCTTTTTGGATACTTGCTTTTCATTGCAGAGTTTATCTTATTTATATAGCCTGCCATTAATAAAGGCAGAAATCTTTCCCTTTAATTTGTATTTGAAATTGTCTTGATGCTTGTTTGGTTTTTTGTAGGTTCTACATGAAACATTTCCTCAACACACATTCCTCATGAATGGTCTCATTCAAGGTGTAAAGGTAAGAACAATTTCTGTGTGGTTTATAAAATACCAAAGCAAGGAATTTTTAATAGTTTAACTCTGGAGGCTTACGTGGGACTTGGAGAAATGATTACTATTTGTTCTGGAGACTTAAATTTAAATTTTTAGCTGGTTTTTCAAAGTCAGAATAAAATACATTACAAATTCATAATGATTTAAATTCATAGAATGATTAATGTGTACAGAAAACGTTCGTGCCTCATTGCTCTGGCTAGAACCTTCAGTCAGTTTAGCCTGTTGCTCTCATAGAGCTAACAGCCTCCTCTTAATTGCTTACAAGCAAAATCTGCATTGTTTTTGACAATGCCCTTAAGTTTGAACTTTCCCACAGCGTTTCAAATAAAGTTGGTTCTTTTGGAAATAACTTTGGAGGTTTCTTTTGTTGTAAACTGCCTCTCTCCATGGGCAAAATTTTTGAGCCACTACTCCAGGCACCAGCTTCTGTGTTTCTCAACTGAAACCACCTCTTAGGAGTGAGCTGAGTGAGGTGAAGGCTGTTGGTGCTCTAGTGTCCTCAGTCTATTGTGCCTGGGGTAAGGCTTCCACACTATGAGTGGGGGTTGGATGGAGGAAGGGATCCTCTTAATTCTCAGACACACTCGCTAGGAATTTAGCCTTTGCAACTTGGATTCAGAGGGGATGAGAAATGCTGGTGTCCTGCCTCTTCTGTTGAGATACTGTATCATTTGAGAGCTAAAGGAAGTGGGAGCCCCATCTTTTTGGTCACATCCTCCCAGAATAGAGCTTCTATCTGGCTCACTAGCTC
Organism: Cynocephalus volans; assembly: GCF_027409185.1. Classification (NCBI taxonomy): domain Eukaryota; kingdom Metazoa; phylum Chordata; class Mammalia; order Dermoptera; family Cynocephalidae; genus Cynocephalus; species Cynocephalus volans. Next base: position 157,400,494 of record NC_084465.1, read on the forward strand.
AGAGGTTGGGGAATGGAGTGGGTCAGGCACATGCCACAGATTCTTACTGTTGTTACTGAAATTTAGTAGATTTTCTTGAATAAATGTTTCTTTATTTGTTATATGCCCTTAGGACATTTTCTGGAAACTTTAAAAGTAATTTTTGCCATTTTTCCTGGTGAACAGGTCCTCATAGCTCCTTGCATTGCCATTCTGGACGTGGAATCCCGAGTGGCCTGTCCTTTTACTTGAACCTATTTGTGTCTTTACTTCAAATTGGGTTTCTTTGAGGCAGCATATGAGTATATTTGAGTCTTGCTCTTTAAACCAATCTTACAATCTTTGTCTTTTAATGGGGGCATTTAGACCCTTTATTTTTACCATGAATATTGATATGTTTGGGTTTACATATTCCATCTTGTTATTTGTTTTCTATTTGTTCCATCTATTTGTTCCCATTATCCTCTGTTTCTGCCTTGTTTTAAATTAATGTAGTATTCTAGTGATTCCATTTTATCTCCTTTGTTGATTTGTTGGCTTATTTGATGTGCTTTTATTTTTTAGAGGTTGATTCAGGGTTTATAGTATACATCTACAATTTATTGCAATCTACTCTTAAGTAATACTATACCACTTCAAGTAGAGTATAAGCATTTTACAACTGTATAGTTCTATTATTATTGATTTTTAAAGTGTGATTATATACTGCAGTTCTGTCTTTTTTAAGAGTTTTTATCTTTCAGAGATACATACTGAAATACATACAGATGAGTGCTATGATAACAGGAATTTACTCAAAATAATCCAGGGGGATGGCAGAAAGTGGGTGGGAGGTACAAATAAGATTGGCCATGAGTTGTTGATTGCTGTAGCCAAGTTTATTGTATATGTATTAAGCTTTTCATAGTAAAAAGTTAAAAAAAAAAAAAAATAGATGCCTGAAATAGATTAAAATGTTCTGTTTTTACAGCTCTTTATCTTGGATAAAATGCATGGCGTTTTTTCCTATTAGTTTTGCTATTTCCATTTAATTTTTAAATTATTACTATTTTACATGTTCATAATATAATTTTGTTTGTTAATAAAAATAAATAAATGACTTTGTACTTTATTCTTCATTGGCGCCACTGTCCCCTCAAATTCAGTTGTGAAGTTAGTTATAATATTTGTAGGAAAACAAAAAAGAGTCTTTAGTTTTAAAGCTTTTTAAGAGTATTGACCCAAACTGTTTTAGAAAAATATTTTGCCGGTTGCATGTTTTAAGTAAAATTTGTGCTTGAAACCTTTATGATGGCTGTATAAATTGTAAAACTTATATAAATACAAATAAATTGTAAAATTTATACACATTTGCTTCAGGAAAGCTGTATTTGCCATTCTTTGTATGCATTTAAAAATGTTTTAGATAATTACATTTAATTGAACAGTAAGCTTTAATTGCTATTTTGTCAAATTAGAACCTGTAAGGCTATATCAGAATTACTAGCCAATTAATTATGCCACCTTAGGCACCTACTTGGAAGCTAACTGTACTGAAGTGCCTGTGATTAACTTGGTTTTGCCTTCCACACCATGTTTTATCTCCAGTACTTGTTGGGTTACGGTTGCATAATATAAGTACATTCAATCCTCATTATTTGAGGATCCCATATTTGCGTATTCACTTACTGGCTAAGTTTATTTCCAGCTCCCAAATCAATACTCACAATGCATTTGTGGTGACTGGCAGACACGCCCAAAGCAGGGGAAAATTTGAGGGGCCTATTGTGTATGTTTCCAGCTGAGGTTATTAATAAGGCCACACACTGCGTTCTTGTTTCTTCTAGGAGTGATGGTTTTGTATTCACTAATTGAGTGTTCCTGGTGACTTTATAGAGCATGGCTACTTTGGTTTTTTAAATTAATTTATTTATTTTTACATTCTGAGGTGTTGCAGAGCAGTTGGGTGGAAGGGGGGAGAGAGAGGTGGGAAGAGGAGGAATGAGGGAGTGTGGGGCACGATCGAGGCCTGTGTCACCCCTCATTCTGGCAGGGGAGCCCAGGAGGCTTCTGGTAGCAGCTCAGTGGTCATCAGTGGGCTGGATGCAGACATTGAGGACATGGCTAAGGCCCTCAGCCCCCCACCGCCCTGGCTCGGGGACCCAGGGTGCTTCCAGTGGCAGCCTGATGGTTGTCACTGGGCTGCAGAGCACAGCTACTTTGAGTAATGAGAATTAACTATATTTCAGGTAAAGACTGGGGCTATGATGTCAGTTCTTACTTATAAATTATGCTCTGTAACTTCAGTACTGATGAAGTACTGGCCTAGTCAATCAAGGCACAATATGTCCTACTCACTAAACAGCTCTGATAATGTGGTCTGATGGGATCTAGGACCAGTTTGGGTAGTAAAGAAAAAACTGTGGAGAGAAGAAAGCCTTTGATTTTTTAGGAAATACGAGTTTTCCAAAAAGGCAAGTATTTAATTGTTTTTTAGCATCTTAATAAAACAGTAGGTTCTCCCAGAACATATTTTCAATATCTCTTATTGTCACGAAGAATTTGATTTCAATAATATTTATGTAAAGAGTAGATTAAAATACAGTTTAAATCCATAATCTATAAGACTATCTTTTTCTGTAAAACTGCATGATTTTAACTATAAATTTAATACTTGGCTAGTCATATCTTTTGTTTATAAATGGTGTACGTTCTATTTTTTAAGCATTGTATGAAATCTGAAATCAGAACTGCCCAAAAATTTTTCCTGGGTTCTTTGTGTCTAAGAAGTTTTTGTTATTGTTTTTGGTGTTGGTTGTGATTTCTACTGCCTTGCCTCTTAAATTTCTTTACATTATTTTCTTGACTAATTTTATATACTACCTAGATACTCGTGTATTTTATATTTAATTTTGAAGCAACATATAAAAGGTTTTCTTTTCCGAAATTCACGGAGCTGATTGTCAGTTCCTGAACCTTAGCCCTGCTTCCACAGGGCTTCTTAGTTAAAGGAAAATCATTTAATCCTCATCTGTTAACTCTCTTGATATGAGAGCAGACCAGATGTCGTTGAAGTCTCCTGTGGCTCAGGAATTGCAAGGGTTGATTCTTGGGCCATGGATAATTTTTTTATTTCAGAGGAGCCAAAAAAGCTTTTGTGTCTCTCCACTGAGTCCTCCTTTCAACTCCCCTTACTTCAGTTTACCTGTGTCTACTGTCCTGGACAGTGCATGCTGGGTTAACTGATGGCCCATAGGGAATTGGAATCTGTTCCTTTTTCTTCCAGACTATGTGAACGTGGAAACCTCTGTGAGTTGATTTCTTCTTAAAAATTCTATTCAATTCACCAAACATCTTCAAAAGCCTGTATTTACCAGGCCCTGTGATAGGCACTAAGGAAGGGAACAGAGATGGAAAGATTCCTCATCCCTCTGATTTTAATCTCAATTTCTAATCCAATAGAGAAGATAGACAAATAACAAGTAATTTTAATGGAGTGTTGAAATTACAATAGAAGAGATGTATACCAGGTGGGGGAAGTCTGTTTTGTGTCTCTTTCCCTGCAAATGGTGGTATTAACTCTACTTCAGTAGCTGAGAGACTAGATACAAGAGGAGGTGCTTCTCCCTACCAGTCAGGAAAATGACTAGCAGTTTACCGGGTCTACGTGTGGGAAGGGCATGCAGGCACAGCAAGGGCCTGTGTGAAGGCCCATTGGCACAAAGGAACATGGTGTGTTCAGAAAACTGGAAATATTGCATATAGCTACAGCACATAGGATGTGTGTCAGGGGCCAGATTTTGGAGGGTCCTATTTGTATGTTACTCTGAGGAATTTTTAAAATGTGTTGTTATGAAACGTCAGTACACAAAAGACAAATATAATGAACGCCCATGTACTCAATCACTCACTTCATTTTTTATCAGCATTTCTCTACTCTTGTCTCATCCATCCCCATTTCTCCCCTCACCCCCTTATCTGCAACATTGATATGACAGTGGCCAGCCGGCAGAGTGACTGGCAAATAGTGGGCCAATAGTAAATGTGAGTTTCTCTACTCTCTCTGCTTCGGTGTGGTGTTATCTATCTCACTCTCGCTTCCCCTTAGCTTCAACTCTGTTGTTCAAGTGGGATTATCTCCTTCTTCCTAAACTCACTGGGCAGAGAGAAACTTCACGTTGATCAACAAAGAATCTACTTTTCTGTTGGACATTTAGTGTTTGCACACTCATCCTTTTGAGGGTGTAAGGTGTATCTCCATGTGGGTGTCCTCATTGCACTAGTTAACACAGAGCTTTGCACAGAATAGATATGCCATATGTGTTTATAAGAACAAATAAAGTTTCTGGCTTCTTCCCGTATGCTTGGTGTGTATTCATCTTAAGGGCCACCATGGGTATGTGTATATTTCATATCATCTCTCTTTTTCAATTTTCTTCTGGAAAACAAGTTCTTTTACCCCTTCCTGCACTTTCTAACAGCATGCTTAAAATTTTTGTTAGAATTTTTTTAAAAATAGTAGTTTGCACTTAATGTTTCAAATTGCAGATTGAGTATATCTTATCTGAAATGCTTGGGACCAGAAGTGTTTCAGATTTTGAATTTTTTCAGATGTTGGAATATTTGCATTATGCTTACTGGTTGAGCATACCTAATCCAAAAATACAAAATCTGAAATGCTCCAGTGAGCATGATGGAGGATAGTTTGCGTGTTATGTCAGAGCTCAAAAAGTTTTGGATTTTGGAGCATTTCAGATTTTTGGATTTTGGATTTTGGAGCATTTCAGATTTTTGGATTAGGGATGTTCAACCTGCGTTCTGTTTTGGGGCCAATGAAATGAATTGGAACTAATGCATTTAGAAAATGAGAATGACAAGTAATTTGGGGATCAAATTATAAATCTAACCTCTCTTCCATTTTCTTCTTCAGGGCCTGCTGTCTTTTCTGAGTGCCCCGCTCGTAGGCGCTCTGTCTGATGTGTGGGGGAGGAAGTCCTTCCTCCTGGCCACTGTCTTCTTCACCTGCTTCCCAATCCCGCTGATGAGGATCAGCCCGTGGTGAGTGGCTCAGCCCTTCACCATCGTGACTGCTTTAAGTCACGTGTAAAGTATACTTACATCTGCAGAGCACTTCTTCACCATTCCAAAGCAGCTGTACCTGTGTTTTCATTTGTTCTCTTTGGTAATACTGAAAGGCAGTTTGGGCAGTTGCCATCATGCCCATTTTATAAATGGAGAAATGAGGACATTACAGAATTAAGTCTAAGATAAGTTGCATAGGTGAAGAAATAAAAATAAAAGAAGCCTCTAAGGGCACTGTTGTTGCCATGATGTTAGTTATAGGATTTCAGTCCTGGGAGTAGGCCAGCAAACTTCTGTTCTCACCACTATGGCTCATGTACAAGGTTCAAAAACAATGCACGGGGTCTTCAAAGAGTTCAGGGAAAAATAGAATGAAAAGATAATCTAAATCTTTCCATGAACTCTTTGAAGACCCCTTGTATTGTTTTTGTCAGCTCGTTGCTTTGGGGCACTGACATGAACACAGTCTACATCATGATAGGCAGGGGTGTCTTTTGTGTATACTGTAGTAAAACTGATAGCCTATTCTAAATCATAATATGAATTTGAAAGGGAAAAATGAACTCGAATGTGATAAATTGAGAGAGAGTAGTTAGCATGTAACCAAAGTCCATTTAGTTATGAAAGATGGATTGCAATTTGCACATGAAATGTAACAGTTTTTCTGGCAGCCACAGAGGGTGGTATTTTGGCCAGTATTCCCGTTGCTAAGATGCTCTTCCTGTGTGAAGAATACACTTAAATATGGAGGTTTTCGTTTTAATGCTATTAATAGATTTTCTTTGTTGGCTCACGTGAAAATATTTTCCTTTGGTTTATCTGATACGAATTTTATGTCACCATTTGTCACAGTCTGAGTTTTTTGGGTACCCATAATCATTTTATTTTCTTCCAAGTGATGAATTTTTATGAAATACTTTTTGGTATTGAGTTTTTTTGTCCAAGAACATGTCATGCTTTTCCAATGATTTAGTGTTCTTTTTAATGTCCTTTTGAAAGCTTAAAATTCTTTTCTTTAGATCATATACATTTCTTGTTAAGTTTTTGTGTGGAAAAAGCGAAGCACACACACAGACTGTGTGTTTTCCTCTGCTCCCACAGCACAGTTATCAACACAGAAGACCGACTCTGGCTTATGTGACCAAATGTGTGGGAGTTTTGTTCCCACCAGCAAGCAAGCAACCAATTCTGCAGCGGGCACCAGTGCCCCTCCAATTCAATTCCAATTCAATTCCGACATTATCTACCTGGAGATAGCATCAGATCCCACAGATCAAAGGCTTAGTCCCCAAGAGTGCTCCCCTCCGTCTTCAGATGCTAGTCACAGGTCCAGGGTTTTGGTACTTCTGACCAACCAGCTATTTAATCAGGGTTCCCACAACCCACTCCTCTTGTTCGATTAATTTGCTGATCGGCTCACAGAACTCAAAGGAACACTTGGATTTACCCATTTATTACAAAGGATAATTTAAAGGATGCAAGTAAACAGCCAGATGAAAAGATACATAGGTTGAGGTCTGGAAGGGTCTCTAGCACAGGAGCTTCTGTCCCTGTGGAGTTGGGGTGTGCCACACTCTTGGCAAGTAGAAGTGAAAACCCCCACGTTTGCTATCTGGAAGGTCTCCAAACACAGGCCTTTTGGATTTTACGGAGGCTTCATTACATCAGCACAATTGATTAAATCACTGGCCACTGGGGATCAACTTAACCTTCAGCTCTCTCCCCTCTCTGGTCCCACCTTGGTCTTTTCTGTGACCAGCCTCCATCCTGAAGCTATCTAGGGGCTGCTGGCCATCAGTCAACTCATTAGCATATGGAAAGACAGCACTTGGAGATTCTAAGGATTTCAGGAGTGTATGTCAGGAGACTGGGACATGGACCAATATATATTTTTAGTATATCGCAGTTTTATTCCTATGCAATTTATCCTTTTTGTTTGATTACAGAATGGGCTTTTCTTTCTTTCTTTCTTTCTTTTTTTTTTTTTTTTTTTTTTTTGTGACCGGTAAGGGGATCGCAACCCTTGGCTTGGTGTTGCCCGCACCACGCTCAGCCAGTGAGCGCATCAGCCATCCCTATATAGGATCCGAACCCGCAGCGGGAGCACCCCTGAGCTCCCAGCGCCTCACTCTCCCGAGTGAGCCACGGGATCGGCCCCAAAATGGGCTTTTCTAATTGCTTGGTTTTCTAGGTATTTTAATGTCATCTGTAAATAATTTTACTTCTTTCCTTCCAGTTTTCATGTTGATCACTGCTTTTGCTAATTAAACTGACTAGTGAATAATGTTAAATAAAAGTGATGATTATGGATTCAGTCTTTTTCATGTACATAAAAAGTGTGTTGTAATGTTTCGTCACTAGGCATTAGACTAGCTTTGGTGTTGAAAAATACTTATTTTTATTTTATTCAGAGATTTTCTTTTTTAAAATCAAGATTGAATGTCAAATTTTATGACTTTGTAGCATCCATGGAGATTATTTGCTTTATTCCCTCAGAAAAAATGTTATAGTTAATTATATTATAGATTTTCTAATATTGAAACATCTTTATATCCTGGAATAAACCCCACTTTTTGTTCTGTAAGATTCTGTTTGCTGGTATTTTAACTAAGTTTTTTTTTTTAAGTATCTATGCATGGGATAGAAATTTTTGGTCTTGATTACATTAATATTTTTTGTTATACTTTCTGCTTTTGTGTAGCTCTTTTAAAATCATTTGTTGCATGTGCATTTTTCTTAGCCAAAACTAGGAACCTGAAAAGTTTTTAGTCCGGTTGGCTACCTTTAAAACTATAACACTTGCTTAATTCTCTTAATTCTTTGTTTTTTCTCTCTTCATTTCTTTCTCTTTTTAGGCCACATATACTGACCCCTTTTGAGCAGTGACAGAATTACTATGCTTCTGCTTTCTCATCTTGATTTTAAGTTTATTTTTCTGTTTTTAAGTATATATAGATACAGATGTATATTTACATATTTCTTGGTTTGTAATCTTTACATGCTGTCTTTGGCTCTGGTTGTAAAAGTGTGCATACACTGCTTCTCTCCTGGATAATTAAAATAATCTTTTTATAGGTGGTATTTTGCGATGATTTCTGTGTCTGGAGTCTTCTCGGTCACATTCTCTGTGATATTTGCCTATGTAGCTGATGTCACTCAGGAGCATGAGCGAAGTACTGCTTATGGATGGGTAAGATAACAGACTATATATTTAACCAGAGCAATAATTAACGTTCTATTAAAAATTCACCAGATTTAACATTATTGGTAAATATTGATTTATATAAAGGAAATCTAAAGCAAATGAAACTTTAAAAGGGTTTTTATATAAAGTTAAGAATAGTGAGATAGAAATTGCTAGTAATTTGTTCTCTGATTTTAGGGTTGGAAGATCAACAGGAAAGATGAGTTGTCAGTTGCAAAGTTTTTTTAAAAGTTGGTTTGATTTGTTTCTTGTTAGCTGATCTCATGAGGAGCCTTAAACAGTAAACAGGTGCTAAAATCAGAAATCTGTGTGCACCAGCTTTGAATAGGAGAGGTGTCAGAACCTCAGCAATGTTAATCCATGGTTGTTCTATTAGTGGTTGTGTGTCTTAGGCACTCATTTGGGACATGGCAACTGTAAAAAAAGGACTACATTCATTCATTCAGCAAAGAAGTATTGAATAAATAACAAAAGTTGCAGGAGACTTTTTTTTGATAATTCAGAATTAGGCAATCTTTCTAATTTTCTCAGGCATGATAATGGTATTGTGGGTATGTAGGAGAAGAAAGACTTATTAGAAGATGGCAGCTGAAGCATTTTTGGTCAGTGTCACATTACTTTGCAAGTTACTTTTGATTGATTCAGGGAAAAGTTAGCTTGTGAGCATGTGTGGGCACATGTTCAGTACCTGGACCTGTAGAAACATGGAGGTGTGTGTTGTATCCTCTCTGCTTTCTCCATGATTGAAAATGTTCACAGTAAGAAGGTGGAAGAAGAAAGATGATCTGGCTGGATTGTGGGAATAGATGGGAGGGAGATTGAAGGCCAGAAACCCGGGTTATTTCTCTCCTTTACTGGGTCTTACTCTTTCTTTTAAATCCTAGTTCCTGGAATAGAGTAAGTGGTCACTCATTGCTGACTAACTGAATGAGTAACTTCATGAATCAGTGGTAGACATATAAGTAAGTTACTGCCGTTCACAAAACACAGTTTTTACTTTGTTGACTTTAGACATCAATAGTTGGAAAACATCTTTCAATCCCACTTGCCCTCTGACTACTACCTGCTCTCTCTCCCTTCCTTCTTCCCTCCTTCCCTGAATCTCCCTAATGCCACGTCCTAAAATGGGGTGGGAGGTGGCGGCACATCTCCATGGTGCTGTGGAGGAGGACAAAGGGAAAAGCTGGTGGGAAGGCTTCAGAGAAGGCAGGATGTTCAAGGTGGGCTCCTCAAGGCTGGCCAGCAGGGAGGTGAGGAGCCAGCTTTCTTCTATACCACGGGAAATACCCATTGAAATACTCATTTACCTGCAATTTTATTAGATTTTTGTTCCATGCTTTCAGCTGGAAAACTGTTTACAAAACTGTTGTGCTAAGCAGTAATACTTTAGGGAAAGATTTCAGAGAGGTAGTCTGGAACCAGAAATGACTGACTTTAGTTACCCTCTCTGGCTCAGCTCCTCACTGTAAAATGGCAGTTAGGGTTAATGCCTGATCACAGGGGCAGTGAGAGAAGTCAGTGACGCACACACGGTTGAGACAGTGCCAGGCTCAGGTGTGATCCAGCCAGCATCGGCGACTCAGCACCTAAGACTGTCTGGATTTGTCACAGGACCTAGGATGCTGGCCATTGACTACTTTTACATTTGCCCCTATACGCCAGTTGTTAAGATTATAGAACTAAAAGGGAAAAAAAGAAAAGATTGCAGCCTGTCTGTCTTATATATATAGGGAAATTTATTGCAATTAATTACAGGATGGGTCAATCAAGTTCTGAGGAGTATTTTGAGACCCATTAAAGAACAATATGTAAAATATGTGCACCTTTCTTGCTGAAACTCCACCAGTAAACCAAGAAAGTGGTAATTCTTTTCAGGGCCGCAGCAGTGAATAATCATATTAATAAGTAAAATAATGCTGAGAGTTTGCTGTGGTGAACTCATCCTTTAGGTTTATATACCAGAGCTATATTTAATATTAAGTGAAAGAGGGGTTTAGATAAATACACAAACAAAGCAAGCAAGATACTTTAAGTTTTAAGACACATCATTTTGCAGTTTTGTGGGGTCATAGACCCCATAGTATCTGAGGACATTGCATCATTGCTCCCTTGACACCAGAGAATGTTGGAACAGTGCTCCCATAGCACCTGAGGACCCTGCAGCAGTGTTCCCATAGGTGCTTGCATGTGATTGTAATTTATAATGCAGTTATGTGGTTGCCTTGAGCTTCCCAAAGTGGGAGAACCTGAAGGGCAGGAGTTTTGTTGTTTTCTTCATCTGGTACATAGTAGGTACTCAGTAAATATTGAATGAAGGAATTCCTGTTCCCCAAATTGGAATCTCCTCATCCTTTTTTTTTTTCCCCCCTCCAGAAATGTTTTTGTTTGGTTTTTAGCTTTTACAATATTTTTACTGTAATGCTAATTTCAGATATTTTATTTTTATATTAAGTTGGGGGGTGATGGATGAAGGAAGAATGTAATTGGCTTACCAGGAATCTTAGTTATAATCATAGATAATGATTTCTGTGGTTTCTATTAAAATCCATTAGAAGTTTAAATAACTAACATAAATAAATATGCTTTTGCCGCTTATTCAGGTTAAAATTTGGAGACTGCCCATTAAGCTTCTGAACATTTAGATTGCATTCTAGAATAAAGTGGACATTCCACATGCTTACAGATGTGCAGTGTGAAGAGGCTCAGTGTGGCTTCAGGTTGCAGGCATGGTCCATGGGCTCTGTGGTCTCTGTAGTGGACAGTGGTCAGATGGTAACAGGGCTGATAGAAATCCACAGCCCTCTAGTCAAAAAGCTTTAATATCTCCCTCAACAAATTTCTTTTTGTTCTTTTTTTGTTATAGTTTTTTCTCTTTCTAAGAATAACAGGGTTCCCCCCCCTCCCAGTGCTAATGAAATGGTCACCAAATGATAAAATGATGAAACACTGCAGTGTTTTTAGGTGGTGAAATCAAGCACAGTTCCTGAGTAATTTATAGATTTTATCATCAGCCCTGCAGGGATTTTTTTAATACCCTTCTTCCCACATCCCCATTCCCCAATTAAAGAGAAGACCAAAGAGTAAATGTTTCATTTATGGGGAAGGTTTTCACTGTTTTTATGTCTAATAAGATTGTTATTTTGGGGCTGGCCATTTAGCTCAGTTGGTTAGAGCGTGATGTTATGACACCAAGGTCAAGGGTTCAGATCCTCATACCTCATACAAAAAAAAAAAAAAAATCATTATTTTTTACTTTTGTAGCTCTGCAGGATACCTCCAGTTAGTTAACAGTTTGTAAACAAATAATTAAAACAAAATTACTTTGTCTTTTATTCTTAAAATTTGTGTGCAACACATTCCTTTTGTTTAAAGTCAGAGAAGGATGGCTGCAGGTATGCACCTGTTGGACCCTGGATAAGAGCGTGCTTTCTTGCAGATGTGCACCTGCAGCACTTTGGACCCTGAGTAAGAGTGTGCTTTTCCACAGGTCTCAGCCACCTTTGCAGCTAGTCTGGTCAGCAGCCCAGCCATTGGAGCATACCTTTCTGCCAGTTATGGAGACAGCCTTGTTGTGCTGGTGGCCACAGTGGTGGCTCTTCTGGACATCTGCTTCATCTTACTGGCTGTTCCAGAATCTCTGCCTGAGAAAATGAGACCAGTTTCCTGGGGAGCTCAGATTTCTTGGAAACAAGCAGACCCTTTTGCGGTAAAAAAAACTTGAAAATATTTACTTTCCTAAATACCTTCTTAAGCCAACCAAATAAAAATATATATGCATCCTTAAGGATCTCAACAGTTGTTTATCCATTTCTTTCTCTTATAAAAGTAGAAAAAATTTAATTGTAAGTAAAGGCATGACCTGGGGACCCTGCCTGTTCTGTTTTTGCCACAATGTCAGACAGTGAAAGAGGTGTTTAGAGAAGGAAGGCAGGAGTGGGCCTGGGAGCCAGCTGGTTAGACCTCCCGCCTTATCATGCAGTGATCAAGTTATGCGTGGAAAGTCATCTGTGAGGTGGAACTACTATTGATTAACCTGAATAAATTAACTAATCGAGTGTCTGGTGTGTAATGTAGCAAGGTCTCAGTAGACATTTGCTGCTTTTGCTATGAATTACGTAAGGGTTATCATGTGATGACCTAGAAGCTCTGCAGCACTTTCCATTCCTCTGATTACAGTGTACCTTTTGGTTCTGTTCAGCAATCCTATGTGTATAAGAAGGATTCTTCAACAAGGTTGTGACATTCAAAAAGGTCTTACTGGTCTGACCCTATGACTAGAGCATACTTATTTGTCTACCAGGTTTACAGGCAAATCAAATATTAACATTTTGAAGAACAGAGTGAAATTACATCTAATGAAAACCCTGTACTAATCGGGCTTTTTAAAAAGTGATGTTTTTGAAAGTTTCTGTAGGAATGTTTTTTCAGGGTCCGTTCATAGGATGTTCAAGATCTGTTTAGGGATGTGAACCAGTAATGAACAAAGATGAGCAAGTATTTTTTTTAAAAATAAGTTACAATATTTGAAACATATACCTCTGGAATTAGGGCTTATAACTTTCACAGAGAGATAGTGATAGATTTAATGTTAAGATTCGCTTCCTTTTATAATCTATTTGACTTTTTAAATCCACACTAATAGGTCAAAATAGTGAAGCCAATATCCTGCAGTGTTGGTACATTAGTGTGCATTGTCTTCTCATGTGTTTCCTTCTGTTTATTCTCAGTCATTGAAGAAAGTTGGAAAAGATTCTACTGTCTTGCTAATCTGCATCACTGTGTTTCTTTCATACCTTCCTGAAGCTGGACAGTATTCGAGTTTTTTTCTCTATCTCAGACAGGTGAGTCGTAGGCCTAGTAGTCTTCAGTAGCCTTTGAACACAAGGAAAATCAGAGATTGGGATCTGTAAAGATATTTTGGGGAAACCATTCTTGAGAAAAAAACTTGCTTCTGGTCATAAATGTAGGTGCTGACATATAATTAGTAGACAGGGAATCTTTAATGCAATGATGATTTAAAATATAGTAAGATATTTACTGTGGAAAAAATGTCCTTGATAATTATACAGAGGAAGAATTAGCAGAAATAGAACTTATAATTTTTCTTGATTTTTTTTTTTAAGACTATTTTTTTAGAGCAGTTTTAGTTTCACAGTAAATTAAGAGGAAGGTACAGAGATTTCCTGTACATACCCCTTGTTCCCACACACGCACAACCTCCCCCACTATCAACATTTTGCACCAGAGGAACATTGTAACATTTGTTACAGTGGATCGATGCATTATTATTACTCAAAGTCCATAGGTTATATTGGGGTTCACTCTTGGTATTGTACGTCCTATGGGTTTGAACAAATGTATAGTGATATGTATCCATCATTATAGTATCATACAGAGTAGTTTCACTGCCCTAAAAATCCCTTGTGCTCCACCTGTTCATCCCCCTCCTCTCCCCCAGTCTCTGGTAACCACTGATCTCTTTATTGTCTCCATGGTTTTGCTTTTTCCAGAATGTGGTATGTTTGGAATCATACAGTATGTGGCCTTCTTAGATTGGCTTCTTTCACTTAGTAATATGCATTTAGGGTTCCTCCATGTCTTTTCATGGCTTGATAGCTCATTTCTTTTTAGCAATAGACTGGATGTACCACAGTTTATTCATTCACTTACTGAAGGATGCCTTGGTTGATTCCACGTTTTGGTAATTATGAATACAGCTGCTATAAACATCCATTTATCATAATGTTTTAAATCTTTAATGATATCTATTAAATTTCACAGACCTGGGTCTCATCCCAGCCAGCTTGCTGAGTCGTCTTCAGTAGGCTGTAGCTCAGCTACTGCTGTAGATTTGAAGGTGGCTTGTGAGCAGTAATCAAAATCTTTCCACTCCTCTGATGTTTTTCTCTTTAAGAATTTAAACCCTACTTTGTCCTCCAAAATTGATCATTGGCTTAAGGCAATTAAAACTCTTTCTCTCTCTCTCTCTCCCTCCCTCCCCTTTTCCAACTGTTCTTGAGGTCTCTGGGTTTGCTCAAGCCTAACCCACCTTGCCATTGTGTCCTGCTCAGGCCTCTTACTGGTTTCACTGGAAGGAAAGCCTTTTCCAGATGGTTTATTCCACTAGGGCAGAGCAGGACTCCTCCTAAGATAAATCTCTTTATTTTTGGAAATAGTTTTGAAGAAAACTTTGTTAAATTTTCCGTTCTGGTAGTTTTCCTCAGAGTATGAGACTAATGTAGCATATAAGTAAAACTTTCTTCCAAGCATTTCTGTTTTGCTTTGCTAATTTTTGGTGGGTGGATGCTAGAGATTTAGAGGGAAGCGTGTCAAGACAATACGTGTTTAATGTAGAAAATTATACATGCATTGATAAATAAACTATGCATTAAATTAAATATGCATTTAATTTAGAAATTAATGTAGGAAAGATGGGAAAGCCCAAGGAAGAAAGTTTTAAAAAATCAGGAAATGCAAATCAAAATAACAATGAGATACAACTTCACAGGCACTGGGATGGCTATAATTAAAAGAACAGACAAGGATGTGGAGAAATCAGAACTCTCACACATGCTGGTGGGAATGTAAAATGGTGCAGGCACTGTGGAAGAGTCTGGCAGTTATTCAAAATGTTCAACATAGAGTTACCGTATGACCGAGCAAATCTTCTCCTAGGTATATACCCATGGGAAATGAAAACACATATCTAACACAGAAACTGGTACACAAGTTATTCATAACAGCAAAAAAGTAGAAACAACCCAAATGTCCATCAGCTGATGAATGGATTAATAAATATGATCTATCCATATAATAGAATGTTGTTATTGGCAGTAAAGAGCAATGAAGGACTGATATGTGCTATAACATGGGTAAACCTGAAAAACATTATGCTAAGTAAAAGAAGCCAGTCACAAAGGACCACATATTGGGTGATTCTATTTATATGGAATGCCCAGAATAGACAAATCCATAGAGACAAGAAGTAGTTTAGTAGTTAGGGGAAGGGTAGGCTGGGGAATGGAATTCCTAATGGGTGCCGTATTTCTTTGAGGAGCGATGGTTGCCCAAATCTGTGGATCTACTAAAGCCATTGAATTGTACACTTATGATGGGTGAATTATATGGTATTTAAATTTAAATTGTATGGCATTTAAATTTATTTACAAATGTAGGCTGAGAAACGATCCCTAAAAAAAGTTTCATTTTCAGGTTCCAGTTATTTTTTATTGCATATGATTAAACGGTAATAGAAGATTAGCCATGTCAGCAGCACTGGACTGGGCAGCCAGAGGCTCTAGCCCTAGCTCTTTCTTTAGCTACTTGTGTGACTGGAAGCGAAATATTCATTTATGAAATGAGAATACTGTATAAAATAACTATTAAGGTTCTTTTTCCATATTTTGTAGAATTTCAATATAGGGCAAAATAATTTAACTTTTTTAAAACTTGATACTTAAAACATAAAACTTCTAGGCATTTCACAGCTGCTGTTAAGGTCAGAGGCTTAGAAATCATTGCCAGCTAACTTTGGCTGCTCATTAAAATCACCATGGAATCTTTTTAGAACTTACCTGTGCTGGGCCATACCCTCAGAGAGTCTGTTTAACTGGTGTCTAGTGTGTTCCAGCATCTCACTGCTCCCCTCTCAACTCGACCCTTCTTTCCCCTTCTCTGTTGTCCACGTGATTTCAGTGCGCAGCCAGAGTTGAGAGCCACTGGCTTCACTAATGAGCAAATTCTGAATTAGCAGCATCAAAAGTCAAACCATTTTGTTTCATATTCACTCTGTTCCTTGATATCTTCATGTTTGTCAATTTGTGGGTGGGGACAGAGAGGGAATATGAAACAATAGACAGACATATAAGAAAAAATATCTGAAAAAATATTATCCAAAAAAATATTTTGTAATTTATGTTGTACCTGCTTATAATAATTCCTTATATCAGATTTAGATAAAAATAACTGGTGAGATAGGTTCAGCTTTTAGCACTGCCTATTTTGCAACTGTTTTTATGAACTTTCCTCAGCTATTTATCCTATCATTTTAATAGAACACAGCATGTCTTATTAATTATTTTTATAATATATGTATTGCTACAATGTTGTCTTTTTATTTCCATAGGTCATAGGTTTTGGATCTGTTAAAATTGCAGCATTCATAGCTATGGTAGGAATTCTGTCTATTGTGGCTCAGGTGAGTGTCATTTTACCCATACTTTTTTTTTTTTAAATACTTTTACCCTGATAACCATAGATTCACAGGAAGGCACATATAAAAGTTCAGGGAGATCCCCTAAACTGCTACCTCCATCCCATATCACCTGCCATGGTAACATCTTTTACAATTATAATGTAATATCAGATCCAGGAACCTGACATGGATATAGTCCACAAAACCATTCATTTTTTAATAGAATGTTGACATTATGATTTAGGAGGAATTAAATACAACTTTCAGTGCTTTTTAGAATATTTGTCGTAACTCTGCTGAGCCAGTTCTTTTGCTTTTACAACGACCAAAACCATAAATAATTACAGTCTAACTCTAGATATTGCAAAACTAACTTAACCGGAAGAATGTTTGTGTTATTTTAATGTTGAAAAGTAAGTAGAAATGAAAATCAGTAACTATTCCAACCCCAGCTGTCCCCAGGACTGAAGAAATGTGAATCACTGTATTTGAATGTTTGCAACATGTAAAAAGCATTAACTGTTTCCCCATCTGTTATCAATGTAGGACTACACAGGGCAGGGCCTCTGTCCTTTAAAGTAGTTACTGTTTTGTGTAGGTACATTAACTGTGTCATATGGGACTGCTGAGAGGCGCTTTCCCTGCAGTGGCTACCAGGCTGAGTGGAGCTCTCCTGTGATAACTCTCTTAAGGAGAAAAGAGAAGGCTGTGAAACTGTTTCACCCAAATGCTATAACTGACAAGGCTCATGGGGATGCATCAAGGCAAAGGCCTTTTACTTTTTTTTATCTTTGCTGAACCATGTTAGCAAATGTAAATTATGTTAAACTTTCAAGTTGATCATGATTTTGATTTGTTTTTTACATTAACCCTAGTTAGTTGATTATCCTAGAGTCGTTATCCTACTCCTTTTCACTGTCTCAACTAGTTGTATTTTGCAGAGTATATATTTGTTAAAATTAAACTTATATCAGTCCCAACTTTGAACCTCCAGTAAACTGAGCTGCCAGTAAAAGCCCACATATTCTTGTAAATGCTCAGCAGGGGTTTGCTGATCACTGATAGTTAAGTGACTGGTGTTTCTCAAAGAGACTGAGATATGTCCCTCTCAGTCATGATAACTGCTCAATGGTTGTGATAATCTTTTGGGAAGTACCAGCACAGCACCAGGTAGACAGGCTTCTCAGGGAGGAGGCTGAAGGTCCTGAGACCACAGTTGGTTCAGGAGTCCCTGCAACTCCACACCTGTAGAGATACATCAGTACCACCTAGTCGCAGGGTCACAGGTCAAGCACTGTGCCCTGAGAGGTCCTTGGTCATTGGTGAGTGGGCTTCACTGACAGCTTGCATTCAAATTCTGTGTGTTCACTTTGTTTCTCAGGGTTGTCTCCTTTACTTTGCAGACAGTCTTTCTTAGCATCTTGATGAGATCATTAGGGAATAAGAATACTGTCCTCCTTGGCTTGGGCTTCCAGATGCTCCAGCTAGCCTGGTACGGTTTTGGATCTCAGGCCTGGTAAGCCTCACCCTTAGATTCTCATGAACTAACAGACAGATGCATCTTAGAGGAGCTGTAGCTGGTTAAGTGTGATGAGAAGGAAGCAGGGATTATTTTATTGGTTTGGTGTATTCAACATTTCAAAAGCCGTTAGGCTTTGATTTGGGGAAGGGTGGAGCTAGGTAATTCCAGATTATTTGTAAAGATTGCCTTCAACTCAGCAGGCTTTCACTTAATCGTTGCTTAAGTGAATGTGTGTTCCTCTTTCCCTGACCCCCAATAAAGTTTCACATCTACTTTTTAAACACATTTGCCAGTTTTTAATGACATTGCATATAGTCTAAAAACAAGAAGACAGGAAAAATGACTGATTATAGCAAGCTTCACTGCGATAATTGAATGACCTTCGGCAATAGCATAACCTTTATAAAATAAAGTATTTGAGTGAGGTGAACACTAAGATCTCTTCCAAAACCACATGTATCCTGAGGCAGTTATTACTACTAGCATATTAGATTCCCATAGACAGGAAGGGAGTTCAAAATAAGCCTGTGGAATAAGAAGAAATAAAAAGAATACTGAGTTTCATTTCATTTTGTGGCAAGTTTCTCTATGTACCTGGTTGCTACATACCAGCATGCCAGTGTCCATTTTCAATATTAGCATTCATCCTCATTTTGCACACATGATGGACAAGTAAATTTAGAAGAACTAGAAATGCTTTAGCGGTCAGTGGTTAATTTGGGGATCAAATACTGTGCCCATTCTGTAGTTCTCAATTTCGTTTGAACTACTTCCTCTGTTTTTCTTTCTGTATGACTTTTTACCAGATCAACTTGGTTGATTCTTCTTGTTCTTTTTGATTTTGGTCCTGTGAACTTTGGTTCAGTAGCTGATTCAGTCAAACTCATGCAGCATTGTCCCGAAAAAACTTGGTCATCATGAAGCGTATTTCTTTTTCGATAAGGACCATCCCGAAGGCCATCTGGCTAGGTGGGTCACGAGCCCAGTTGGGGCCTCACTTTGCTTGCGCTTCACAGTGACACACACTGAAGCCTCTTTCATTGAGAAAAGAACAAACATCCAAGGGAAGCAGGCTGTTTCCTCAGTTGGTGGCACATTATGCTGTGCTGAGGGGGAGCAAACCACAGTGTGAAGCAGAGCCTCTGAGAAGTACAAGGAGAAAAGAAGAAAGTCAGTGGGGAAAATGTGGTATTTACAGAAACAAAAGAAATCTCCTTATGAACTTTATCAAGCTGATGTCTAAAGATGGTAATAGGGAAACCAGGGAGAAGAAAATATTTTGAAAGAAGTAAAATAAATGAAGCTTTCCCAGACCTTCTTTCCCTGTGCCAGCCCGTGAAGTGATTAGTATTGACAGTGTGATGTGCAACCTTCTAGGTTAAAAACAAATCCATTTTCAAAAGGGGAAAAATAAGTAAAACTTAACATGAGAGAACAGAAGACATTTGTACTTTTGCCACTGATGACTGTGTCCTGAACAGTGAACTCCTTGGGCTGGTCTGTACCTGACCACAGCCTGACTTGTCATTGCAGGATGATGTGGGCAGCGGGGACTGTGGCTGCCATGTCCAGCATCACCTTTCCAGCAGTCAGTGCCCTCGTCTCTCGGAATGCAGAGTCGGATCAGCAAGGTGAGGTCACTGCCCCTGGCTGTTTTCCTCCTTCAGCTGAGACCTCCCTGCTGGAAGCATGAGAAGCTTTGAGCGCACCACATCGACAGCAGGAGGTGACAGCTATGTGGTCTCATCTCAAGGATCCATGCCTATTAACTTTGCCAAATAGGAAAATTCTCTTTTCCTCCCTACATGGGTCTTATACTCATATTTTTAAAACTTGGACTCAGCAGTTCAGATTACTAAGAATTAGGGATAGAATTTTCCTTTTTGGTTTTGATTCTTCTTTTGTCTGTTACCATCAGAATTAACCAGACTATACTCACATTTTAACAGATGTCTATTAAATAATGATAGTCCAGTCAGGAATGAGTTATTTATTTAATAACTTTAATCACTGAAATTTCTTTAATTTGAAATAACTCAAAGTCAGTGAGCTTAATTAAAGAAATGGTTCTTTGAGAGGATAACGAAAGAAATAAATCTGTGTGGTTGTTTCTAATTGGATGCAGAGTGAGAGATGAAATTGAAATTAAAACTGCTCTGTGGAGAGTAGAATCTTATTCTGTCCTTCCTGTGCCTCTGCTTCCCTTTCAGGCAGTTTCTACTGCCGGAATTAATCATTTTTCTTCTCCATCTCCAAATGGCTCACCTTACTGTAGTCAGGAAGTAGAGAATTTTAGAGGAAAAATTTTTTAAATGCCTAACAGCCCTTTTAAAAGTTTCAATAAAATATTAGATTGGAAAAGATAGTTTATTCATCGTATCTATTTTTCTCATCAGAAATTAGCCATCTTATTCATATTCATTTTTAAATAGTGTCACTTGCAGACCACCGATTCTGTATGACACCCCAGGGTAGCTCATCCTCGGGAGGTGTTCTGTCTGAAGTGAAGGCGTGAACTGATGGATGACTGGCACTGCCTTGGTGTCTGACAGACCCTGTCCTATCATTTGGGATATGAATTTTCTTTGGCTGTTTTTATACCTATATGTATTAATACAGATGTTTCTACATGTCAGCATATAAAACTTTTGAAACACATTGTATTAGGCTGGATTATATGTGACCATTTTTTGACTTGCAGAAAGATCTATTTCATATGGTTGAAGCTAATTTTTTATCTGCAGTGTTAGAAAGTAAAGATATCTAGAAATTGGCACTTCTGGAATTTTTCAGTGCAGATCTACAGGGAGATGGGTCCAGAATGCAGACAACAGCCATGAGGGTGGAGTCTGCCTGCAGGGATTGCTCTGTATTCACATGTGGCTGCCAGAGGTGAAGGGCAGATTTTTATTGTAATAGCACGTTAAATGAGCAGAACAGGGAAATCTCTATCCACAGAAAAGTGAAAATTACCTGAAATCATGGGGGAATATTAAATTTTTTATTTTATTATTTCCTATTTATAGATCTCGCTGGTACGGGGAATTCGATCCCCAAAGGACTTCAGAAACATCACTGTCATTTCATCTCCTTATAGATCTTAGGACAGAGAGTGAGGACAACATTAAATGGATATAGTAAAACCAAGAAAATATTTGTGCAATGAATGAAAATATGATGGGCAAAATCCTCCGAATCTACTTTTCTCAGCATGCTTTCTACTGAGTCCAGCTGAATCAGTATTTCATAGTTTATTAGAAAGTACTGTTAAGCTCCAAATCTTGGGGTGCTTTTCTGACAAGACTGACTCCCTTCTCTGTTCTGATTTAGGAGTTGCCCAGGGGATCATAACTGGAATAAGAGGACTATGCAATGGCTTGGGGCCAGCACTGTACGGCTTCATATTCTATATGTTCCACGTGGAACTGACTGAGTTGGGCCCAGAGTTGAACTCTGACAATGTTGCCCTGCAGGTAATTTGGTGATGTGTAATTTTGTAACGATTGTGTGTCTGGTTATAGCAAAATCTTGTTACCTTAAATTTGGAGAGCATTCTTAACTTGTATATTATTATTGTATTTGACAGCACTAAGTGCTATGTTCGTTGCTACCTGGAATCAGGGAGGCATCATTTCAGTGACATAATGTCTCGTATAAAAGATTTGTTTTAACTTTGTTCAGATTCTGTTTTCACTTACACAATCAGTGTGATCAGAATGCCATTCTCTGGCTAGCCCAGGCTAAATAAAATATGAAATGACCTAAAACTTGAGCTAGAGAGCTTTTTCTAGTATTTATTTGAAATTTTTTCCCTTTCCTTCTAAGCAATGTTTAGTGTAGATTTCTGTACAAAACTGGAATTAATGTTCATGTACAGAAATGCACAATCTGAGGCCACAGTATGGGATTGTAGATAAACAACTCTCAAAGTTTGGTTAAGCTATTTAGAAGTGGTGCAAAGAGTGATTAGTTGCCCTCTGTCATATTCCAAACACCAAGCTCTATTAGAGTTTGTTTGACATTAATGAAACATTTTCTCATAAGAAACTCACTTTTTTTGCCGAGCCCGTGGCGCACTCGTGAGAGTGCGGCGCTGGGAGCACAGCGACGCTCCCGCCGCGGGTTCGGATCCTATATAGGAATGGCTGGTGCGCTCACTGGCTAAGTGCCGGTCACGAAAAAGACAAAAAAAAAAAAAAAAAAAAGAAACTCACTTTTTGGTGGTGTGTTTTGGGGTCATCCAGGACCAATTTGCGGTTTAAAAGACTAACTGAATTCTTTGTCTCTACTTGTTTCCCACACCCATCAGGGAGCTGTCGTCCCAGGCCCACCATTTTTATTTGGGGCCTGTATAGTTCTTACATCTTTTCTGGTTGCCTTATTCATCCCTGAATATAGTAAAGCCAGTGGAGTTCAAAAACACAGCAACAGCATCAGCGGCAGCCTGACCAACACTCCAGAACGGGGCAGTGAGGAGGACATTGAGCCACTGCTGCAAGACAACAGCATCTGGGAGCTCTCTTCCTTTGAGGAGGCTGGGAATCAGTGCACTGAGCTGTAAACTCAGCAGAAAGGAGGCTCTGCGGATACCGTCTCTGAGAGCTGTGGAGAGAGCCACTCCACATGGAGACTTCTTGGTGCTGGGGAGAGATGCTAGTGGTGTCCTTCAGGGCCAAGTTTGATAATTGACCCCTCCATCCCTCTGCCCACTTTCCTCTTACTCCTCATTCTTTCTCTTCCATTCCTTTTATTCCATTCTTTTTCTTTCAGTTGTGTGCATTAGAACAAGGTAATGTGCAACTCTCAAGGTTATCTGGAATCAAATAGAAAAAGTATGATCTCTGGTAGAAAGGATGAGTATAAAAAGTTTTCTTTTTATAACTCTGGAGTAACAGTGACAGCAGTCTTTCCATGCCCTTTTTAGCAGAAGGTGCAGGATTGTAGTGGAACTACCATCTCTGGCAAGATTTCGTGTAAAAAAAAAAAGAAAAGAAAAGAAAAATTCCTTCCTGTTTCTCTAAATTATTCTTTCTTAGCCCGTAGGTGTTGATGAGTGGCCACTCTGAAGAGTCACTCATTATCAGGGATCTGTTGCCTTTGTTCAAAGATCAATCAAAAACCTAATTTTATTGTCCCTTTATTTTCTTTATTTACAATTCTTGGCTAGAATGAAATTCAGCATATGCACCTCTGGACATTAATAATGTTGATCACCGATTACCTTTACCAGATGGACGTTTTTCTTATAAATTTCAGTCATGTAGAACTTGCAACTCAACTTTCTGGACCTAGTGTCCTGGTCAGATCCAAGGTGATTTTACAGGAGAAAAAAACACATCAGCCATTCTGGTGGCAACAGAAATTGGAGGGTGCTTCTAAAAAATTTTTTTAACAATTTGGACATTCCTAAATGAGGATGAGAATTAGTAACTGGATACCAGTGGAGTTGATGTCCAGGTTCAGACTCATAATGCTCCTTCCTTCATCTTCCATTTCTTGCTTCTCAACCAGTTTTTCTCATCCATCACACTCTTGCCTTAACTGCTCTGTTGTATGCATTTGTTTTCAATTAATCTTTATTTCAATCTATTTATATGACTTTTGAATCTCATGGGCATACGCACATCAAATTCCTTTCTAAAATATGATGGTATAGTGAAGCTAAGTTTCACAATAGTGTCTTGCTAATTTTTTGAGATGTTTTATGGACAAAGAAAAATTTACAAATTTATATGTATTTTCTGCACCAGTAAATGGACCATTAACTAGGGCCCACCTCTAACAGAGCACTCCTTTGAAAGTTTTATAGGTATGAAATATATGTAGATATTTGTAAGGGGTTTTTTTTTTTTTTTTAATGGGGTGCTTGTAAATCTTGTATTTATAAATGTAATGAAGGTATTGACAGAAAAAATATATACAACTTTTATAAAGGATTGTGTACTGACTGAATATGTTTAAAAGGAAATATATTTTGAAACCTGTTCTGCCATGAACAGAGGTAACGTATCTTTTTACTATGCTGTTGGTTTTTAGGTTAAGCTTCCTAATGCATAATAAATTTGCAATGGATACTTTTATGTCGTGTGTGTGTGTGTGTGTGTGTGTGTGTGTGTGTGTGTGTTGTGTGTGTGTGTGTGTGTGTGTTGTGTGTGTGTGTGTGTGTGTGTGTGTGTTTTAAAGCAAGTAGTAGTATTGCTTTTTCAGATGGTTTTCAACTAAGCTGAGTTGCATATTTTCAAAACAATTTTATTTTTAACAAACTTCCTTCAAAATCTCGATCATAACTTTTTTTTATTTTTGAAAAGCAAGGATAGGAACAGATATTTGTACACCCTTGTTATAAGCAGCATTATTCACCACAGCTAAAAGGTGGGAAAAAACCCAAATACTATTGACTGATGGATGGATGGATAAACAACTATGGTCTATCTGTACAATGGAATATTATTCAGCCTTAAAAAGGGAGGAAATTCTGACACATGCTACAAAATGGATAAACATTGAAGACATTATGCTAAGTGAAATAAGACAGTCACAAAAAGATAAATACTATATTGATTCCATTAATATTAGGTACCTAGAGTAGTCACATTCATAGAGACAGAGAAAGTAGAATGGTGGTTGCCAGGGGCTGAGGGGGCAACTTATTATTTGATGGGTATAGAGTTTTATTTTGGAAGAAGAGAAAAGTCCTGATGATGGTGGTGGTGATGGGCCGCACAATGATGTGACTATACTTAATGCCACTGAACTATACCCTTAAAAATGGTAAATTTTATGTATATTTTACAATTTTTAAAAATGCTCTCATGGCATCTTTGTTTTTTACCACTGCTTATCATAATTGTAGTTACCCATTTTAACAACTATCCCAGAATAACAAATATTTTTTATTAAATTTTTAAAATTGCGATAAAATTCATGTAACATAAAATTCACAATTTTAACCATTTAAAAATGTCAAATTCCATGGTTTTTAGTATATTCACAAAGTTATACAACTATCAGCACCTTCTAATTCTTGAACATTTTCATCACCCCAAAAAGAAATCCCATACTCATTAGCAGTCACTCCCAGTTCTCTCTTCCCCCATTGCCTGGCAGCCAATAATCTGTCTTTAAGAAATTTTCCTGTTTCCTGCATTTCATCTGAATGGAAGCATACAGTATGTGACCTTTTATGTCTGGTTGCTTTCACATAGCATGTTTTCAAGGTTCATGCATGTTGTAGCATGTGTCAAAATTGTATCCCTTTTAAAGGCTGAATAATAAATATTCCATTGTATGTGTATACCACATTTTGTTTATTAGTCAGTTGATGGACATTTGGGTTTTTTCCCCTCTTTGGCTATTATGACTAATGCTCGTATCAACATTAATATACAAGTTTTTGTACAAACGTTTTCAATTCTTCCTAGATGTATACCTGGGAATAGAATCGCTGGGTTATGTGATAACTGCGTAGCTATTTGAAGAACCACCAAACTGTTTTCCACAGCTGCTGTGCACTTTAATTCCCATCAGCGATGTAAAGGGCTTCAGTTTCTCCATGTCCTTGCCAACACTGGTTATTTCCTGTTTTGTTGTTTATAGCCATTCTAGTAGGTTTGAAGTGGTGTCTCATTGTGGCTTTGATTTGCACTTCCCTAGTGACTAATGATGTTGAGCATCTTTTCATGTGCTTGTTTGCCTTTTGTACACTTTTTGTAGAAGTCTATTTAAGTCTTTTGCCAATTTTTTAATTGGGATGTTTGTCTTTCTGTTGTAAGAGATCTTTGTAAATTCTGGATACTAGAGTCTTATCAGAGACATGATTTGCAAAATTTTCTCTCATTCCATGGATGTCTATTTACTTTTTTTTCTTTTTTCTTTTTCTATCCATCTTCTTAGTAGTGTTCTTTGATGCACAAGTTTTAAATTTTGATGAAATCTAATTTATCTATTTTTTCTTTTGTTGCTTATGTTTTTGGTGCCATGTCTAAGAATACATCACCAAATCCAAGGTCATGAAGATTGACCCCATCTTTTCTTCTGATAATTTTATAGTTTTAGCTCTTACATTTAGGCCTTAGACACATCTTGAATTAATTTTTGTATGTGTTATCAGGTAGGGATCCAGCTTTATTATTTTGCATGTGGATATTTAGTGATCCCTGCACCACTTGTTGAAGAGACTATTCTTTCTTCATTGAATGGTCTTGGCACCTTTGTCAAAAATCAGTTGACCATAGATATATGGGGCTGTTTCCTAAGTTTTATTTCTATTCCAATGGTCTGTGTCTGTTTTTATACCACTACCACCTGATTTTGATTACTGTAGCTTTATACTAAGTATTGAAATCAGGAAGTGTGAGTCTTTCAACTTTATTCTTTTCCAACAGTGTTTTGGCTTTTTGATATCCCTTGTGATTCCGTATGAATTTTGGTTTTGGCTTTTCTATTTCTGCCACATACACACAAAAAAATGGAGAGTTGGGATTTTCATAGAGGTTGGATTGAATCTGTAGATCACTTTGGGGTATTGTCATCTTAATTTTTTTTTTTTTTAATCTTTTAAGAAATCCTAGTTAGGGATTTATTTTCATCTATAATTAAACTTATAAAGACATTTGTACTTAAATTTTCTGGACAATATGTAGGAAAAATTTTAAGTGCAATTTTTTTTTGGTTGACTTTTTCTCTTCATTTTGGAGCTTTTTTCCTTGCTTCTTTGCATGCTTGGTAATCTTTGATTGGATGCCAGACACTGTAAACTCCCTGTTGAATCCAGGAAGTCTTCATGAAGTGTGGTTTGAGCTGAATTTTGAAGGCCGTGTATGGATTAAATAGTGAAATGAGGGGGTATTTAAAGAGGAATCAGCAGGTGCAAAGGACGTGAGGCATATAAGGCTTTGTGTTTTTAAGAAGATAAAGGGATTGTGGTGTGACTGGAGCAAATGATGAAATGGAGAATCATATATGATTCTGGGGCTGAAAGTGTGGGCATACCATGCCCTACCTTCTACGGTCCTGATCTGGGGGCAATAATAATCCTTTAAGGGTTTCAAGCAATCTCAGATTTTCAGAAAAATCACTCTGGCTTCAGTGTGGAGAGCAGCTTGGCTGGGGTTTCAGGATAGGAGAGGTGGACAAGTTAGAAAGAGGGACAGACATGGTTTGGACCAGAATGGGAGCAGATGGAGAGAGGTAGGGCACAAGATGGAGGGTGGTTCTTGTCCTTCCTGTGTGCACCCTGTCACATCAGTCACCGAGTGCAGGTAAACCCCTTCCTAGGGGGAATATTAGTTTCTCAGAGAAATATATTTCTTACTGCTATGTTCATAAGTATCATTTTTTCTTAGAATTTTGAACACTGCATATAGAACCTCTGAAAGGGAACCTATTTATTCACTTATACCCAGGAAGGACTCCAGTGAGTCTCTTCTGATGTTTGCCCAAGAATTCTCTTAAAACGTTCAGTAATGAAAAACCTCATTTCAAAGGCCTAGTTTAATATTTCTCAAACTCGAGTGTGCATAGAATCACTTTATGAGCTCCTTCAAACACAGACTTCAGGTCCCAGTCCCCAGAGTTTCTGATTCACTAAGTCTGGAGTGGAGCCTGAGATTCCAACCTCTATGAAGATGGCAGCTGATGCTGATGTTGCTGGCCCAGGGACCACAGTGTGAGAACCACTAGTTAATTTGAGGCAGCATAGCCAGGAGGTGAACTTTCTG
This sequence comes from Cynocephalus volans, assembly GCF_027409185.1. Classification (NCBI taxonomy): domain Eukaryota; kingdom Metazoa; phylum Chordata; class Mammalia; order Dermoptera; family Cynocephalidae; genus Cynocephalus; species Cynocephalus volans. The sequence continues at coordinate 157,428,174 of NC_084465.1, forward strand.
GACTTGACACAAGACTCTGCCCCTTTGTAGAGATGTGAATTATGCAAGTTGCTCAGCTCCCTGTGAATGAGGAATGTTGGTAAAGCTTTAGGACAGATGCAGAATGAGGGTATAAAAGCTTTTATGAATAGGAAAATAAGTTTTATGTGCCTAGAATATGCTACAGTTTTCAGTGTACAGAGGGACTGACAATGCTTTCAGTTTGTTCTTGGAGAAAACTAGTCAAAATTCAATGTGATATCATGATGGAAATCTCCAGGCAACAGGCTTCGAGAGGACCCAAGCTCTGCTCCATCTCCATCTCCTCGGTTTGGGTAATTTCCCAGTAGGACTGAACATTAGGTGAGGGGACACTGTCTCTCCCATATTGCCTGGATTCCCATGACCTTGCCTGCCTCTACCCAGGGAGTCACAACTAGAGAGAAGCAATTGATCAGGAGGCAGAGAGCTGACTCACTCACATGGTGTGCTGTGGGCAAGCTTTGCCAAGTGGCACGAGCCACAGGGTTTCTGAAACAGAAAGACTGCCTGTGCTGGCTGCTGGCCCACCTTGAGACAGTTGCTGTGGCAAGAGGAGGCATGGAAAGAAAATGTCCATAGAATACCCCATCTTCCAAGTTTTAGATTTCCCCAGACTCCTTAGCAGTAGCAATGCATGGCTCATCTACACCTTCCATTTCTGAAATTTCCATGGATATACAAATGCTCTTTAACTGGGACCTGTGTATGGGAATCACATAGTTTTCCAGAGTAACCCAAGGGTCTGGGCAGGGGGGGAGAGAAAATGAAACCACCCATCAATCAGCCTGCCCAGCCCTCAGATCTGGTCCTGAGGGCGGGTCCCATGTTAGACAGGCAAACCGTTTTCCCATGTCCTCTTTGGAAAGTGAGAGCCAGAGATTAGCAGTCTTCCTACATTTTTTTAAAAACCATATTACCAGCTGTTATATAAAATATCCCTAAGTTGGGATTGTTCATAACAGAAATGTAAAACATATTTAAACTCTTTAAGATATGATTGAAGATCTTGAATCAAGCTTTAAAACTAAAGTAACTTTGAAATAAGGTCCAAGTCGGAACATTTGGTGACGGATCTTAATTAGGAAAGTAGGAGAGGGCGAGGCTGGGACAATCAGGACCAAATGATTTTGCCACTAGGTGCGGTAAATCCACAGTACGCAAATGAGCAATGACTTGCGTAGGTGGCCACTTGAGTATGACACAGGAAAGGTTAATTGTTCTCGTTCACTCAATTCTGCTTCTCATACAAGGCTGACAAATGCTCTCATGTAATTTTCTCCTTATCGTAGTGTTTTTTTTTTTTTTTTTCTTTTTTTCCTTACCCAGCCATTGCAATGTGGACAAAGCAACTTTTTCTGTCCTATCTTAGTTTTCAAGGTGTATTGATTTTTAATTTCCTGGAGCCAGTTTTCTATGCAACAATATTTTATTCACCGTGAGCAGTAGTGCTGAGTTTAAACTTTTATAGACTTGTTTCTCCAGGGAAAACACAAGCTAGAGAGAAAATTTCATTTGATGAGATTCATATTCCAATCAGGGGTATGAATGCAGAAATGCTGTTTTCTTATCCAGAACAGTCACTGAAAGTCCATTTATGAAATGATATCTGGTGAATTTCTGTTCACTTTTTGGAGAGAGGCTATTATCCAAGGAATCAGACCAAGTGGGAATTTACTGTTGTGTTGTAAGCCTGATGTAAGAGACGAGAGAAGAGACAACATATGAAGTTTTCCCTTTGTACATGTAAACACATACATTTTAAAATTGATAAATTAGTGGATTATATCATAATGTTGCTTTTTAAAAACTTTCTGTTTTTTGCTTGTCTTTTCCCCTATCCCTTCCCAAACTCCCTCTCTGCCTCCAGCACAAGTAGCTCATGGTAACAGTATGGTACTTCAGAACGTTCACGGGAAAATGAAATTAAAAGGTAGTACAAATCTTTCCGTGAACTTTTTGAGGAGCCCTCATGTGGCCTGTACTTTTCACTGTACACAGGCTTACCTGCACATATGTGCACAGATGTAGAGGATTTTCCTTCATTGTTTTAAATATGGGATAATAAAATAGATGCTTTTCTGCATGTGGTTTTACTTACTCCACAATTGCTCATGGAACTCTCCCAAAGTCATCAATGTGGCTCTAATTATTCTTTTTGATGGCTGTGTAACAGGCTGTGGTATGGACGAAACAGAATTTATTCAGCCATTCCTCCATCAATAGGCATTTATTTGAGTTCCAGCTTTTTGCTACTGGGAACAATGCTGCAATAAATGCTCCTGTCCTCGTGTTTTCATTTCGATGGGGTAGGTGAAGGTAGAAATAGGAGTTTTAGTCTTGGTTTAAACACCTCTTCACTCACCTTTACATGCTGTGAGGCTGGAAAGGTAAAAACATACTCACGGAGCCCTCACAGCTGAGAAGGGGCATGGGCTCAGTTTAAGGAGGGGACGTGGCCTTTGGCGGAGCCTCTTCTGACACCTCCTGCTTCCTGCCTGGAATGCAGCTGTCACCGAAAGTGGCAGCTTCGAGAGGCAGAAGAAGGAGCCTCGTGTCTACAATTTTGCTTTATTTCAACAAGTATTTCTTGAGCGTCTGGTTTGCTCTGCTGAAGGTATGGATATAAAACAGGGAGCCGTGGTCCCTGGCTTCATGAAATGTATAAATGCTCTGTAGGAACAGCACGAGGTGGTCTGCGGCCACGACGCAGGAACAGCTAACGTGGTCTGGGGGAGTTGTGATCACAGAACCCCTGAAGAGGGCTACAGAAAGAGCCCTGTGGTGGAGAGAGACCGTCTGTTTCTTGGAACAGACAAAAGGCCAGCGTGGCCAAAGCCCAGCTCTGCAGACGCAGGAGGGGTCAGGCTGGGTTTGGCCTTGTCGTCTTTCAAGGATTTTGCACCCGGCTGTTGGTGAGGAAGGGGATGGGGGTTTCTGGAGGCAAAAGCATGAGAGAACCCTGTGAGCATCAGGTGGGGGGTGACAGTGGCTTAGACCAGCGAGCTAGAACTGGATTTAGAGGAGAGTTGATAGCTTTGAGATGTAGCTCTTCCCCACTTTGAAGATTATTATAAAACAATGTTGCAATAAAAATCACTTTATCTATTTTTACAGATATGTCTGCTCTTTTTTTTTTTTTTTTTTTTTTGAACAAACTGTAGAAGTGACCCTCTGGACCAAAATCAATGCCTGTTCAATTGTTGCCACCACATTCAGACTGCTGTCCCCCACTGCTGTGTGGAGAACAGTCGCAGGCAGCAGCGAGGGGCACCTCCAAGACCCTCATCAGTGCTGAGGGCAGTTGCTCAGACTTTGACATATTCCCAGTCAGTCCAGTGAGTGGAAAATAAGGTTTCACTGTCATTCGCATTTCTTTTATCACTGCTGTGGTTGATTTTTTTGTAGGTTACAACATCACAAAACATTTATTTCTCTTGAAGAGTTCATAGCTTCCTAAAATGAAATGCAAGATTGAATAAAATGCAAGAAGAATGGATGTAGAACTCTCCATCTTTTAAAAACACACATTGCACCTGTCACATGATGACTCACTGCTCTCTATAGATAGAGTGTGTACCTGAAATATGTTTAAATTTACTTTCCACAGTGACATAGTGATGACATCAAATAGGGCTTATCAGGAAAATGCCTTCATACTTTTACTGCTGTGAGTACTAATTTTCTTGTAGAATTGCAGCGAGGATTAAATAAGAGGCTATGTATAGGGGCCCTAGCACAACACCCGCACTTTTAGAAGTCTCTACCAAAAGCTCCTTGCTTCTTTGCTATTTGTTCACCAGATAAATCCATGGATATTTATAAACCAATGAGCATGTAGTTTCAGTAAACCAAAGGAAACAATTGTAGCGTTAGGTTTTTAACAACTGGCATTCATCAGTAAAAGCAAGGTGAAATAACAGATGTGAGAAGTAATTTTTATATGAATACTCCAGTATGAGTTCAGCTTATCTTTTCACTGGTCTATAGAGATGACAAAAAGAGACAATTAACCTTGAAAATACTGCAAATGTGAATAATACCATCCACCATACATGAATACTTACTAGGTGCTGGGCACTGCACGATGCCTGAACACTGTTCCCCTTCTCAAGTTAATTCTGAGGTGGGCCTGTGAATTAACAATGCAGAAACCAGTACAAACACCCAGATAAGCCAATGCTCTGACACCTTGTACAGACCTGGTTCCCTCCATTGACCACTGTCACTCGTGGTGACCTGAAGTACCAAGTGGTCAATATCAGGCCAAAGTGTGTGCATGCACACACACGCACACACACGCACACACAGCCCAACTAATAGCAGCTAATAGAAATGAGAAAGCTTTCGAGAAATCAATTTTCTTCTCTCAAGAAAAGTGCTTCTATTCCTTTGCAGTTTTACAGAAAATTTATTGCTCCCCATACACCATTCTTCAAGCATTTAAGTTAATACTGATCAGATCGAGTGGGATTCCGATGTAGGAAATTAACAGGAACTTGGGGCCCATAAGGACTGTTTGTGCACAGTGAGTCCTGAAGCTCCAGGTCAAATGTTTCAGTAAGTGCTTCGGCCTCTGTGCCCCTGGCCACTGAGAGGCACCACCCAGGAGAGTCTCGTGTCTTTTGTCACACTGAAGCTGCTGGCCTATTGATATCACCAGGGCCTGCTGGCTTCCAGAGCCAAGAGAATTGATTAGGTTACAGATAAGCTAGTCAGGAAACATCCTGTATGAAGCAATTGTCCCTTGTGGTCTCTTCCTCTATAAAGCGCCCTTCAAATTAATGAGAAAACAGGCAGGCTGCTGTGTTCACCCACACATGAGGAACAGGGTGACACTTCCAAATGTTTACCATTTTTTCAGTGATGGGCATGTGATCTTTAGTGATCTTGGAGACACTTATTGGGCCTGGAGTTACTGAACTATTTTATCATGTGCCCTGGGGACGTGGTTATTGCCCCAAACATGAATTTTCAATGGCAAAATGGAGCACACAATTAAAGAATCATTTCTGGCCAGCTCCCAATGTCATACCATCGAATAGGAGGATTGCTTGTCAAGAGTTTATGTCCTCTTGGTTCCATGTGGTGCATATGGCAGGACATCAACCACACAAGGAGATTCAAAGCAGTAAAATAGGAAGGAAGGCACTTTGAAAAGTACGTGGAAAAATAGAAAGATAATATGAGTCTTCCATGAACTTCTTGAAGTGCCCGTAGTAGCTGCAGTGAAAGCAAAGGGGAGGACAGCATTCTAACCCGGAGAGTTAACCTCTGTCTGTGAGCAGGGGAAATGGATGAGTCTGGAGTCGTTCAATGCCCTTTTACATAAAACCCTCCTGCTGTCAGGAACCAACACCTGATGGGACGGGCTAACCAGTTAGGGACAGGTCAGTTGGGGTACTGAAAAAGAAACCTCCCACGTGGGTTATGACACACAGGAGGTAAATCTTTCCCAGGTACTTTAATAATTCAATCTTTTATTCCAGATTAAGGTATCAGTTTCATTTGGCTTATCAATTCTGTGTAAAGGGTTAGAAATTGTCATTTGATTTTTAGAATAGGGATTTTAGGTAAATGCATGTATGTGGCAACAGTCTCCGGTCAGGGGGCCAAAGCCCACAGTTAGTGTGGCAACAGCCCGTTTAATCAATTCTAATTAAATATATGTTAATTCTCATTTGATTTTTAGAGTAGGGTTTTTAGGTTAATGCACATATGGGGCAAAAGTCCTCTGTTAAGAGACGGCAGTCTACAGATAGCGTGGCAACAGCCCGTCTAATCAACTCTAATCACTGTTCAAGTGTGGGACTGTATACATTAATGATTTTAGAGCTAACAGGTGATTGTCATGCCAATCCTGTTAAGAGGTTTTAAGAATTGCTGAAGGAAAAGATGTGAAAAAATATTTGCTAGGGGCAAGCTGTCTGTTGGTGGAAACTTTAGAGACAATTATACTTAGATTTAATCATGACAATGTAACTTTGCTTAAATCATTTGAGGAGAGGTTGTATTTTAGATAATGATCACAGTCTGACGCACTTAGCTTTTCACAAATTGTACTTTGGAAGGTCACGTTAATTTTACTGATGTTACTAGTTTCCATTGTTTAAGCTATACTTAGCCATAGATAACTTATGTCACACTGCCCATGTCTTTGTGTCCTTTTGAAATGATTGAATCAACTGATTTTTCTTGTGAAACTTCCTTGTCTTTACAATAAAAAGCAGAAGCTAACTTTGAATCAGGGCTGTACCCAGTTTTCTCCTTACAGAGGAGTTGCTGAGGTGCGGTCCGTTCGGGCTTCTCGTCGCATTCATGGCGCTTCGAGTAATCCTTTTTTGCATTTCCGTTACACAAAGAGAAGTGTAACAATTCTGGAGGAAAAGGTGAATAAAAAGATAAATACATAAAACATAAAATTTAAGTCATTTTTCAAATTTGCTTTTTCCATTATTATGTTAGTTTAGGAGAGGTGGCGTTTGGGGATGTATGGCTTATATGGCCAGCCCTGTACACATTATTATAAGCACTCAAAAGTCCACACGTGCCAGTCAATGCCCTTCCTTCCCGTGGTTCTCTGAGGGGCCCAGAACTCACACCAGGGCTGCTGGCGTGGTCACAGCTTTCCTGCAACCTCTTCGGGAATTACCTTCAGAATGTGTGTGATGGCCAGAATTCACCAAAATGAATTTGAATCTTAGAGACAGTTAAGTATCTCTTGGTATCAAACCTAATTAAGAAGAATAGTCATAAACAACAATAAAAATTTTAAAAAGAAAGAAATTGAGAAAATTTTATTATAGACCCATACGCATTAAAAAGTTTATGTAAAAATATTATAAATAACTCGATGCCATATACTCAACCACCTCAATGAAATGGACGAATTTCCTGAAAGTCACAAACTGTCAAAGCTCAAGCAAGAACAAATACAAACCTGATTAGATCCATATTTATTAAGGAAATTAACAACTTCAGTTAAAACCTTCCAATAAAGAAAATTCCAGGGCCAGATTGCTTTGCTAGGGAATTCTACCAAGCACTGAAGGAAGAAACAACACCAATTCTACACAAACTCTTCCAGAAAACAGAAGAGATGGAACATTCCCCAATTAATTTTATGGGGCCAGCATTATCTTGAGCCTCTCCTTAATCCCATTACCTTAGATTATCTGGTCCTGGGTTGGACTGTCACTGTTTTTTACAGTCCCCTGATGACACTAATGTGCTACCAGGTTGGAAACCACTGGCACAGGCCCAGGTCGGGATGTAACATGCTATGACTTCCATGGAAAGAGTCTTGTAATATATATTAAAAACCTCTAAACAGTTCTTGTTTCTTAACGCAATTTTTAGGAATTTAACATAAAAAAAAATTGGAAAGAAACGTTGAAATGTAAGTACAGGAGGTTTTCCCCCATATTCTTTATAATCATAGCAATTTGATAGAAACCAAAATTTTCTTCAGTAGTAGGAGTGTAGTTCAAAAATTTCACGGGATGATTCGTATTATCTTTAATTCTACTTTCCCATAAACTTTTGAAGTATGCTTGTACATTGTTTTAGTAACTTATGGTATATCCTTTAAAGTGATCATTAAAATTTATATTTAGTGATAAAGGTTTTTATGATATATTTCTTAGTGAAAAGCAAGTGAATAACCAGAATAGAAAATTGGATTGTGTATTTTAGAGGGTGGTGAGGTTACATTAAAATGGAGAAAGGTCTGGGTGTATATATACCAATGTAATCAGTTATGTTTGGGGGGGGAATTTTTTTGAGTGCATTTAAATTTAATTTAATAAGTTTGCTTCTTTGTATTTACTGTCTTTTTGGGTAAAGTGATCGTGTATTTTTATGCAATTAAACTATTTATATAACAGCAAAGATGATCACTGTAGCAACACTGTGTGGAAACCCGTTTAAGTGATCCAGGTCAGAGACGATGACAGCAGTGAGATGGAGAGAAAAGGCCATATTTAAAAGACACTAAGAAGGTGTATTTTTTTTTTTTTTTTGGCTTCACCACTGAATTTTATCAAACATTTATTTATTTTTAATTTATTTTTTATTAACATATTCATTGCTACAAGTCATACTTATTCTTTTTACCCCTTATCCAATCCCCTCTCCCCTTTCCACATGTCCCCTTCCCCTCCCCACTGTAATAACCATAGATTTGTTCCCTCCATCTGATAGATTAACTGTTCCTTGGTTGGTTGGTTTGTTGTCTAGATGACCTGTCGAGTACTGAGAGAGGTGTGATCAAGTCCTCCCCTATTATCATAAACCAGATGCTTCTATTACTCTGGAGTGTGCTTTGTGGAGAGACAGGACCTCTTCTTTATTTTATTTATTTATTTTTTTGGTCTCTACTGGTGCCTCTCCTCGTGTCAATGTAGTTGAGAGTCTGGCGTGCCATCTTCATGGAAAAGACATGAAGAAGGTGTACTTAAATGGATCTGACTATCCCCAGGTGAACATAAACTGGATTTCATTATCTGTTAGATTTTTTTTTTTAATAGAAGAAGAGATAAAAAATATTTAACCTCATCTGACTCCAAGGGTTTAAAAAGTATACACAGAAATGTTTATCATTCTTTAACAATCAAATCCTAAGAAACTTAAAGATGTAATATGTCTGAATTTTTTGTCTTGGGCCTTTTAATTTAAAAAATATATATATTATAAATATATATATGTAATATATATATAATTATTATATATTATAAATATAAATATATATATATATAGTCATGAGGCTGGGTAATCAAATTGAAGTAAAGCAAATAGAATGATGTTTTCATCCGTGACTTATAAACTGGGTGTGTATTTGGTTGCATGTGAGGAAGCTGGTGCATGTCATACCACATTTGCAAGTGAGAAGCCACAGCAGATCTTCAGTAACTATGTTTTACTGTCAGAATCTAGCAGAACGTTTAACGTGTGTGACTCGTTTAATGAGTGTGAGGTCCATTGAAAGAACACTTCCACCTGGTGAGCGCTAGGGGAGCTGGCACAGCAACTTAGCAGTGGAGGCTGAATACATCTCCAGGTGAAAGAAGACTCGTGGGACAAGGCCAGCTGTAGGTCAAGCCCTGTGCATGGGCCTAATTTCTTGTGATTATGTTCCTGGTGACTATATATTTGGCTTGTGTATGGAAGGAGCTGGTCTGTGGAGAGATCTCAGCGGCTACCTAATAATGAGGGGAACAGGTGGGCTTCCAGGGGTCCCAACCCAACTTCAACCAGAATAGCTTTTCTTTCACTGGTGTGATGTGTTTTGTATCAAAGGTCCACATTAAATTTTGTTGGGAAAAAGAAAGAAAAAGATTTCATCAATAGAAAACAAAAATCCTAAATCAAAAATTAAAAAAAGAGTTTGAAACCACTTGTGTAGTAGAGGAAGCTTGTGTTTTGAGAGGGCGCCGAATCCTAACCACTAGACCACCAGGGACGCTTGTTTTGAATCTGAAATCTAGGACTAACCATAAGATTTAAAACTTTGAGCAAGTGCAACAGCTTTGAGGTGCAGTTTCTGTACAGCCAGCACATGACACACAGCTGCTGTGACAGTGAAACAAACTATCAATGTGTGTAAAATTCCTGTCACCATGTACAGTGGAAAAGATCTGCACTAGTTAGGGTTCAGGCAGAGTTGCTGTGACAATGAGACTCTAAATCTCAGTGGTTTGGTCGCGTCTCCGTCTCATGGCACAGCAGAGTGGAGCATCTCGCAGGTGTCCTGGGTCTTGCTGCTTCTGCAGCCCCTCAGGCCCTCATCTGCAAGGTCATGGGTGGCTCTTCAGTACTTCGTCCACACGGACCACAGGAAGAGAAGAAAATGTGTTCCTCAGTGAGGAACATGTCATGTAAGGTATGAAAGAATTGCCCCATCATCTCTGCTCCGACTCAGTCCCAGGCCACCCCCTACAAGGGAGGTGGCAAACGTGGTCTCTGGTCAGGAGACTGTGCCCGGCAAATGCTCTGCTGGGAGGACAATTCTATTCCTAAAGGGAAGAAAAGAGAATAGGAACAGGCTCTGATTTTTACAACTCATCTTTCTACCTTCCCCAAAACATTTCGTATGGACACCTCAGAGTTCTTTTTAACATTTGATGGGACAAGTAAAATCAAACTATAAAACACCAAAATAGAATCAATATCATTTTTCTATACCAGCAGTATCCAATTACAAATGTATAGAAAATAAGACACCATTTACCATAGACTCCAAAACATAAAGCGCTGAGGTGCCATCCTAGTAAGAACACAGACGGCCTTCTCATGGGGAAGGTTCAAGCTCACATTGCTGTTATGAGCCAGGGGACCTCAGGAAGCTGACTAGTACCTCTGAGCCTCAGTTTTCTCATCAGTAAGATGGGGACACTTACATTTCTTTTTTAGGGCTCTTATTTGGATAAAATGTGATAAAATATGAAGCACTTAGCATCTAGCAAAGCACTTACTGAAGAGTAGCCCAGTCATATTTGTGAACATGTGATTCAGTATTAAAGTTCTCAGGGAATAGATATTTATGAGGAAGATTACTTGGGTTTTCCTTGCAAAATGTTAAACATTTTCTTTGTCACCCAAATAAACTGAAAGTTCCATAAATGTTGCTCAACCAGTCACTGCTCATGCAAGATGGCCCAGGTCTGTGCAAATATTTCTGAGTCAGCAAATCTTCACCAGGAGCACCAGAGCCCAAAACGCTGAGAATGATTTGGCCGTCAGCCTCCTGTTGCTTTCTTGAGGAGGCTCCACTGCAGAGTCGGACAGATCACTGCGATTAGCTTTTGAGGAGGAGATGTTCATTTTATCCCTTTCCCTTTTCTCTCTTCAAATGAATAAATTTCAGAAAACTGTAAAAAGTTACTGTGGGAGCAGATCCCTTCATAAAAGTGGAGGCAGCCGTCACATAAGCATCACTTAGAACTATGCTGAGAACAACATGATAAAAAGGTTAATTACAAGTGTCAACCTCAAAGGTTTCCAGGTATAAGACTGATAAACAAGAACACTCTATTTTATTTTCCTATGCCAGCAATAAACAACTAGAAAATAAAACCACACCATGAAAATGAACTACCTAGGCATTATCTAGTAAGAAAGTAAAAGGTGTTTATGGGGAAAAAATTTAACTATTAAAGGACATGAAAAAAGACTTGACTAAATGGAAAATTAGACCATATTTATGGATGGGAAGACTTAATGTATTGTCAAGCTGATTTTTCTAATGTTTAATATGACTACCATAAAAATCCTAGCAGAGTATTTTGGGAAACAAAAAAAAAATAGATTCTTAAAATTTCTTTGGAGGAATAAATATCCTGCACGTTGAACAAAGAGCAGAGGGGGTGGGGTAAGAAACCCATCTTACCCCATGTTTAGACATATTACAAAGCCATAGTAATTAAAAACCAAACCCACATCAAGAGACAACAGCATGGTACCAGGAAAAGGTCATGCAAAGAAACCAGTGGATCAGAATTAAGAGCCTGGAAACAGATCTAAGAGTCCGCAGGTGCCTTTTACATATGATGTGACATTACACATTCACAAAAAAGGGTAGCTTATTTAGTAAACATTGATGGCAAAACTGGTTCCCTAAGTTGAGAAAAATAAAGATGAATCCTTACATCATGCCGCAAATGGACAAAAGAAGGTAAAAACCTAGATGCAAAAAGTGAAACTATAAAGTTAATGGAAGAAAACAGAAAACATCTTAGCAATCTTGGGATGTGGAAAGATGTTTTAAACAGGACCCTGAAAGCATGAAGAATAAGCAAAATACCTAATGGACTGGACCATATCAAAATTAGAAAAATGTTTTTCAGTGAAGAATATGAGTCAGTGAGGATTGTGGGTTTCACTGACGATGACGGGGCCAGTGAGGATCATGGAGGTCACTGAGGATCATGGAGGTCACTGAGGATCATGGGACAAATGAGGATGATGGGGTCAGTGAGGATCACAGGAGCAGTGAAGGTCATGGGGTTTCTGAGGATTTGGGGGTGATGAGGATAGGACCAGTGAAGACTACGGGGCCAGTGTGGAGCGTGGGCTAAATGAGGATAGTGGGACCAAGGGGGATCCATGAGATCATCCCCCTGAGACTTCTGGCGTCCTGTCCATCTTCAAGCAGCAGCGGTGGGTTTTCTTGGGATATCTTGGGCTGCACTAACTACTGGAGATGATTTTCCAGTTAGGAGTACAGATTTTCTTTTTTTATTGATTAGTATGTGATCGTCATATAATGAACACGTGGCACATTTTCTGTTGCACTTTCAGTCAGCATTTCCCTGCCTAGTTTTTAAGATTCCAACTTTTAAAACAGTGACTCTATGGTGTGCAGCTGTGTGGGGGTGGGATTATGATGTGGTTCTCAGCTGTTCACGTGTCATTTATGAATAACCTTTAATGCATCTGTCCTCTGGCCATTACTGACAACTATGCTTAAGTAAAGGCTTTAACTTAGAGAGGTGAGTGTGACACAGTGACACAGGAAATACAAATGTGTTTGACAGTGAACATCTCTCAAAGCAGGCCAGATCTAACCAAGTCAAGCACGTGGAGTGAAAATGACTTGTCTTTCTGTCTGCTCTAAATCATGTGCCCGCAGAGGAAAACGAGTAGGAGCTGTTGGGTGATGACCCCTGCTCCAAGCAAAGCCTGTTATGCGAAGCTGGACTTCTACAAAAAATCCAGAAATGAGGGGTGCTTTCATATTTTAAGTAGCATTCGTCGGATACCAGTTCCCCAAAGAATTCATTGAAATTCCAAGTCCTTCTCCAGTCAAAACATAATTTGACTGTCAAAAATTCATCTCAGGCTACCGATGCTACAGGGCAGGACAGTCTGACAGTGAGAATGGGGCCTCCGCAGACACTGTGAAGCCGGCTGCTCCCCTGAAAGATGACAGCACAGCCAGCAAGCATCCTGGTTTGTGCCCCTCCCTGTGGCTGGGCAGAGAGATGCAGGGCTCATTGGGGGTCGTGCTGCTTCAGTCTCGGCTATACTGCAGTGACTCAGGGAGTCGGTGAGGGACTAAGAGATTGACTGCCTGAGTGAATGAAGGATCACATGGCACTGAGGAACCACAGGCTGTGGAAACTGTAAGAGCAGGGCTGCAAGTTTCCCGTCCCTAACTAATCCTCTGAACACTTCAAGTCAGCTAGGGTGGTTACTGACGGCACCCCACAAAGACCCATGGCAGGGCAGCAGGGGCAGCTGTAAGACTGAGGAGGAGGAGGGATAGAAATTGAGGGGGAAGAGGTCAGAGGGACCCTGCCCTTGACCTGGAATTTTCACCCACCTGGTCTTGGTCTTCTCACAGCAGCTGTAGAGCCACCCCATGTCCTCTGGTCTGGACACGCTTCTATACTGAGACAGAACAGAAGAGACAAGAGTGGCCACAAAGCAGCCAGTTTTTCCTGATCAGTGGCTAACTTTGCATCCTTCCCATATCACTGTGCCTATGGCTGTGCACAGGCCTGGACAGAAGCTACAGCATGCTGGCCCTGCTGTTTCCCAGCTCCAGTCTTGGCAAATAGGTGGGCCTGCATTGCTAAAGAAAAAGTTATTCATTCATCACTTGCCAGAGCACAGTAAGACAGGCTTTAACCACTGCCACAGGTGTAGGGACCACTGCAACAGGGCTTTGCAGTGGGAAAGACACTGGGCTCAACTCCAAATACAACAGGAAGTGGGGAATCTATAGCAGAAGAGCAGGGTGCGGGTAGGGGTTGGTGTATGGAAAACTACTAAGAGGAAGCATCAGGAGTGAGGGGGATTCTGGCTAAGCCAACTGAACAGGATTCTTGCTGCTGGCAGACCAGGGTGATCGGACATCACCTGGGGGATGGTGGAGGAGGAGGAGGAACCTGATCAGATATCGAGGGTGATCAGACATTTAGGGTGGGGGATACGGCAAAACCAATTTAGCCGTATTCTTGCTCAAGTTGGACAACACAGAGATGAACATGGAAGTTCAAAAGTCAGGCCTCGTTGGAAAAGAGTCCAGGGGATCCTGAGCAGAGTCCAGTCCAGGAGAGAACCTTTGTTAGTGTTTTCTCCCAGGCAAAGTGAGTGGGGGAAGTAGATGATCTCAAAGACTCGTGTTCTGCAAATGCCATTATCCTCTCCTTGTCCCTTAAGCTTTCCTAGTGCATGTTTTGTTTCCTCAACTGGAATGTCGCTTTTTCAGGGCAAGGATTGTGACATCCCAGGTCACTCTACAGCTACAAAGAGGCACTTGTGGACACTCGTCACTTGTTGGGATGCGTCATGGCTTCTGATCACTCCAGGTGCTGCAGTGATGGGAACGCCTCAGACAGTGTTTCTGCTTCCAGGTGAGTAAACGACTGGGAAGGAGAACTCAGCGGGCGTGAGGGGCAGCAGCGGTCTGAAGGACGCCAGCCTGAGGCCCGGGCCAGAGGGCGAGCTGGTCTGAATTCTCCGCTGCTCCCGGGCTGGTTAGTTTGGACCCTGGAGGAATGTGTGTTATCCGTGCGGCTCCTGCTTCAGTTGTCCACCTGCCTCTCTGGAGGGGTCAGTGATACACAGAAGTAGCGAGGACGACATACGGACGCGTGGATTCCCCTGTAATGGGCCACGGTGCCAGCCCGTGGCCTTGGTCTCCAGAGGCCCCTGGCAGAGTCCCTTCAGATGCTGCAGCTCCTGCCCTGGTGTGGGGGCCCTGAGCTCAGGGTGGGCCAGATGTCCCAGCAGCCACAGCTAATGTTGGGGCAGTGACTGGCCAAAAAAGACCCTGCTCCCTTGTCCTTGGGAAATGGCTCTTAGAGGTCACACAGTTGCTCAGAGTGTCCCCAGGTGCCACTCACTGCCCTGCGCATGTGGCTTCCCTCCCTTCCCCGCCTCACTCCCATCTCCCTCGGGCACTTCCTGGTTATCCCAGTTCCTGTGTGAGTCAGCTTTGGGAGCTCAAACCAAGACCCCAGCCTAGATTCAAAATTGTCACAGTTTTGGTCTCTGAAATGTGTTAAAACAGATCTGAGACACCATGAAATTATATTACGTTTGTAGATCTACTCCGTGGGCAAAAAAATAGAACCGTCACGTTGATAAGCCTCCTCCTCAGCTCCTGCTCACCGTGAACCTTCCTCTTTCCAGCTTCCTAATTTCTCTGTCTGTGTCTATCCCATCGTGTTGAATATATTTCCTAGGCCTTTTCCATTCTTTCTGGAATAAGACAGAATATGAGAGGTAGGAACATTTTGTTGCTGGTTTGCATGAGCAAAATATCAAAGGGAAACAAAGGTTTCACTCTGTTTTTGGAGGGTTCTGTTTTTCATTAGTTTTGAAAAATAACCTCCTTTTAAAAAAATCACTTGATGTACTTTTTCCTTTTTCACCAATGCTTGGCCAACAATTAAGTTATAACATGTGTAAAGAATCAGAAACAAGCTTTCTTAAAGTCCAAGAAGTGAAAATACATGAATAAATGTGTAGGGAGCTGAATCTATACATCAGAAAGGGTGGGAAGATGCTGGCTTCACCAGTAAAGCTCAATTTCCTAGGCTCATACACCCAGGAGGATGGCAGGTGGGGGTGAGGTTGGTGATACCCCTAGGGAGGAGGGAAAATTCTAGACTGCCTAATGTCAGAGGCTTGTCAAAACCTCCTGGGATTGCCTGACAGAAATCATTGAGATTGTTACCTCTAAATTGACCTTGGATGATGTATTTATTCAAGCAGAGGTGGTAGGAGAAACTGTGCCGCTACAAAACACCTGTCTGTGGTTGTGGTTCTCAAACCTGAGACACATGAGAACCCTTTAAATGGCTTGTTTGGCACAGATCACTGGGTTCTGACCCAGAGGTTCTGACTCAGCAGGTGTGGGGTGGGTTGGATCATTTGCATTCCAAGGTGATGCTGATGCTGCTGGTCTGAGGAACACACCTTGAGAACCACTAGCCTGGTGTGTCCCTGTGCAAGACACAATAACTCTGCTGCATAGAACATGTGCCCTCTCCCTGCATGAGCTTCCAGCCTCCTGACATCAGCAGATGGGTGGCTCAGGGGGGACAGTTCTTCCTGCTGTGCTTCTAACACAACCCTTCTGTACCCAATGCAAGCCAACCAAAAAAGCAGTTAAAACAAAACAAAACAAAACAAAAAACTAAAGCAAGGTTTACAAAGAGGAGAATACAACTGTGAAGACTGTTAAACCAGACCAAATGTTAGTGAAGAAGTCTGCTTTCTAGAGTAAAAACATCATCAATTAACAAAAGTTATTTTTGCTTCTATTGCCTCTGCTTTTGGTGTCATATCCAAAAAATCATTGCCAAGACCAATGTCAAGGAGCTTTTCCCTATGTTTTCTTCTAGGAGTTTATCTTGTTTCAGGTCTTACATTTAAGTCTTTAATCCATTTTGAGTTAATTTTGTATATGTTGTAAGATAGAGGTCCAATTTCATTCTTTTACATGGGAAGATACAGTTTTTCCAACACCATTTGTTGAAGAAACTATCCTTTTTCCATTGTGTGTTCTTAGCCCCTTCATTGAAGATTAGTTGACAGTATATGTGTGAGTTTATTTCTGGGCTCTTGATTCTGTTCCATTGGTCTATGTGTCTGTTTATATGCCAGTACCATGCCGTTTTGATTACGATAGCTTTGCAATATAGTTGGAAATCAGGTAGGTGATGCCTCCAGTTTTGTTTTTCTTTCTTAAGATTGCTTTTGCTATTTTTGGTCTTTTTTGGTTCCACATTAATGTTAGAAATTTTTTTTTCATTGCAGCATTATTCACAATAGCCAAGATATGAAATCAACCCAAGTGTCTTGTTGACAGGTAAATAAATAAAGACAATGTGGCATATGTGTACAATGGAATATTATTGAGCCATAAAAAAGAAGGAATCCTGCCATTTGCAGCATCATGGAAGAACCTGGAGAATATTATGCTAAGTGAAACAAGCCCGACATAGAAAGAGAAATACTGTAAGATCTCACTTATATGTAGAATCTTAAAGTTGAATTCGTAGAAGCAGAGAGTAGAATGGTGCTCGCTAGGGGATGGGGGAGGGGAAATGGGGAGACGTTGGTCAACTTTAGTTATAAGACGAATAAGTTCTAGGAATCTGATGTAGAGCATGGTGACTGTAGTTAACAATACTGTTCTGTACACTTGAAATCTGCTAAGAGAGTAGATCTAGAGTGTCCTCACCACAGCCACACACACACACACACACACACACACACACACACACACACACACACGTGACTACGTGAGGTGATGGATGTGCTGATTTAACTGTGGTGATCATTTCATAACGTAAGTGTATATAAAATCATCACATTGTACACTTTAAATATATGTAATTTATATCTATTATTCCTCAATAAAACTGGAAAACAAATAAACAGACAAACAAAAAACAAAACAAAAGAAATCAAAGAACTTATCATGGCCCATGTCAAGCAGTGGTAAAGGCAAAAATCGGCCTTTCCTTGGGGTGAGTAATAACATCGCAGGATATGAAGAAACACCTAGAATAGCAAAATGCAGCAGCTTCTCCCAGGGGCTTCAGGACACCGCAGAGTCTGTGGTAGACTATGGAGAGTCGGACCACATCCTGCACGGAGCAGGGGAAGATTCTCCTTGTATGGACTGAAGGCTTGTCTGCACCATGTCTGTCCTTGAAAGAGTATTCTAAATTTCCCCTTGATTTGAATGATCTGTGGTATACATTTCCCAGCAAAAACAAGACAGCCTAGTGAGCAAACAAATGCCTTGCATTATTCCTGGAATGTCCCTAGAATCTGAGAACGCTGGTGGCCCATCCAGGCAGGGACTCTGGTTGCCCTTCCCTCATGCTCTGTTTCACCAGTGTCAGTCTTCCCCAGAAGCACATGCAGCGTCCCCCTGAACTCCGCCGTGGGAGGTTGTGGGTTCTGATTGCACAGAGCCCCTTGGGAATGCTGAGTGGGAGGAGGGGCAGGCTTGGGAATCCATGAAGATCAGATGGAGAAACTGGGCCACGTGGGAAGGAGTGTCACGTGGTGACAAAAACTTGAATTTTGAAACTTGATTCTGTGCAAATACTTATACTTAAAAAAAGATCATCGAAACAATTGTTTTAATAAAAAAAAAAAGAGATCCCACTAGTGTGACAAAACTTCAATGATGGCAAAGACCTTAAAGTATATTTGAGAAACAATGAAAAGATCTCACTCAAAAGATAAAGCCTTTGAAAAAGAAATAGCTAGAAGTTCAGGGTTTCAAAACTGAGGTTATCTGTCCTCCTGGATATATTGTCTCCGGCTCACACAATGTCTCGCCCCATCCCTGCCCCCTCTGCCAAGTGGCTGGTGGCAGAGTGGACCCCTGTGCAGCCTTGAGACCCCCACAGCTTCCTCCAGATACAGATGCATTCCCACCCTCACAAAGCATGAACCTGGGTTTTCTTTCAGGTAATTTTGGGGGTCTTTGTTGGGGGACAGAAATGATTTGGAGAGAACAGGTCAAAGTAAGGCTTTAAGAGACTCTAAAACATTGCAAGTTAGTGCTTCCCTCAGACACATGCGTCCACCTGGACAGGCTGGTAGTTCATGGAGGCAAATCCCATCAGACATCCTTCCAAATTTAAGGATGGATCTGGGCAGAGCTACCTGGCTGGCAGTACTTCTTTCACCAGCCAAAGACTCAGGACTCAGTTTCCCCAGTGACCATGGCAAGAGACTATTTGCTCAGGTGTTTCCATCTTAGCAGGTTTGAAACTGAAAGGAGAGGCTGAGTTCACACAAGGGACGTCCAGAAGCACAGGGACCCATGTCGAAGCTCTCATCACCTCCTTGGCGTTTCCCAGGCTCCTCCTGCAGCATCGTCCACACCACAAACTGCTGGAGATGGAAGCAAGAGGGGTCTGTCGGGTGACCTAGTTGTCCCTGTCCCTGGACTTCAGGGCTTGTTGGCATCAGCACCTTCCTGTTTGTGAGCACCTGGTTCCCTGTTCACACCTGAGTCTCCCACACCTGCCTCAGGCTCCTGGGGTGAGAAGTGAGGAAAGGAAGGAAGGAAAGACTGACAAGCACAATGATACATTGAACTTTCAGAAATAGAGAACAGACCTATGGTTATTGGAGGTGGGAAAGGGGGAAGGGGATTAGGGGGCAATTAGGCAATAGACACAAAGAATAAATGTGATTTGTAATGAGGAGCATGCTAGTAACACTGATCTCATCATCACATGTTGTACACTAATACTGATAATCAACTCTGTACCCCACAAATCAATGGTTTCAATTAAAAAGTAAATTTAAAAACTTACAAAAGTAGAAATATGAAAAGAAAACGGGCCACACCTGGTTTTTTCATCTTCTTTGCCAGCCCTGTGGCTGCCTCACTGTCAGCAGCCGGTGCCCCCATTTCAGAGTGATCAGTTCCCCCGGACACCTCTCTATGCACTTAGAATAAAACCCAAACCGCTTGCCTGGTTGATGTGACCTCGTCCCTCCGACCCCTCCATTTGCATGTTGTTGTCACCCCCTCCATGTTCTGCGCTCCAGCCCTCAAACACACCAGCTGCCCCCAGGCTGCTGCACTGGTGTTGCTCATGTGCTTGACACTGATGCTTGCATCTGCACGTGCTGCCTCCCACCCATGCCACCCAAACGTTAGCTCTGCAGAGAAGCCTCCCCATGCCTTCCCATCCCTTCCCTGCATCACACCCACTTTCCTCTCTGCACAGATCCCGCCACCATCTGCAGCTGCTTTTTGTTTTTTGTTCATTGTCACCCCCCAGCTAGAGGGCCATCTTCGTAAGCTCAGGGCTTGCTGGTTTAGTGCTCAGTCAGTGAGAGGAATGAGTTCCTCAAGGTCAACTGCTGGGTTTGAGGATGTGACGATCCTGGTAGATACTGTTGGGTTGTCCTCCAGGGAGCCTGTGTCAGTTTACACCTCTGCCAGCGTGCTCCGGAGCTTGCCATTTCCACCAGTGTTGTAGGACCTGCAGGGACCTTGGGCCCAGTTCCCATAAGCTGTCGCATGCCACAGCCTCAGGTTGACACTCACCAGCCATGTCAATTCTTGGCTACCACATGCATCAGATATCAGTTCTATGACTAATCCACACATTCCCAGCCACTTCTTTTCAAAGTAACTTCATCCTCCCCTTTTCCTCTGAATTTCTCAGAAGGCACCAGTGGCCCATAAGGTGTCATGACTCACCTGCTGGCCCTGTATGGAGCAACCCCACCATGTGGTTAAGCTCAGGCTGACAGCCGCCCACATGCTTCTCAGGGTGGCACATGCTCGGTACACGTGTGTGTGTGTTCTGCCCTCATCTTTACAGCAACCCAGAGAGAAGTTACTACATTTCCTATTTTGCAGATGGAAATTCTGATTTTCAAGCTTTGTAACTACTAAGTGTATGAACCAGGATTTGAATTTACTGTTTCCCTGCATTTATTACTTCATTCATCCTGTGACTTAACCACATGCTGCCCTGATACGTGGAAAGCACCTTGCCTGCACTGAGAATGCGATTCTGAACAAGACAACCACAGTCCCTGCCCTTGTGGGCTTTACCTTTGGAGTAGGGTGGGCCGGGGTTTGACACATTATGATAAATTGCAATGGTAGTAAGTACAACAAAGGAGAAACGCAGAGGGCCATTAGAACATAGAATGGGTTGGACACTATCCTGGGGGTTCTAGGAAGGTTTGGAGAGAGAGGCACGTGGAGGGGAGCTGAGGTGCCTCAACCATACAGCTGCCAACCCCAAGACCTTCCAGCCCAGTCTGTCCACCAGCTCCCTTTAGCCACGAGTGACCCCAAGTGAGACCAACAGAGGTCAACCCACCATGAGATGAGCAACACAAATTGTTGTTTTGAAGCCACTAAGTTTTGGGGTGGTTTGTTGTGCAAGTATAGAAAACTGAAATAGAATCCAATGGCTAAAAACGGAATTATGTCTTACATTTTTGCCTGTGGTTATTTGGACTAAAGTGTTCAGAAAAGTCAATACTTCTGCAGCCAATTTGCTGCCATTATAAGACAGAGTTTAGCATATTAGCCATTCAAGGCCTCTAGGTCTCTAATATAGAATGACTGCTTTTCCTGGCACTGGACAGATGAAAGAAACAGAAGTTTGAATCCCAACATATGTCCCCAAACCAGGGTCTTCCTAAGATGTGTGTTAATAGAATCTCTTATCTCTTCTTCCCGGGGGGTGATGGTAGCTAAGAATCAAAAGTAGAGTTTGATCTGTGGCTTTTCATGTTACAGTAACAATTGAATGTAAAGGGCCCTCTGTGATAGTTAAGCATCAGATGGGAAGTAGTGGCACTGAACACTACGACAGGGACATATGCAGGGACAAGGAAACTCAGAGCACCTGAGCCAGCCATGTGTATGAAAGCACCCTTCCCCCTTCTTTCTAAATGCGTTGTAATGTGCTGCCCAGAGAGACTGCCCTGTAAGAGGACAGGTCTACAATCAAGTCAGTCCTGGGGGGAGAAATTTCAGAGTGAAATCACATAGGAGAAATCCTTCTCAGGGAGTTTTAACACATGTCTGTGGATACTGTGTTGCCTGCCCTTGAACCTTGGTGGGCCTTTGGGATGCTGTGTGACTTCCCAGGCTTGGCTAGCAGAGGCCACATTTCTGTGCCCCTTTCTCTTGGGACACTTGCTCTGGGAGCCTCCAGCTGTCCTGTGAGAAGTCGGGCAACCCTGGGGCTGCCATATGAAGAGACCACACAGAGGCCCCAGCTGTTACAGCTCCCAGAAGTTTGAGTCTCTCCAGCCCAGGAGCCAGACATACAAATGAAGAAGCCTCACGAGCTTCCAGCTGCACCTGCCTTTTGACTATAACCATGTGAGAGATCCCAGGGAGGACTCTCTAGCTGAGCTCAGTCAAGCCGCTGAACCAGGAAAGGAAATACTAGTTCATGGGTGCATCTTTTTAAGACACTGTTTGGGGAGTTTGTTTTGCATCAGTGGAAGGCTGGAACATTCCCACCAGATAAATTGCAGACAGTGCTGGCTTACATCAGGAATATCTTGGGAATAGGCATGTGAGCCCTTGCTGAGGGTGCAGAAAACAGCAGGTGGCCCTAAGGAGGAGGAAAGAAATCTCATAAGACATGAGACAGTTGACTTTACTTGTCAACCTGGCTCTGGTGCCCTATTGTTTGGTCAAACAGCAGCCTAGCTGTGAAGGTACTTTGTAGATGGGATTAACACTCACAGTCAGCTGATGTTAATTAGAGCAGGTCACCCTTGAGGTGCGGGTGGCCTCACCCAGTCAGCTGAAGGCCTTAGAGCAATGGGTGAGGTTTTGTGAAGAAGGAATTCTGCCTGAGTTTCCAGCCTTCAGACTCAAGACTGCAGCATCAGCTCTCCCCTGAATCTCCAGCCTGCCTGCCTGCTGATTTCAGACTTGCCCATCTTATCAGTCCTATGAGCCGTTTTCTTAAAATCTCTTTCTCTCTCTATATATATATAGATATAAAAATAGATTAGATATAGGTACAGGTGATGCCGATATAGATCCAGGTGCAGATATAGATATAGGCATAGATATCCTTTTTGTTCTGTGTCTCTGGAGAACCTTGACTGATAAAACAGTGAACCTGGCATGTGAGTGAACTTGCTGAGGGGAATGCCAGTATATTTTCTCTGAAGGGAAGAAAAATTTGCTGGTCCTCATACCCCCAATACTAAGAAGGAAATGCAATACAGTACTGACTGGGCTTCTTAAGGCAGTGGCAGCTCACACCGAGTTTGGGCAGGTGCGGGTTTACCAGCAGACTGGCAGTGTGAGCTCAGAGACACTGGAGGTGCCCCAGCTGGACCAGGTGGCACAGCCAGCAGCTCTGCCATGAGCCTTGGAGACACTGCATGTCCTTGTGGCTTGGGGTCCCATGTGGGGTCTGTGGCAGCCCCTTCTGGAATCGCAGGGCAGCTGCATGGCATTTGGAGCACAGCAGAGCCACTGCAGCTTGGTGGCAGGTGGTTCTACAGCTTCAAGGAGCTGAATTCTGCCAACAATCAGGAGAGCTTGGAAGAGGACCCTGAGCCTCATATGACACCCAGCCATGGCTTGTCCCTTGATTACAACCTTATGAGACCTAGGCCAGGATCCAGCCATGTAGTGCCCAAACCCCTGACTGGCAGAAATTGGGAGATAATAAATGGGTGTTTTAAACCATGAAGTTTGTAGGAGTTTGTTGTGCAGCTACAGAAAAATAATACAAACCCTAATTAACCACACAGACTTAGTCGCTGATTGGGAGTCCTGCATCCTCTGATCCCTCTTTCCTTAAAGTCAGGAATGTGCACAAGCTCTCGTCGTCTGGTGGCACTGGCTGATAGTGGATGGAGTTTGGCCATATCCTGAAGACATCACTCCCCTCTCACTCAATTGCTCATTCTCTCTGCAAGCTGAAGGGAGCCAGCCACTCTCTCTCCCGCCTCCTGGAAGCTAGGATGGGGTACAAAATCTAGGCCGGTTCACTGGAAGCTCCCACCGGGGGCTCCCGATCAATGAGTCAGAGATGGTGGGTCACTTAGAGACAGTTTTTGGGGGTGATGCTGGAGCCAGGAGGGTGGCCGAGAGGTGGAGAGAGAACATGGTGGTGGCAGCAGCATCCCTGGGGGACAGGAGACTCCTTCCAGCACGTGTGCTCCTGGCTCCTCCTCCTCCTCTCTGCTCCTGCTCCAGTTCTGAGCCTGGCTCTCCAGTTCTCCTCTTGAGGCTACAGGCCGCCTGACAATCCTCCAATACTTCGCTTAAGTGAGTTAGAATCTGTCTGCATCCAGGAATCCTTGCTGGCTCAATTGACGAATGCCCGTTCTCTTCTTGCGCGGCCTCACTTTTTCTTCTGTGTTTGTCTCCTTACTCTGATAAGTACTAGGGCTAATAGGATTTTATCAAGACATCTCTACAGAAATATCCAGTTGATATCATCTAAAAATGAATGACAAATCTAAGTAGGATCTGAGTGATTTCAGGGCTGGCAAAGGCAGGCGTTCTCATGTCTTGGCCTCTCTGCACACAGCATGGCATGTGCCCCAGCACGGCCTGCTTTGACCACACATGTGAGGGGAGGAAAATTGTTCATTTTGCTGTTGCTGCTGTTTCTCCACCTTCAGGGCTGCCTCAGGAGAGTAAGTTCTACTTTTACACAGAACAACATGGATTTCTCCAGAAGCAGGAGAATAGCAGTGTCCTCAGTTTGGAGGGAGACTGTCACCTGAATGGTATTTGTTAAA
The DNA here is from genome assembly GCF_027409185.1 of Cynocephalus volans. Taxonomy (NCBI): domain Eukaryota; kingdom Metazoa; phylum Chordata; class Mammalia; order Dermoptera; family Cynocephalidae; genus Cynocephalus; species Cynocephalus volans. The sequence goes on from NC_084465.1 coordinate 157,452,441, forward strand.
GAAATGCACTTGCAGAAGGGACCAAAAATGTCCTCTCATTTCTCCTCAGCCTTTTGGCTAAGATCAAGTGTAGTATCTGTTCCTACCAAAAACTGTCCTCTTAAATGAAAAGAAATTCCTAGGAGCTTAGGATCACAGATGAAAGAGCAAGGTAACGTATACCTAGAAGGGAGAGCCTGCAACCCCCACACAGTGCCCACATGGGCTACAAAACTGGAGGGTGTCACGTGCATTCTGCTCCCAGGGGACCACATCCCAGGCCCTGACCACTGCCAGGGCATGAAGGAAGAAGATTAAGGGACTTGAGGGAGAAAACCTGATGTGCATGTACGTTATTTCCATTAGCGCTTCAATAAGTCAGCTTTCTGTAAAGGGCCAGATAGTAAATAGGTTAGACCAGCAAAAGATTTTTTTATGGGAGTATTTTATCACTGACATGGTTTAGATGTGTTGACTGAGGATGATAATAAAAAAAGAACCACACGAGGTTACAGCTCTGGTGAGTGGAGTGTGCAGCCCAGGGGTGCAGCACCCACAGAAAATGTTCATTTTGACTGGGAAATAGGTAACAGAGGTCACTGCTAAGCTCTGTTTCCCACTGAGCCAGAATACAGGCAAAATGCATAGCCCAGGGATGGATTATAGAGTGGCGTCATTAAGCCACAAATACAGCCCAGACCCTGAGTCACAAACAGCAAGGGCTGAAGTCTGGATTGCTGAAGCTGGAAAACCAGAGCTGGTGGGATTCAGCATCACCTGACAATCACTGGACCATCAGGAGGTGAGGCACCGCCCACATTCAGGCTCACCTGGCCCAGGATGTCACCACTCCATCTGACTTAGGAAACTTTCTATTAACTAGAGCTTTGGTTTTTGTATTAAAAAACTCAAGTAAAAATGGTTTGATTCTAAGGCTCAGAAATAGCTTTACTCAGTATAACACACTTGTGGATTCTATAATAACACTTTCAAAACATTATTTGTTCTGGCTCCCATCTGGAGAATATTGTCTACTTTTTAATAGCTTCTAAATTAAGATAAAATCTTTTTCCTGTAGCCATCACCCTTTAAAACTGCTTTTGCCCCTTGGAATTCTATAAGTACATGATGCTTCTGTATGACAGTCATTTAAATAGTTGAAATCAGCAACTGTCTCTCCCATTCCCTCCCTGGAGGCCAAAGTGTCCAGTTTCTCCAGACGTCTCCATATAGCGTGGTGCTGACACTTGTCACCACCTCCTGTCTCTCTCTGGGTTCCCAGAACTGAACACATAATGAAAGAGGCCCAACCTTCATCAAGCCCAGAGGGACATTCACCTTTCACGGCCAAATCAGCGGATTGCAATATGGAGGTCATCAGAATCTGCCCTGGACCTGCCCTGCGTTCCCAGGACAGCCAATCTGGTGGGACAGGCACCTAAAATGCTCTGCGTACATGGCTCCGACAGCCTCATGTCACTGATGGCTCCGACTGAGTTTACGGTTGATGAAGTCCCCCAAGCCAATATTTCAAGTGGCAAGCTGCAGTTTCTACACCTGCATTTTGTACTTCTGCAACTGATTTATTGAGCTGTGGGGATAATTTTGGGGTGTCTTCTCAGAGCAACTGTCTTTCCTCCCAGCCTGGTTAGGCAGTGGATTTGACCACATTGGTGGCTGGTCAGAGGCCCAAGATGCATTTGGCAGTACTCAGAACAACAGACAAGACCATTCTGACCCCTTCTCTTAGGATTTTGAACTGGTTCCTGTTGATTGACAGTCTTGGAGCTGCATGTTTACACAGATGCTGGTAACCATTTGGGGCCTTGTACAAAATGGGTCAACAGAAAAATACATGGTTGTGGGTCATTTTAGTGGTGAGTATAGTGGCAAAAGTAATATGCACGTGTAAATATCGCATTATAAATGAAAAATCGTTGTTTTATATGTAGTTATTGAAATTTGTCTTTACTATGATAGGATACCACTTGCAATTTTTAAAATACCCTCTATAGTACTTTTCAAAGTATTTTCAAATTTGTATATGCGGCCTTGAGATTTATTTATCTGTCTTTTTTTTTATCTGTTCATCACATAAGTTCAATGATATAACAACTTATTCAATTAGGGCTTCTAAAACATTTGCATCAAAGACAGGTAATATTAAACCAAGGATTAGGGCTCTCTAGTTAAGTGGCCCTAAATGTTCTCTTGATGAACTTTGAGAGTTGCTCCTGACTAAGGGGGAGGTTCTCATGGAAATTTTAATCTGTGGTCATTGAAACTACAAGTTATTAAGCATCTATCTCAAGAGCCCCTTCTGCCAGGCACTTCACATGTGTTATCAGTGCTGTTAGTTTTTAGTACAAAAAATTATTATACTGAAAAAGTATGCATGGGCAAAACATGCTTATGCTAACAAAATTATTAGCTGTTTAAATTCAAATTTGACTGGGCACTATAGCTTGAATGTCCCCTCCAAAACTCATGCTGCAGCTCAATCCCTAATGTGGCAGTGTTGAGGGGTGGGGCCTTTGGTGATTGTGTTGTGAGGGCTGCGCCCTCATGAATCAATTAATCCATTCATGAGTTAACAGATTAATGGATTTTATGGGAGTGGGACTGATGGCTTTATAAGAAGAGGAAGGGAGACCTGGGCTAGCAAGTGAACTTGCTCTCACCCTCTCACCATACAATGCCCTGCGCCACCATGGGACTCTGCAGAGGGTCCCCACCAGCAAAAAGACCCTCACCAGGTGTACTCCCTGGACCTTGAACTTCCCAGCCTCCAAAACTGTAAGAAACAAACTTCTTTTCCTTGTAGATTACCCAGTTTCAGGTATTCTGTTATAAGCAACAGAAAACTAAGTGTCCTGCATATTTATTTGTTAAGTCTGGCAGTCTTATAGTCATGCAAGTACAGAATGCTATACTCAGTTTTCTGTTAAGTCCTTCCTAGCAGAGAAAGACAAACCCCTTGCCATGACCATGACTCTCCTGTCAAGACGCGGCCAGTCTATCTGCAAGGGAGTTGGGAGCATTCCGACTCCTGGCTCCCCTGCTGCCAGGCACCAGGTGGGTTGCTCCCATGCTCTGGGGCCTTTCCCTTTTCTAAGTGTGTCTGGCCTTGCAGTAGACAAGAAGGGCTTTGTCAAAGCTGTGCTCACTTGCCACTTTGGAGCATCATGTCTGTTGACATTGCAAAATAGCAGAAGAATTTAATAATAGGCTTTTTCAGAATGGTCATCATGAATGGACAAAAGACAGTCCTAAGTGGGTCAGCAGCTGCCCTGGAGAGTTTTCCCGGTGAAGAATCACATCTGTTTACTCAGCCTCCACACGACCTCCATTCTGGTCACCTCCGTCTGTCCACTCAGCCATCGCAAATGCACAAAGGCAATGGTGTGTTCCCTTCCCTCCCTGAATTGACACACAGCTCCAGGCATGATGTGGAAGGTTCGTGGATGGCCTCTGACACCTTCCCATTCGGTGGCATTTAGTGCAAAGTTAACACATCAGTGGTTGAGGAGGTGCAGGGAGCTGCCACATTGTGCTTAGTGGGCCTAATGCCAGAGGTTGAACCCAAAGGCACTAAAGCCTGCATGCAGCTTTTGGCACCTCTCACACCACTGTCTGCAGGGAGAGGCCGCATTCCACACTGAGCTGGCCTCCCTGCCCTTGCCAGCAGCTCACAAGGGCTTGGTAGGGGACAGGACATCTGCAGAGGGCTCAAGGTGCCTGCGACAAGCACCATGCTATGCTATGGAGGGCAGGATGGGCTGGCTGTTGCAGGGTCAGCATGGGAAGCATGGGGCTGGGGACAGGTCACATCCCAATGATGAAGGGACCCCATCCAGGGAAGTGCCCGAAGGCCCCGGTGCATGAGTCCAACACTTCATGTAGCAAAATCTTCCCCCAATTAATTTGTCCAGAAGATAGTGCTCCAGGAGGCTGAGATGCTCCACAGTTTTCATATTAGTGACACGGGCATTCCATTATGGGAGAGGAGAGTGAGGCTGTGGCTCTTGGATGATGACCCACAAAAGCCACGCTGGATTGGTTTTCTTACAGTACACTATTTATAATTAACAATCCTTTGCAATAAAGGCATAAATAAGCAATTCATGCCAGAAATGAACACAAAGAGTCATGTAAATGAAACCTTACTTGAAATCAGATGAATTCATATTAAAATAAAATATTTGTTTGATTAAATATTTTTTAAAGGTTATTATACAGTCATTTACAAAAAAAAAGTTCTATTTCCTATATTGCTGGTGGGAAGTATTTGGTACGACCATTTTGAAGGGCATACCAAAAACCTTAAATGTGTTTATTTCCCTCAACCCAGCACTTTCACTTCCAGAACGTACCTCAGGGAAATGAACATGACTGTGAACAAAGCTCTAGCTACATGAAAGTTCATGGCAATAAAAGGGCTGAAAATTCCAGTGTTCAATAAAGTATTGTATATCCATGCAATGGGATATTTTAAATGATGATGCAGATGTGGAAAAGAAAATGTGTTTTCATAGCCAAGAAAAATCTGAGAAAGAAGATAAAGGAGAGAAATCTGTGTATGAAGACAGTATAAAGTCAGATTAGGGCTGGTCGGCTACTCAGTTGGTGAGAGTGTTGTGCTGATAACACCAAGGCCCAAGACTTGATCCCTGTACTGGCCAGCTGCAAGAAGAAAAGGCAGAGATTAAAACAACATGGTGTTGATTTAGGAATGATAGATACATGAGTGAAATTCAAGAGACTCCACAAACAGAACGACATTTATATGTAAATTCTGTAAAAAAAAAAAACAAGAGGTATATCGAAAGAGTAGGAAGAGGTTCTGGTTATCCATTTAGACCCTTACTATATTCTCAAACATAAACTCCAGGTGGATTAAACTGGAGATCATCACCTGTAAACAGGAGAAGGGAACAGAGGAGAAACATTTTCACCCTTTACAGAACTTCCTAAGCAAGAAATAAATCCAGAACCTGTGGCAGAAAACAGGCTACATGTTCACCAAAATATTCCCTGTTTCCCCTGGGCATACAGGGCAAAGACATTTCTCAGCCCACCCTGTCCCTGTGTGGGAACCTGAAAGTGAATTCTGACTGATGGGAAGTGGGGTAAAAAGTGTGTCATGCCAAGACCTGCCCTTGCTGACTTTCAGCGGTGTTGCCTGCTCTGTGTGTCTCTTCAGTGATAGCCTCTGGAATGGCAGACACACCAATGGAAGCACCTCAGATCCCTGAGTCACTGCCTGGAGGAGAGCAGACAAGAAGGGCTGCTGGAGCAGGAATATCTGCATTAGAAATAAACATAATTTATGTGTATGTGTGTGTGAGGTAACTGAGACTGGAGTTTACATATAAATCTATAGCCAGCACTAATAATAGAAACCATATACAAAAAGATTGTCATGTTTGGTCTCATGAAAATTTAGAATTTATGTACAGTATGGAAAAATAGATTACAAGCAAAGTTAAAAGTCAAGTAACAGATTAGTAGAAAATATTTACAACATATTTATTTATTTACTTTTAAATTTTCTTCTTCTTTTTTTTTTTTAATTTTATTTTGTCGATATACATTGTGGTTGATTATTGTTGCCCATCACCAAAACCTCCCTCCCTTTTCCCTCCCCCCTTCCCCCACCGATGTCCCCTCTGTTTGCTTGTTGTGTCAACTTCAAGTAATTGTGGTTGTTATATCTTCTTCCCCCCGCCCCCCGGTTTTGTGTCTCTGTGTGTGTGTGTATGTGTGTGTGTGTGAATTTATATATTAATTTTTAGCTCCCAACAATAAGTGAGAACATGTGGTATTTCTCTTTCTGTGCCTGACTTGTTTCACTTAATATAATTCTCTCAAGGTCCATCCATGTTGTTGCAAATGGCAGTATTTCATTCGTTTTTATAGCTGAGTAGTATTCCATTGTGTAGATGTACCACATTTTCCGTATCCACTCATCTGATGATGGACATTTGGGCTGGTTCCAACTCTTGGCTATTGTAAAGAGTGCTGCGATGAACATTGGGGAACAGGTATACCTTCGACTTGATGATTTCCATTCCTCTGTGTATATTACCAACAGTGGGATAGCTGGGTCGTGTGGTAGATCTATCTGCAGTTGTTTGAGGAACCTCCATACCATTTTCCATAGAGGCTGCACCATTTTGCAGTCCCACCAACAATGGATGAGAGTTTCTTTTTCTCCGCAACCTCGCCAGCATTTATCGTTCAGAGTCTTTTGGATTTTAGCCATCCTAACTGGGGTTAGATGGTATCTCAATGTGGTTTTGATTTGCATTTCCCGGATGCTGAGTGATGTTGAGCATTTTTTCATATGTCTGTTGGCCATTTGTATATCTTCCTTAGAGAAATGCCTACTTAGCTCTTTTGCCCATTTTTTAATTGGGTTGCTTGTTTTCTTCTTGTAAAGTTGTTTGAGTTCCTTATATATTCTGGATATTAATCCTTTGTCAGATGTACATTTTGCAAATATTTTCTCCCACTCTGTTGGTTGTCTTTTAACTCTGTTAATTGTTTCTTTTGCTGTGCAGAAGCTTTTTAGTTTGATATAATCCCATTTGTTTATTTTTCCTTTGGTTGCCCGTGCTTTTGGGGTCGTATTCATGAAGTCTGTGCCCAGTCCTATTTCCTGAAGTGTTTCTCCTATGTTTTCTTTAAGAAGTTTTATTGTTTCAGGGTGTATATTTAAATCCTTAATCCATTTTGAGTTGATTTTAGTATATGGTGAGAGGTATGGATCTAGTTTCATTCTCCTGCATATGGATATCCAGTTCTCACAGCACCATTTGCTGAAGAGGCAGTCCCTTCCCCAGTGAATAGGCTTGGTGCCTTTGTCAAAGATCAGATGGCAGTAAGTGTGTGGGTTGATTTCTGGATTCTCTATTCTATTCCATTGGTCAGCTGTTTTTATGCCAGTACCATACTGTTTTGGTTATTATAGCTTTGTAGTATAGCTTAAAGTCAGGTAGTGTTATGCCTCCAGCTTTATTTTTTTTGCTCAGCATTGCTTTGGCTATGCGTGGTCTTTTATTGTTCCATATAAATGTCTGGATAGTTTTTTCCATTTCTGAGAAAAATGTCTTTGGAATTTTGATGGGGATTGCATTGAATTTGTATATCACTTTGGGTAGTATGGACATTTTCACTATGTTGATTCTTCCAATCCAAGAGCCTGGGATATCTTTCCATCTTCTTGTATCCTCTCTAATTTCTCTCAGCAGTGGTTTGTAGTTTTCATTATAGAGATTTTTCACCTCCTTGGTTAACTCAATTCCTAAGTATTTTATTTTTTTGGTGGCTATTGTAAATGGGCAGGCTTTCTTGATTTCTCGTTCTGCATGTTCACTATTGGAGAAAAGAAATGCTACTGATTTTTGTGTGTTGATTTTGTATCCTGCTACTGTGCTGAAATCATTTATAAATTCCAACAGTTTTTTTGTAGAGGTTTTAGGCTGTTCGATATATAGGATCATGTCATCTGCAAACAGGGACAGTTTGACTTCATCTTTTCCAATCTGGATGCCCTTTATTTCCTTCTCTTCTCTGATTGCTCTGGCTAGTACTTCCAACACTATGTTGAATAGGAGTGGTGAGAGTGGGCATCCTTGTCTAGTTCCTGTTCTTAAAGGAAAAGCTTTCAGCTTTTGCCCATTCAGGATGATATTGGCAGTGGGTTTGGCATATATGGCTTTAATTATGTTGAGATACTTTCCCTCTATACCTAACTTATAGAGGGTCTTTGTCATGAATGAGTGCTGAACTTTACCAAATGCTTTTTCAGCATCTATAGAGATGATCATATGGTCCTTGTGTTTGAGTTTATTAATATGGTGTATCACATTTATTGATTTGCGTATGTTGAACCAACCTTGCATCCCTGGGATGAATCCCACTTGATCGTGATGAATAATTTTACGTATGTGTTGCTGTATTTTAGTGAGGATTTTTGCATCTACATTCATCAAGGATATCGGCCTGTAGTTATCTTTTTTGGTTAAATCTTTACCTGGTTTTGGTATCAGGATGATGTTTGCTTCATAGAATGAGTTTGGGAGATTTGCGTCCATTTCAATCTTTTGGAATAGTTTGTAAAGAATCGGTGTCAATTCCTCTTTGAATGTTTGGTAAAATTCTGCTGTGAATCCATCTGGTCCTGGGCTTTTCTTTGTTGGGAGCCTTCTGATAACAGCTTCAATCTCCTTTATTGTTATTGGTCTGTTCAAATTTTCTACATCTTCATGGTTCAGTTTTGGGAGTTTGTGTGTGTCCAGAAATTTATCCATTTCCTCCAGATTTTCAAATTTGTTGGCGTATAGTTGTTTATAGTAGTCTCGAATGATTCCTTGTATTTCAGATGAATCAGTTGTAATATCGCCTTTTTCATTTCTAATTTTTGGTATTTGAGTCTTCTCTGTTCTTTTTTTTTTGTTAGCCATGCTAATGGTTTGTCAATTTTATTTATCTTTTCAAAAAACCAACTTTTTGATTCATTGAACTTTTGAATTGTTGTTTGGTTTTTCAATTTCATTCAGTTCTGCTCTGATCTTAATGATTTCTTTCCATCTGCTAACTTTAGGTTTGGATTGTTCTTGTTTTTCTAGTTCTTTAAGGTGAAGTGTTAGGTTGTTCACTTGCCATCTTTCCATTCTTCTGAAGTGAGCGTTTAATGCAGTAAATTTTCCCCTCAATACTGCTTTTGCAGTATCCCACAGGTTTTGGTATGATGTATCATTGTTTTCATTAGTTTCAATAAATTTTTTGATTTCCTGCTTGATTTCTTCTTGGACCCATATGTCATTAAGTAGAATGCTGTTTAATTTCCATGTGTTTGTATAGTTTCCAGAGTTTCGTTTGTTATTAATTTCTAGTTTTAATCCATTGTGGTCTGAGAAGATACATGGGATAATTCCAACTTTTTTGAATTTATTGAGACTTGATTTGTGACCTAATATGTGATCTATCCTGGAGAATGATCCATGTGCTGATGAGAAGAATGAATATTCTGAGGTTGTTGGGTGGAATGTTCTGTAGATATCTGCCAATTCCAATTGGTCTAGAGTCTTGTTTAGATCTTGCGTTTCTCTATTGATTCTTTGCCTAGATGATCTGTCTAATATTGACAGTGGGGTGTTCAGGTCCCCTGCTATTATGGTATTAGTGTCTATTTCCTTCTTTAGGTCTAATAGAGTTTGTTTTATACATCTGGCTGCTCCAACATTGGGTGCATACATATTTATGATTGTTATGTCTTCTTGATGGATCAGTCCTTTTATCATTAAGTATCAATGTCCCTCATTGTCTCTTTTTATGGTTTTTAGTTTAAAGTCTATTTTGTCAGATATAAGAATAGCTACTCCAGCTCGTTTTTCTTTTCTGTTTGCATGGTAAATCTTTTTCCATCCTTTCACTCTTAGTCTGTGTGAATCTTTATGGGTGAGGTGGGTCTCTTGTAGGCAGCATATAGTTGGGTCCTCCTTTTTGATCCAGTCAGCCAGTCTGTGTCTTTTGATTGGGGAATTTAAGCCTTTTACATTAAGAGTTGTTACTGAAAGGTGTTGATTTATTCCTAGCATTTTATTGATTGTTTGGTTGTCTTAGGTGTCTTTTGTTCCTTGCTTTCTGATTTACTGTTTGGTTTCTGTGTTTGTTGGTTCCTTGGGTTGTAGATAGCGTTTTTGTTTGCTTGTTTTCTCTTCATGAATGCCATTTTTATTATACTAGCAGGTTTAGATTTTTCTTGGGTTTTTATGGCAGTGGTAGTTATTTTTCAGGAACCAAACCCAGTACTCCCTTGAGGATTTCTTGTAAGGGTGGTCATGTGGTAGTGAAATCCCACAGTTTTTGTTTGTCTGAGAAATATACTATTTGCCCTTCATTTCGGAAGGATAGCCTTGTAGGGTAGAGTATTCTTGGCTGGCAATCTCTGTCTTTTAGTGTTTTGAATATATCACCCATTCCTTTCTAGCTTTTAGGGTTTGTGATGAAAAGTCTGATGTTAGCCTGATTGGGGCTCCCTTATAGGTGATTTGATGCTTCTCTCTTGCAGCTTTTAAGATTCTCTCTTTGTCTCTGAGTTTTGCCAATTTGACTATAACATGTCTTGGAGAAGACTTTTTTGGGTTGAATACATTTGGAGATCGTTGAGCTTCCTGGATCTGAAGATCTGTGATTTTTCCTATACCTGGGAAGTTTTCTGCCACTATTTTGTTGAATATGTTTTCAATGCAATCTCCATTTTCCTCCCCTTCTGGAATACCCATGACTCGGATATTTGAGCGCTTATGGTTGTCTGATATCTCTCTCAGATTTTCTTCAATGTCTTTGATTCTTTTTTCTTTCTTTTGGCTGCTTGTGTTATTTCAAACAGCACATCTTCAAGTTCAGAGGTTCTCTCTTGAACTCCGACAAGCCTGCTGGTTAAACTCTCCGTTGGGTTTTTTATTTCGCTGAATAACTTCTTCAGTTCAGCAAGTTCTGCTACATTTTTTTTCAGGACATTGATTTCCTTGTACATTTCCTCTTTCAGGTCCTGTATACTTTTCCTCATTTCATCATGATGTCTAGCTGAGTTTTCTTGTATCTCATTCAGTTTCCTTAGAATTATCACTCGAAATTCCTTGTCAGTCATTTCAAGAGCTTCTTGTTCTATAGGATCTAGAGTTTGAGATTTATTGACTTTTGGTGGTGTAGTTTCTTGATTTTTTGTATTTCTGGTATCTTTTTTTTGATGTTTATTCATTGTGGCAGGGGGTTTCACAGTCCACCGGTTTGAGACTATTGACTAACTAAAATGTTGCTGTGGTTGCCAATTTGGTATGGCTACGTCCGTGACTGCTCAGTTGGCCTCCAGTGCCTTTTGTGTATGGTTGCCTCGGGTCTTGGGCCTCTCAGGGGAGCCACCTCTCTGGTCAGCTTGGACTCTGCTGGGCTGGTGGATCACGTACCACAGGGTGTGTGATCTCTGCTGAGCTTTCACTTCCCATCCAGGACTTCTCCCTGTTCCGTGTGCTCTGGCCTGGGCTGTTGGATCGTGCAGTGGTGACCCCACAGGGTGTGTGGTTTCTGTCGAGTCTCCGCCTCCCTGGCTGCACGTCTCACCGCTCTGTGCGCACTGGGCTGGGCTGGGACGTGTATTCTGCCACCCTCGTCTATCAGCTGGGCCTTCAAGACCCTGCTTGGCACCGCCTCACCCAGGAAGTCTACCAGGTTTCTGCTAGGCACAGACGACTGGTCGCTCTGGGTGCCTTTGTAGCACTGTGTAGATCTTTCTCAGGACTTGTTCACCTTTGTATCCCCCCGGCATGGATCGAGTCTAGCGCTCGCCTGCAGCCAGCTCTCCGGCAGGTTCAAGCGGACTTGGGAACTCTCCTACTGCACAATTCCCAATCAGAAATTGGTTAGCCATTTTTCTGAACTGGTGGCTGCAGAGATGGTATCTGTCTCCCAGTAACAGGAGGTTTACCGGGGGCCGGAGTCCAGGGTGTGGTGGAGTGACAGTTGGCCCCGCCCATACTTCCTTGTCCTCCCGACACTGGCCGGGGATGCCCCACGCCATCAGCCCCGGCAGAGAACCACAGAGGGAGTGGGAGGGGAGGCCGGCCCGCAGGCCCCGGGAAGCCCCGTGCCACACCAAGCAAGGGGGAAGGCTCAGTGAGGGGCCGAGCCAAGCTGGGCCGGAGCTGCCAGCACCTGGGAAAATGGAGGCAGCCCCGGGGCAGTGAGTGACCTGGTGATGCAGGCAGAAGCCAGGTGGGCATCAGCCCCCTGAGCAGGGCTGGGCCAGGGGTCACTCACAGGGCTGTGCCAGGTTGGGCTCTCACTCTCTGCCTCTGTTTTGTCGCCTTCCCCATTCTCGGCCGCTGCCGCCTCGGGCTGTTCAGTCGGTCCCATGGTGCAGCTTGGGTGCTCCCAGGAATCTTCTTTAATGCCAGCCTGAAACCTCGAATCCTGACTAGGGCAGCTGGCCGCCTTCAGCGCGGCCCCGGCCTCCGGGATCCTGTCTGCATCCACAGCAGCCCTGGTGCCATGTTTAGAGACTCGCTTTTGCAGCTAAGAAACAGTTCTTTTCCTGCTCCATACTTCAAAGCTGTTGCCTGTAAATGAGGCAGCCTCTCCTGCCGGGGGCAAAGTGGCGGTCAGCCCCCACGACCGGCCACCAGCAGCAGTCCTCCCTTAAGAGATGGCAAGAGGAAGGTCCACAAGTTTCCCGGCTGTGTAAGGCCCAGTGGCCGCCTTTTCCACCTCAGCTACTCCGCGCCAACCGCCGCAGCCACCGCCATCTTGAAACCGCTCAGTGTTTAATTCTTTATTCTACCTTTCAGTTTTCTTGATACCTTTTTAGTTTTGGAGGCTAGATATACCAAAGTCCGGGGAACACATCTGGTGAGAGTCTTCTTTACAGCAATGCAGGGGTCTCACATGGCAGAAAACAGCAGAGCAGAGCCAGATTTACTCTGTGTCGCCAATGGTGATGTACTTGTAGAGATAGGCATACGCCATGGCCGCGGCCACTCGGTGCCAGGGCACACGGCTCCGCAGTGAATCCTATTCTGCAGAAAATAGACAAGAGGTGACACTAACAAGAGTCTGCCCTTGACCAAAATCCATTCTAACTTTGACCTCTTCATGCAGCCATTGTGGAGAATGGTCTGGAGGTTCCTCAAACAACTACAGATAGAACTGCCATATGATCCAGAAATTCCACTGCTGGATGTATGCCCAAAGGGATAGAAATCAGGATACCTGCACTCCCATGTTCATCGCAGCTCTATTTACAATGGCCAAGAGTCAGAACCAAACTAAATGTCCATTGTCAGACAACTGAATAAGGAAAATGTGGTATATACACACAATGAAATGCTACTCTTCCATAAAAAAGAATGAAATTCTGCTATTTGCAGCAACGTGAATGAACTTAGAGAAAATTATGTTAAGTGAAATAAGCCAGTCATAGAAAGAGAAATACCTATGTCCTTGCTCATAAGTGGGAGCTAAAAATAAACAAATAAATTAAGAAGAGAGAAAGAGAGATACAACAATCACAATAATACATTGAACTTTCAAAAGGAAAGAACAGAACTGAGGTTACCGGAGGTGGGAAGGCCAGGATGGGGGGAGGTAAGGGAGGAATTAGTAAAGAGACACAAAAATCAATTACATCATATAATGATGAATATACTAATTATCCTGATTTGAGCATCATATATTGCACACGGGTATTGATATTCAATACTGTACCCTACAGATTTATACAATCAACTATGTTACAATAAAAAATAAAACTTAATTTTAAAAAAACTTTGACCTCTTCAGTTATGGGATCAAATAAATGTCCTTTGCTATTTTATTTGGTTTTTTTTCTGTGCATGTAAGTGACACCATCCTAACTGACTCATTTGAAGTGATGGTGGAAGGGAGAGAACATTCTAGAGAGAGTGAACAAATGTGAAAGGCCTGCTGGAGATCGAAGGGGGTGTGGGGAGGGAAGGAAGTGGCCATCATAGGTGCATGTTGCAGGTGGTTCAGGAAAACAAGGGTCGACGGCGTGCTGCTGAGTTCGGAGCATGCACCACTAGTGGCAGAGCATGGGGAGGTAAGTGCAGAAGTCAGGACTCTTCCCCTGACTTCCACCCTTCATACCACTTGCCTGTACTGAACACCTGCTCTGTGTCATGCACAGGGCTAGGTGCGGCATATAATATTGAACATGATCCTTCCTTTTATGATGATTATAGTTAATACCGTGGGAAGGTAGAGAGTAAACAAGTAAATTGATATATATACTCGGATAATTTTATGGAAACCCTCAAACAAGCTCTAAAAGGTAGAGAAGACAAATTCACATTCCCTTACATTCAATGCTAAGATCCAAAAATGCTTTAGAAACTAAAGGTTTTTCATAACTCATTTGGTGGTAAACCAACTGAGAAGACTTTAAGATGGTACAATACATTTTTTTTAGCCCATCGAGTGACTATTGACACTACTCAATGGAGAAATATCAATGTGCTTTATTGTAGTGCTGCCTCAGACCTAACTGGAATTACATGTAAATTACAGTATCCCTTTAAAATCTAGAGACTTCTAAATTCCTAATAAATGCAGAAGGTTTTCAGATAAGAGGTCATGGACCTGTACTGTCTCCATTCTACTGATGAGAAACAAGACACAGAAAGGTTAAGTAGCTTCTTCATATTCACACAGACCTACCAGGCTACCTCAGCAGAAGGTCTCCCTGCAAAGATAGCCAATATCTAGGAAAGTAGTCCATTTATCCATCCATCCTTCCATTTGTCCATCCATCCATCCTTCCATTTGTCCATCCATCTGTCCATCCATCCAACCAACCTTCCTTCCTTCCATCCATCCACCCACCCGTACACCCATCTCTCCATCCATCCATCTATCCACCCACCTGTTTATCTACCCCAAAATATGTACTTGTTTCCCAGGCTGTAATACAGTGGTTCAAATTGCTGGGGAAGTGGTGAAAACTACTTTTTTTTTAATAAACAAGAGTTGCAAAAAAGTCTTATTTCCACAAACGTTACTCGAGGGCTCTGGGAACTAAACAGCTGATTAAATGCTGAGTTGAGTCCTGGCCACATCAGGTATTGGTCAACAGAGGCCTCCAGCTCTCTTACCACTTACTGAAGGGCATGGACCACATCTCATCTCTGTGTCCTTTATACTGTCCTCATGGGGCCTATTTTAGGGTGTGGATACTGTGGTCTCTCAAACAAACAAACAAAAAAACTCCAATACATAAAGACTGTGCAGAATTGAGTGATTGATTAGCTTTGTACTGCAGTAGACAGAAGGATAAACACAAGGCAAGGGCAGTACAAATGCATTTCATATGGCAGCCACCAAAGAAATTGCAGAAATATTTTATGAAAAACAGAATAAGAGAGAGTGTGCCTTAAAATCTCATTAGAGAAAACTACTCCCAAAGGGAGAGGAAAGGCTATGGGAGAGGAAAATAGAAAACAACACAACTAAGCGCATGTTCTGGTATCTGTGGGAAGGGCTGTGAGGAAAGGGATGCCAGAGGTGCTAAGTGCTCAAGCATCACAGCAGAAGTGAGTCACCAGCCTGGAGCCAAGAAACACATCCCAGGTGCATGGAAGGAGCAGCAGATTAGGACGTTTGACGTGGAGGAACTGAGGGCAAGGGGGAAATCACATTTCAAGGCAGAGAATCGAATGACATCTACTCTGGAGAGCTGGGTACAGAATTCGGATCACCTGGGAAGTACCAGCATCATTTCTGGGAACTTTGGCTGAATCATGCATGGAGACCTGGAACTGAAGCTCCCCACAGCTGTTGCCTGGGCAGAGTGGTGTGTTTTGGTCTTGACTCTACTAATAACTCCATGAAGTGGTCGTAATCTGCAGATTCTAGAGAAGACTGGGACTTTCTGCAAGAGCACAACACGAACCATCGTTGGAGGAAATGGCCCCAGACATCAGAGTCCTCGCTCCAGTGTTGGTACCTTGTCTATTTTTTGACTCTTGACCAGGGGCTTGACCACAGGTCTGGCTCTGGGACATGCCCTCCTTCCATGCCAGGGTCTCTTATCCCCTGTGAGCCCCTGTGAACAGGATGAAACCCTGAACCTCAGGATGAAATCTCTACCTTAAAACTTTTTTTTTTTTTAGGCAGCAGAACCTCCCCTCTGCCCTAAACAAAATCTAGGCCCAAGAGCAATCCTTAAAACAGGTAAGAGAGGAGGCTTTCATGTGGGAGCTGAGCTGTGCTGGGACGGCCTGGGGTGGGCAGAGCCCCCCTCCACTCAGCTTACCAGGCCCTGAGACCCGAAGATGTGGTAACCTCGGAGGTTACCAGTTTATTGATTTACATGGGAGTTTTCCCTGTGAAAATAACCAAGGGTATGCTTTTATGATACGTGTACCTGCCTGTGATATGTGAGTTTTTCTGTACTCTATCTTACGCTTTTATAAAAGATGGCGATAGTTCACTGAATAGAAGAAAAACAGTGAAGATAGGGATCGCAACTACGCCTTCTCTAGTTGAATCAAACGAGGGCCTGGTGTCAGTACCACGTTTCAGGCCACACTCTAGTTAGAGAAATGATAGTCACACAGCTGAATCTGACCAGTGTGTGTCTTACCCATCAGTTCCTGAAAAGAACTATTTAAAATATCACATTGTGTTTCTCTTGATTCTGTAATGATTCCAATGAACTTAAAATGAACTTTCGAGAACCCCTCTAGCCACACCTTAGAATAGTTGTTGAAGGGATTGCTTGTGAAGTCGCCACTTCTGGTCCCCACTCTGAGATGTAGTGGTTTCTCGTGGCTGAGGGAAAGAAAGGAAGCTTTACAGACAGAGGCAAGGGACTGAAAGAAAGATCCAGCAACTAGAAACCCAAGGCCAGAGACTAGACTGTACGTTCGTATGGCTACAGCAAATCACCCCAGGAAAAGGAGGTGGCACGTCTTTGAAACAGACACACGCAGACTCTGCCAGGTGCTGTGAGTGTGGAAAGCCCGGGAAGCAGCCCACACCCGGGGTTTGCACCCACCTGAGCCTGAGGACGGTCTACAAGGTGTGATGGCTTTAACAACCTCCCCTCCCCTGTTTTATTGCCATCTGGTGCTAACACTGATCCCGTTCCACCACACGCTGTCCCCAGGGAACATGCCTTGTCAGGGGTCGGACCCCTGGTTATGGGTGACATCAGCTGATACTGAGAGTGCACATTTGCCAGAAGAACTTGCTTTTTCTGCTAATATTGCAGAGTGATTGGAAACGTGGAGAAACCAAAATCTTCACCGCTCCAAGAATTTTGTATGGATAATCTCACTTATGTCCCCATACTCCCAGGATCTGGATGTTATTGTCATATGTGAAATCAGGGGTTGGAGACATTAAGTAAGTTGCCTAAGATCACACAGTGAATAGGAGACTTAACCAAAACCCTGGGACTCTAATGACTTCACCAGTCATGCAAATAAAATCTTTCAGTGTGGCAGGAGGAAATAGGTACACTAATTTAGTGTGCCACTCTAATGAGTCACAAGAATGTGCAGCTAATGTGGGCAATGACCTCACTCATTTATAAGCGTTTGATGGGAGGAAAGTACCTCTAATAAAATATTGTTTTCACAAAAATGAGATTCATGATTTTATCAGTAGTATATTAATTTATTTTCTTGGAATTAGAATACATGTAATACTTTATTTCAGTTACATAAAAACAGGAAAAAAAATAGGCAGTAAAGATACAAAAAGGTGAAAATAGAGCAGTAAAATTCCTCGTGAAAGCAGTACAAATCATCAAGAAACAGCCAGGAGTTTATTTTTCTTTTGTGGAAATGGAGCAAACAGCCTCTGGTCTCTCCTCCTACCTGACTGCCCTGGACAGACGTTCCTTTTCAGCACTATTAAGACGTCGTTCCATTATCTTCTGCTTTTACTGTGTCTGCTGAGAAATTAGCTACACATCTGAAGGGACTTCAAAAGTTCATGACAAGATTAGTATTATCTTTAAATTCTATTTCCCATGAGCTTTTTGAGGTACCTCATGCATCCTACTGTCGCCCCTTTGAAGTTAATATTCCTTATTAATTTTTTCTGGCTGCTCTGAAGATGTTTCTCCTTGTTGTTAATTTTCAGAAGTTTACTCTGATGTTCCCTAGGTATGGTTCAAACTTCTTGCTTCTGTGCGTTCCATGAGTTTTGAGAAATTCTCTTTAAATATTGATTACACCATCATCTCTTCCCCTCCCTTCCTAGCATTTCAGTCATATGTATATTAGGCCACTTCATCACGTCACATTTGTTTCTCATATATGGTTTTTTTGGTTTTTTTTTTGTATTTTACACTTTTTAAAATTCCCTGTATTTCATTATGGATATTTCTACTGGCTTATTCTCCAGTTTCCTGATCTTTTCTTCAAATGTAACCATTCTGCTGTTAAATCCATCTATGCAGCTCTTAATTTCAGTTAATGCATTTTACAGTTCTAGAATTTTCATTTGGTTTATTGATTTGTTTTCTGCTAAATCTCCATTTTGTCTTCTAATTTCTTAAACATATGAATCACAGTTGTTTTAAAACCTAGTCTGATCATCTTCCTATCTGAATTGTTTTTTATTGTCTACTTTTTTTCTCTTGGTCCTGTCTCCTGGTGTGCCTGGAGTTTAGCTTTTTTTATTTCATGCTAGACATTGTGTGTAAGAAACTGTAGAATCTCTATCTGTCCTGTCTAGTAAGGCAGCCACTAGGTGACTATTAAACACTTGAAATGTGGTTAGTTTTGTATCAAATACTTACTGGATTTCAAAGACTTGATGCAATAAAAAATAATGCAAACTAACTCATTAATAATTTTTATATTATTTATATATTGAAGCAATGATATTTTATTTATTTATTTTTGAAACAATAATATTTTAAATATATTAGTTAAATAAATATATTATTAACAATAATTCATCTGTTTCTTTTTACATTTTAATGGGGCTACTAGAAAATTTTCAATTATTTATGTGACAAATTATACTTCCACTGGACAGTGCTCCTCTGCATGGCAGTATCTTCTTCCAGGGAGGGTTCACTCTAGCTGCCTCTGGCAGGCTGGTAAGACGGGCAGGTTACATCAGTTCAATTATGGATTGAGCTGAGTTAGGCTGTCACAGTCTTCAGTGCCTGGTAGAGTTCTGGTGGACGTCAGTCCTTCGGGGTCCCTAACTGAAAACCTGGAGAGTTTACTAGAACCCCTGCTCAGTGACAGACCCTAAGCTCATATTCCTCAACATTGTGAGACTACCAACATTTCTGTTTATTTTGCCGATTGTCTTCACCAGCTTGGGCTATCATAACAAAATGCCACAGACTGGGTGGCTTAAACCACAGAAATTTATTTCCTCACAGTTCTCCAGACTAGAAATCTGAGTTCAAGAAGCGATACGGCCAGTTTCTAGTGAGGCTTGCAGATGGCCACTTTCCTGCGGTGTCCTCACGTGGTGGAGAGAGATAGCAAGCAAGCTCTCAGGTGGCTGTTCTCATAAGAGCGTTAAATCCCATCACAAGGGCCCCATGGACTCATCTAAACCTAATTCCCTCCCAAAGGCCCCATCTCCAAACACAGTCACATTAGAGGTTAGGGCTTCCAAGTATGAACTTTGAGGGGACTCAGTTCAGTACATGGCACCAACCAAATATTTAAAATCTGACAATGTCTCAAGGGAAAACTTGGATCTAAATGTTAGTCCCACTTCTCTGCGATTTTCTCCTGTTCAGACGATTGGTCCCTTGAGTCCAGGCATTTTGGTAGCCCTGACCACCATTTTTACCTCAACAGCTCCACGTGGCTGCTGATGCTCAGACTTTTTGCTCCAAGCTTTTTGCGAAGCTATAAATTCCTGGAGGGGCCAAGCTGTGTCTAATGCTCAGCTCACTTCAATGTGTTTTCCTTCTCTATGGGATCTTGGTCAAGTTCTAGCTACCAGGTCTTAACATCTTCAGACACATGCTTTGGTATTTTGTCCAGCATTTCCAATGAGATGTCAGCAGGATCGGGCTGCTACAAAGCACACTGTTAGAGCAAGGAGAGGGTTTACACTTGTCCTGCACGGCGACCTCCCTCCAAATATAACCTCTTTTTTTCCCTCTTTGTTCATCTCTTGAATTCACAACACCTGCTTCCATGGGAAGCTTTCCAAAGTGAGAATGGAATGCTTGCATTCCACTGCAGTAAGGCTGCCTAAACAGGACCCTCCTGTCCCCAATCTGTTGGGTCCCATGGGAGGACCAGGCTTGGGCTCTGCTGGGAAGAGACACAGAAACTCTGATGTCAACAGCTACATTCTTGACTTTTGCTACACTTGCCTTAAATATTTTGAGGCTAACCTCAAAGCTTATCTCCACGTTATGGGACTTTGGGAGCCAGAGTGAGTCCAAAATGACTTGTTCAGTGTCTCTAGAATACTGGCTGGAGACATCAGCTCCTTGATACATGGGTCTCTCCACAGGGCAGCTGCCTCTGAGAGAGAGAGAGAGAGAGAGAGAGAGAGAGAGAGAGAAACCAAGATGGAAGCCACAGTCCTTCTGTAACCTAATCTTGGAAGTGACATTCCATCCCTTTTGCTGTATTTTATTCATTAGAAGCAAGTCACTAAGTTCCATGTATACTCAAGGGAAGAGGATCACACAGGGCATGAATACCAGGATGCATGAATCGCTGGGGGCCAGCGTGGAGGCTGCCCAGCAGGTCACCTCATTACACAAGCTGTGCGTGACTCTGCTGAAAGTCCTTTGGTGTAGCTCCACGGTGCTCTCCAGACGAAGCCCCAACTCTGTAGTGTGGCTGGCAGGACTGTGCAGCCACAGCTCACTGCTCTGATCTTATTTGGAGAAGCTTCATTCCTAGCCCACTTGTTTTTTTCCAGAAAGAGGAAAATGGATTCCATTAAATTTCGTCTCTTCTCTGTCCTGTATGAGATTTTCAAAAAGAAGCAAACTTATCCAAAAAGCATAAAACAGAATGTTGAAAATATTGCCAGACTAATGTACAATCCAGGAATCGGTCCCTGTAACTGAACAGAAATGGGTTAAAACAGTAAGAGGGGCTTGCACTCATTCCCGAGTGTCAGGCACTGCTCTGAGAACTTTGAATGGATTAAACTATTTACCCTCTAGACCCCCTCTGCATCCTTCCTTCCCATTTCACAGACAGAGGGAGGCAGGGCAGGCAGGGGTCTGGCTCGGAGCTTGAGCACCAAGCAGCACGCGTGTGGCCGTGGCCCATCGCTGACGCGAACGCTGGGACCTGCGGCTGCTTCCTGTGCCTCCCACAGCGCCCAGCACATGCCCAGGCTGTGACTTGACCCCTGAAAATGGCTTTGTTAACTACTTGAGACTATACACAACATTTTAAGAGAAAGAGTGGAAACAACTTTTTTGAAATGTTTTTAACGTGTATTGGGGTTTCATGAATTTGATAATCTGAAGAGTTTGTTTTATTTTTTTTCCCTAAACTAAAGTTTCTTTGGTCACAAGATCTGGTTTAAGAGGATTTTTCCAGAAGATTTTCAAACGGATTCTTTTCTTTCCTAGAAAAATATAAAGAACAGCAACAGGTGTTGGGAAGAGTCCTGGGTTGGAAGGTTTTGCCGTGGCTGGTCTGCCCAGGGTAATTTTAACTTTCTCTTATCTGTTTCTTCTTCATTCATCCTCTAGCAGCTGTGGTTATATTTCTGGGATCAATTCAGGTGATTTTCAGCTAAAGGCGTGACGTGCAGACAGGGCTGAGTTAGCTCCACTTCGAGAACTCTCTCGTAGCTGGGCATAGTTCACACAATGCAAGGAGCCTCGCTGCCTCTGGGGGCTCCCGGGGAAGCAGCCACTCTTGGGGAGAAAGGTGGGCCATGGAGATGCCCACTGTGAAGTCCAAGTTGCTATGATCCCATAGCTGTGACTCCTTTCCCAGCCCTAATTCTAAACCAATTATCGTTCCATGTGGTATGGACAGAAATGCGAATCGAGCAATCAGGCTTCCACAGCAAGTACTAGCCTGCACGTTTTTTTAGGGAAAGAACGTTGCTAGGAGATCTAGGTCTCTGATAACAACACGTGGGCCCCATTTGTCCACCATCCAGTTTTATCTTACATGATCAGGAGCACCGGGGACTTTCCAGCATTTTCAGAGGCACAGTCTCAGATTTTAAGCATATGATTCTCATATAAGGCACTAGTTTTTCACTTTTCCCATCCTCTTCCCCCTCCCCCAAATTCCAAAGATCTTTTTTATTGCATTTTCAACCTATTAAATTTTTAATTGACAAATAAGAATTGCATATATTTGGGGTACAATGTGATGTTTCAACATGTTTGCACTGTGTAATGTTTTAATGTATGTTTCTTCAACAGTAACATGGTTTCTGCTAATCAGCCTTCATGTGCAATCCTGAGCAGTAAACTAACAACAGCAAAAGCAAACTCGGCCCTCCTCAAGTGGCATGAGTTCAAATGGGCCTTGTCAGAACCTAAGGGATCCACCTGCCGCTAAAAGTCTGACTTCCTGTCTCCTCTGACCGAGGAAGGGAGTCCATTTTCTGGATGAGCACATTTTTAAAGAGGCTTCTAGAAAGCTAATCATATTAGGGACCAGACAGACACCATTGCCTGGGGCACAGAGGCCACCACGTCTTGTCCTAGCGTGGACCGCTTGGAGTCTCTGTCTCCTCCTCCCTGACGACACCCACCGCAGCCTCCTCAGAAGCTCTGCCTCTCCCTCCTGTCCATCGTGACTTCTCTGCCCCCCGTTTCTCACTGTGGCTCTACTCAGAAAGGAATCTGCTAAAAATGTGTGTTAAAGTGTACATTTTTGCACACGTCACCACACTTGGAAAAATAACTCTTTACGTTGATGTACATCTCGGTTTACCCAGCACAGTCACATCATATTCTCACTTACTTCCCACCCAAACCCAGTGAAGTTAAGGTCACTGTAGTTGGGGTGCAGGGAGCTATTACCTCTAAACACGGCGCTTGGACACGCTGGAAGAAAGATGCAGCCTCGAGGGCTCTCTGCCCCCCTCCTGTCTCTAGTCCTGTCTCTCTCCAAAGCGCAGGATGAAGCTCTTCCCGTATCTGCCTAAAGTCCAGACCCACCAAAGAAGATCCTTTGGACCCTTCAAAAGATCAGAGGTAACTGAGCAGATCAACCACCTCTGATCCGTCCCCTGAGCTTTCCTGAACCTCACTCCTATCACAGGAGGAAAAATGGAAGTGTGTCGACGAACCTACACAAACTTTGGTCACGGACCTATTCTCCTATTTTGGTATGACTATTTTGAAGAGAAACATTTACCCGTCAATGTCTGCTCTGTGGGCCAAATAGACTTTACCCCAGGCCATTGTATGTTCTCAGGGCCCATCGCACCCCGTAAGAATCATTCACTCCTGCAGCCCCATCTCCCCTTCCCTGTGAAGGAAAAATCAACTGATAAGTTCTGTGCCCCTCTGGAAAATTGGGAATTTACTCTCCTGTGATTCCCCCGTGTATCTCCCCTCTACGCACGTTAAATAATAAAAGTTGTTATGTCTTTTCTCCCTATTAATCTCTGTTTATTAGTTGATTTTTCAGAGAACCTTCGGGGAGTTGAAGGCAAAGTTTTCCTTGGTCCTTACTCTGCCCACTGTTCAGACATAAAGAAACAAGGCCCCCAGGACAACAAAACTTGTCCAGGGATGTGACCTTCATACAAGGCAAAGCCCTCGGTGAATACAACCTCATTTCACTGCAAGTGGTTTTCAGGATGCGCGAGTCACCGGCTTCAGGGTTTGGGCCACGTCTGCAGGCGTCTCGCCTCTGCCGCTGTCTGCTGCCTCCAGCCCCTGCCCAGCTCCCACCCCTGCTGGGCCACATCCATAGCGCTGATCCTCGTGCATGGGGAGGACATGACGTCCCCTAAACACATTGTCACAGTGAGACGTGGACTGGGTGATGGACAATAAAAATGTATTGTGCAGAGCGGGGGCCGACCCAGGCCACAAAATTATAAAGGCAAACGCACCTGAGAAAGTTTACTTAGAAAAGGAGTCATAGTAAATCATGCATTTTCAAAAGTTGACAAATACCACGTATGTTACAATATCATAAAAATAAGACATTTTTATAAATTGTCTGACACATCTCCGAAATACTTGCCTTTTGAGGAATTTTATTGCACTGGTGGCAATTTGTATGTTTCATTGGGAATTATCTGCTTCATGAAGACAAGATTGATTAGAATCCCTAGTTTGCGAATTGCTACTTTCAGGTGGATAAAATGTGGCTTCACGTATAGACAGACCAGCTATTTGTAGGACCGCCACAGTGAATTGCCCTCCAAAGCAGGAGTTCCAATAAGTCCCATCAAAACAGAGAAAAATATGTTGTCCTTATAATTAAATGTACTTCATTTTAAGCATTTTCCCGACGAGAACACTTTGCTTTGGATTAGGCACCAGTGAGAACAGCTTACGTGCTAGACGCTTAGCAACTGGGAGAGTTTTCCGTGGACCAGCTCCAGGCTCGTGCTTTCAAAACTCATTTCTCCTCCTCACACACTCACGGAGCTGTGGGAAATGACAGCACCTTCATGTGTAGACACAGGGGTTGGCGCAATGGGCAGGGGGACATTCAGAAAGTCATTCCTACACTGGAACGGTTAGTGGAGGTGACTAAACCATGGAAATATACCCCCAAACTCAAATTAACTGTGTTCCCCAAACATTCCCATTAGCTGGATCCCAGAATGCCTGCAGCCACTCCGACGCCCCCACCGTGAGAGGCGGTAGAAGAAAGCATTGGGACCTGGCTGCTGTGACAACACTGCTCTTTTCAAATCGTACAGAAGCAAGACCATGTGAACATCTTGCTCGGACACAGACCACGGCCACAGAAGGGGCCAGATTCATCTCATCAGCCTCTCAGTGGTGTGGTCCTGCCTTGGAAGGGGACAGTGATGGCCTGCATGGGCTTGCTGGTTGCAGGGTGGGTGTTATGGGCTGTACTCTGTCCACCAACCCCATTTATATGCTGAAGCCCTAACTCAGAATGTGACGTATTAGGAGACAGGGCCTTTAAAGAGGTCAGTAGGGTAAAATGAGGTCATACGCATGAGCCCTAATCCAGCATGACTGGTGTCCTTATAAGAAGAGATGAGGATGCAGACACACACAGAGGGACGACCAAGTGAGGACACAGGGAGAAGACGGCCGTCTACAAGCCAATCAGTGAGGCCTCAGAGGAACCAACCCTGCTGGCACCTTGATCTTGGACTTCCAGCCTCCAGACTGTGAGGAAACACATGTCTGCTGTTTAAGCCCCCAGTCTGTGGGACTTGGATATGGCAACTGGAGCAAAATAATATACTGAGCTGCCTAGAATGTGACCACAGTGCTCCCGGTTATAAGGGATATTTACAGTTGAGCTGTAGTGGAGTTTATTTGGTTTTTCAAAAGTATTTTGTGTTTTCTACATGTAGTGTTCTAAATACCAGCAATGGGAGTGTGGGCAAAACAGAAAAAAAATCCCTGCCTGCTTTTAACTTACAGTCTAGTGGGAGGACATAGAAAAACACAAATAAACAGCATAATTTAAAATAAAATATGTGTGTAGCAATATAAACACACTAGAGCGGCGCAGCTGAGAGTGTTGGGAGCAGAGGCCTCCATAAGTCGGTGTCCGAGAAGATTTGTGAGGTCCTGACCTCGTGGGAAGCCACACCCAGCAGGAAGCAGGCAGATCATTGGCAACGCCATTCCAGGGAAGGGGACCAGTGTGCAAATGTCCTGAGGTGGAAACTGCCTGCATGTGTTCGAGGCACGTAGTGTCGGGAGAACAGCAGAAACCTGGAGGAGAGGGGCTGCCACGGTGGCAGGGACCACGTCGAGGAGCTCGCTACCACCAGCACAGAGACTGGACTGGATTCTGACCACAAGGGATCACCCTGGAGAGCTCTGAGCAGGAGATGATGTGATCGGAGTCGCCCTTCGAGGGGATCTCTCCCAATCTCGAGTGCAGCCTGGCCACGGGAAACAAGGGTGGAAGAGAGGAGACGCTCTGGGGGCTGCAAGCCATTCATACTGATGGGGCAGGCCTGGGCTCACTGCAGATGGTGGGCGGGGGAAGGGGTGCGTTTGGGATCTTCTTTGGAAGCTGAGCCCACAGGATGGCCCACAGACTGGATCTGTGGAGTCTGAGGGAAAGAGAGGACTTGAGGTAGGTGCTGGCATTCGGCTGGGCAGCTGGGGGGAATTGGGGACCTCACTGAGATGCAGGTGGGGGAAAGGTCTGGTGATGCACGGACATGGGCTACGCTGGATGCTGCACCTCATCTGGGGCACAGTCAGCTGGAGACACCTGCTAGAAACTGCGAGAAGATGCCAGGTTGTGACAACCTGAGGTGATGGCGAATCAGGAGGGGGGCAGAGGATGCTGCAAGGACAGCTGGTGTGTGTGGCAACCACAATGCAGCTGACATCGGAACCAGCCATGAAGTGCAGCCACAGCCTTGTCCTAAGGACAAGGATCAGCAGGTGACATCAGGAATGGGCTCGGGGAAAGGGGAAACTCTGGTCAGCACGTGGTCAATGCACCTGTGAAGGTGCAGGGTGTGTGGCGAGGCCCACTGAGGAAGATCTCTGTAACTCACTCTGGAGGAGAAGAGGCAAGTCCTCAGTGAGAAAGGGTGCAATGACAGCGGTACTGGGGAGGGCTTGGAGCATAGACGTGGTAGTGACCCATGAGGTAGAAGGGCCTGGGAGGGGGAGTTCAGCAGGGGAGGACCCCACAGAACACTCGTGAACAGGGGATGTGAGAAGTCTCTAAGGATGCTCTGTGATCAGCAATTTGGTGCTAAGGGGACTACAAGCCATTGTGAGATAGCAATTCTGGGTAGGACACAGAACAACAAGGGCTTGCTTCCTGCAAAACTTTGGCTATCGGACTACCTTCCCCCTGTTATCTGTGAGAGTCTAGTGAGGAGCAGACAGCACGTTCAAATTAGGGTATCCTGGGGAGGGTTTAGTAAAGAGATCACTCCTAAAGGGGTTGGCAGGTGAGGGGACCATAAAGGACAGTGCGGTACACTAGGACCAGGGGAGCAATGCCACTTCAGTTACGGAAGTCCTGAAGGACAGAGTCAGGCGGAGAAAGCCACCTGCAGCAGCCCCAGGTCGCCACATTGAGGACTCTGCAGGGACAAGGACCCTGACTTCACCCTCTCCACCTCCCTCTGATTTCTTGCTGGGGCCTCCCACTCGTCTAGCCCAACTAGAAGCCAGAGGATGAGGGAGTCTGTCGACTCAGCCACTCAGGAGGCTTCCAAGGCAGAAGGAGGGTGGAGCTGGAGGGAGAGAACAAATCATAGGGGAAATGAAAGTTATCCAGGGCAGCTCTGAGGTCCAGTCGCCCTCGGTGACAGTGGGCCAACCACCAGACTTGAGTGGGGCTGTCCCCAGTCCTCCAGCCCTAGACACAAAACTGTCCAGCCTCAGACGCATACGACAGTGACGCAGGTCTGCCCCAGCCACGAGAACTGCCCAGCTGACCCACAGAACTGTGAGCATCAGTGTTTGCCATCTGAAGCTTATGTGTTGGGGTCGTTTGTCATGCAGCAGAAGCTAGCTGATACACCCTCACAAGGCTGTCGTAAAGAGGAAAGGAATTAAGATGAGTGAAGCATTTCGAACCGTGTTGGGCACAGTAAGTGTTCAGTAAATGTTAGCCTTTATTAACATTGGGTGATGTCTTGTCACTGGATCCTTTCTCATTGTGGTCTGTTTCCTTGTATGGTTTGCAGTTTGGTTTTTGTCTTCAATTGTGAGTGCTTCCTTGGCAGGGGGCTTTTCTCCCTCTGTGGCAGCTCCATGGGTCTGGGGTTCGGGGCTGTCCTACAGAATGGTGTGGTGCTCATTCTGCTGGGTCGTTGTGAGTTTTCCGGATTAATTTCTCAGCTTGTGATATTCACACCACATGAGTTGTAAAAACTTTTGCATGGTACAAATTGGGGTTTTCAATTTATTACTTAATACTTTCTTCCTGTCCAGAGTCCTGGGCACATGGTAAGCTTCGTTGCTACTTACCTCGACTGATGGTGGAGTTTTTATTGACCTTCTGGAGGAAGTGTGATCAGACCTTGCAGGTTGGAGCCTCGCACAGGCACCTCAGTTCCATCCCCAGCCCTGTGTGTTAAAGCCGTATTTCCATGATGGTGAACCCCACTTCTGCACTAGGTCCACACCCAGTAATGCCTTGGGCTGCCTTGGGGTCAGCTTGTGCTGTAAGTTCCCTCTTTGTTTTGGAGAATATTCCTTTGTATTCTTTTGAACTAGGCTGTGCATCTTAAAACTGTTTTCATAGTGGTAGAAAAACCCAAACTTGCTCAACTGCTCCTTGCTGGAAGTCTCTTTCTTGGCAAATCTAATGAGTCATCCTTCTCTTTGAGTAAAGGGAAAAATGGTTTCCAAAAATTGATTTGAGCTGAAAGGTGATCAATCTTTTAAAAGGCTGGTTTGGAGTTTCTTTGTAGTAATTTCCCTGAGAAAGTTCTTTGACAGTCATTCAAAAAACTGCTGTATTGTTCAATTGAGATAAGCCATGTGTCCAATAAATTTTTTAATACTGAAAATCATATGCCAAAAAGTCAGTCTCCCTCCTCAATACCATCTCCCCGCAGCGCCCGCTCCAGCCCGAATCCAGGAGGCAGCTTCTTTTGATGATTCTCGCAGTTGTCATTACATTTTAAATGACACACTCGTGTTTCTTTTTTTTTTTCTTATTCTTAGACGTCACTGACTCACCATCCATGATGGATTATGGGCATTTCCTCCCTTGCGTTACCCTCCACTCTCCTCTCGCTATTCTTCCTCCCTGAATATAATTACATATTTTTTTCTTATTTTTATTTATTGATTTAAATGGTGTACTTTAAATCTCTGTTTCCCATTCCAGTAACTTCATGGAGTAACTTGACTCCACTCAATATGAGAAAAAAACATTATTATCTAAGCTGTCCCCCCTCCTAGCCCTGTCCTCCATCCGACATCTGTCAGTTACACTTTTATATTTAATTCATCAAAATTGGAACGTTCACATTCTGTCTTACCCAGACTTCTACACTCAGACCTTGGGTTGACATAAAAGTTGAAAAAAAAAAAAAATACAGCCTTAACAATTTTTGTGTTACTGTTATTCACTGTTTAGACCAAGTGATGAGACAAAATCACATTTTTCTCTATAGGTTTCTGTCTGCTGCTAGAAGAAAAATGTTTCTGCTCAAAAACCAAATGCATTTTCTTTTGTTATTTCCCAGAAACTGCTTTCAGACTGTGAATATCTTTGGAGTTTTGCTTTCTTTTCTCCTGGAGTTTCTGTTGCCTTTCTTTTTCATTTCCAAATAATAATAATGATGATGATGATGATGATGATGATGATGATGATGGTGGCGTTGATGACATATTTCATTCGTTTATTCCTCAAACATTTGTTTGACACCAATTTACGGGTGGCTTTCTAGATTCTGAGAATAAAGATGTAAATAAAACAGGCCCGTATCCCTGCCCTTCTTGGAGCTTCCATTTATTCTGCCAGAGGTCAAGGTGGCCAGGAAGCAGATGAGGAGGTGAACACGTGTGGACAAGGAGACCAGGGTCGTGAGGAAGACGGAGCAGGGGCCACGAAGGAGCTCCGTGCAGGGAGTGGAGGCTGCAGCTGTGCACACGGGGAGGAGTGAAGGTCTTTCCGGGGTGACGTGCTGCTCCTTCCTGTTGCATCAGGGGCTTATCCCTCTTCATGCTGCCCCTGATGTCCGTGGGGTCAGGAGCAGTGGTGAGTCAGTGTGGGCCGCGTCTGCTCCTCGACCCTGGGATTCTTGCCCGGGCTAATCCCAGGTCAGGGTCCTCTCTGGTGCTGTCCCCCAGCCCTCTGGGCCACTCTGCTCAAAGAACCACGTGTCTCCACACATCTGAGGGCTGGGTGGAAGCCAAGTGTCTGCATTCCCACCGCCGACACCGTCCCTTTGTCCCAGGCCTTTCAACCTGGCCTTGACATCCACATCTGCAGGGTGAGGGGGTGTGGAGCAGCTTTTCACGCTTGGTTTTGGGATTAAGTGAAACTTTTGCTAAAATCGCTTCAGCCATGGCCAAACTGGTAGTTTCTGAGATATGATAGGTTGAGGGTAGCAATTTGGGTACAGTATCGAATTCATATGAAACTCTGTTCATTTTTCCTTTTCTGATCAGAAACACAGTGCTAGTGCCAGAAAACATTTACAGTTCCGACCTCTTGGAAGTTGCAGATGACACAGATTCTGGGTTTCACAGACCTTCAGAGTTTTCTTTCAGACAATAATGATTTCTTCTGACGAAAAAAAAAAAATGACAGGAAGGGTTATCTTGAGTGATTTCTTTTATTTGTTACTTTCCATATTCTCCAAATTTCATTTAATAAACATGGCTAATTTTTATAATAAAAAATGAAGTTTAAACTAAAAAGACATCAGATTTGCATAAACAGGAGACATGTATGTGACCCTTTGCTGCTTCAGGGCCCATCTGATGGAGTTTGGATTTATGTTTAACTCACTAAGCAGCGCACTTTCGCTTTTGCATATTTTCCCACGAAGCCACAGAGAGTGAAGCAACGTAAGCTAAAAAAAAAAAAACTTTCTTAACGGCTAGAAAACATTTTGTATAAATTATGTCTGCTTTCTGTTTATTTGAGTTTAGACAATTAAAAGACAATTTTTTTAAATAAAAGAAAGTATAAGCATGGGCCTCTAGAGATTCCTCCTCCACAGCCTGGTGGCAGGAGGTGGCTCTGCCTACCTTTGGCCAGGGCCTGGCTGGTCTTTGCAGGCTCTGGAGGAGCTGTGTGCCTTCAGCAGATGGCTGCGGCCTCCCCTGAATGCCTCACTAGTTTCCATAAGTGGCGCCTGAGGCAAGAGGGCCTCTCCTTGGTTTTCTAAATTAACACATATCTTAGGAAGGGGATGGATCTGCAAGCCCTGGACTTTGCTGCTATGACAGATGACATGGCTTCATCCCTCATGGGTGTGGATGGAGTGCTGGCTTGCAGAGAATGACACACTGGCTTGTGTTGCTTCTGAGCTGGAAAGCCTCCCTGGGCTCCAAAGGACACACCTACCTGAGCGAATGCCCACAGCCACTGCCCTGGCCTGGGCTCACACACGCTCTGTGTGGGCATTAGAGACCATTTGTCCAGTTCAGCATGCCCAAAATTAACATAGGCTCTGCTCCATGGCTCCTTTCTAGCTGCATATTCTGAGTAAGTGACCCATTCTAGTGGACACAGACATTTCAGCCCCACATTCTGAAGGCAGCTGTCCTAAAGTGGAGCAGAGACAGCGATTGAATGATGCAAAGGCTGCAGTTTGTGATGGAGTCAGGACATGTGGCCCACTGCAGCTCCTGCTTCTACATCACAGCATCCAGAGCTGCAGAGGAAAGCAGAGAGGGCAGAAGGAACAAGGTGATTGTCAAACTATGAGGAACTTCACGGTGGGATTTGCACACATATTCAATCTTTGCAACTTAAAAGCTTGTTACAACAGCTCAGTTGTAATGTTTTGCACATTTCTTTCTATTCAATGGAGATATTGCACTGGGTAAATGTCACACAGAATCCAGATCTGGCCTTTCCAGGGAAAGGGACTTTAAAACAATAGTGCAGTGTTGCACAACTCTTGAAATTGAACAGCGAGTGCTCATCCCCAGCTCCAGCCCCTGTGGAG
Organism: Cynocephalus volans; assembly: GCF_027409185.1. Lineage (NCBI taxonomy): Eukaryota > Metazoa > Chordata > Mammalia > Dermoptera > Cynocephalidae > Cynocephalus > Cynocephalus volans. The sequence goes on from NC_084465.1 coordinate 157,483,725, forward strand.
AGTTTGCAGCGAGCTTCTCCACGCAGCAGCTGTCTGCAGTGCTGAAAGTTGTAAACACGTTCGTGGGGGGAGAAGTGGAGAGCTCTGCAGAATCAGAGGTGTGGAAGGCAAGAGCAGGGCTGGGCCACACCTCCATCATAAATTGGATTCTCCCCTGTGCACCAGCACATGATAGGTGTTCAATAAACATTTTTATATGCATGTGTATAGGTGATCTTCAAGATATTAGTAGGAGTTTCAGAGTACTAAGGTGTTCCAGAGGCCCAATAGTTTGGGAAATACTGGAGTAAACAGAATTAAGCAAGGCTCTGGCTCTAAGTCATCCTAGCATCTGAAACATGCTGGTGGACATCACAAAGTCCCAAATAGAGACAGCTGTGGGTCCTTCCTCAGTGTCCCTCATCACACACTCTTTGGAGAAGGGGACAGAGGAATTATCAGTCACTCTCAGCATACGAGTGTCCAGGAAACACAAATCTAGAAAATGGAAATCCAGCCAAGTCTCCTTATTTCACAGGTAAAAAAGGCCCTTTGGCTTAATGGGAAAAGGTGACGTTTTAGAGTCAGAAAACAGAGGCTGGAATCTGTTGTAATACTGAAAAGTCATTTCTGTGTATTTATTTACCCACCTGAGTGAGGGGAGAGTTGTGGCAATGATCTGTAACTTTTACTCAGCACGGGGTAGGGGGTCTTGAATGAAGGAGGTGTTCAATAAATAATAACTCAAAATTATAATTGGAAGACTTAATCATGGAGAGTTCCAACTGACCCCGGTCACCGACCAAAGGAGGTGCAGGGCCCAGCCGGGTCCCTGGGCTTCCCGCCTCCACACAACATGACTTTTACTGCGCTGCACTGGCTGACAATGGGGGTTGTACTGGACGTATTTCTCTCATAAGCATAACAAGTCACATAGATTTTGCCAGATGTTTCTGTTCACAGAGGAATGAAGTTAATGGATGTATATCAGGCTCCAACATGAGATTTAAAGAAAGATTGCTGAGCATGAGCAGCCATAAAAGGCGTCTAGGGTGACAGTTCAGCATTCCCGGGCAGCACAAACCCCTTTGGTCACATCTGGTCTCCATGAGGACTAAAGTGTTGCATAAATACATGCATGGTTTATACATGGAGGAGGCCCTATCGAGACAGGACGGGCTCTGTTCTGTTTGAGCTCCGCAGACAGAGCCCAGGAAGGTGCCTGACAGTCTGGGCAATGCTCTCCCCTGGGACAGGGCCCCGCCCTCCCATCAGTGCGTCTGGGGCAGGACACCACGCTTACCTGCCCATTCCAACTGCCCTTGCTCGAGGCCAACACACCTGGATGTTCAGCCTCCCAACAGAAAGCTCTGCTTACAGGCACCTGGTGGAGTTCAGTTCAGAAGTTAGAGAACAAATGCTTCAGTGACCCTGTGGGCTCCATCCATCCATCTGTCCATCCATCCTCCCATCCACCCATTCATTCATTCATTCATTCACTCATCCACCCATCCCCATCTATATCCATCTACTTATTCTTCCATCTGTTCATCTGTACATTCATCCACCCACCCGTCCATCCCACCCCGCCCATCCATCCATCCACCCATCCGCCCCATCCATCCACTTATTCAACCAAAACTAGCAGACTTGCATGTGCAACGCACTAGTCTAGGCACAGGGAACCCAGCAGCAGACAAGGCAGGCATGCAGCTGACCCTTGTGCCGCATTCCAGACGGAGTTACTTTAAGTAACTGCCGAATTATTCATTGGCCAGGGGATAAATTGTCAGAGGAATTACAAAATGCTGCAAGAATGTGTAATGACAGATACCTCTTAACTACGAGGCCAGAAAGGGCTTCCAGGAGCTCAGAGGATGTGCAGCGGGTGTCCCCGAGCCCGGCTGCAGCCCCTGCTCCGAGTCTGGCTGATGCACGGTCTGTTTTGTTTTCTCTCAGTCCTGCAGAATTTGCTGGTCATGCTTTTCCTGGTGACATAAGCTGCACCATCAGCCTCAGAGCCGCAGGCAAAGGCACGGGTGGCAGCGCTCAGGCGCTGCTCACACTGGACAGCCAGCTGACCCCGTGTGCCTCTGCTTCCCTCCCCTGTGTGAAGGGACGGGTGTCGACAGGGCCTTCTAGCTCCTGTTCTCAAGAGCAGCTCTCTGCGGGATTTGTCTTTCTGTGTCTGGCTTATTTCATTCAGCTTAATGTCACCAGGACCCAAGGAACACATCGCTTCTCGGAGGCCCTGGAACGAGAACGTGCACTTGTGGTTTGACATCCGAGAGCTGGAAAGGGCCCTCTGCTTTCCTTGTGTGTCACCGCGATGTGTTCCTTGGGTCCTGGTGACAGGGTTTGGGCTTGTTTTGTTTTTGTTCTTGTTGTGAAGGGAATGACCAGGGTGGGAGAGCAATTTCCCCTGTACTTGTTAGGGTCAGTCTTTCTCTTCTCCCTTTGAGTTCAGTACAGCCTTGAGGTGAAAACCAATAATCTGAAATAAAGCACATCTCGGCCAGGCCCTGCACCCAGGGGAGGGGACACACTGACCGCCCTGGTGACTTCCTAGCATCACAGCGAGAGAAGCCCGGTTCTCATTTTCTCCTAACCTAAGCTGCAGCACGAGGTGACAGACGTCGTTTATCCCATGGATCTCTGTTTTGCTTTCTCAAATCCCTTCCTCCTTTTCTTTGACCTTTTCCCCTTTCTAGAGACCTATTATACAGCATGGTGACTTTATTCCATGTTCTGTGTTCTGGAAAATTCTATGTATTCTCTAACCTTTCTAAAATTTCCAAGGATTTGCATTCAAAATAGCCACAATATTTCCTTTATTAACTTGGACCCCATCTCTGAGAGTAAAATGGCCAATTATTTCTCTGATTGATAACAGAAGAGACAATGGACAAAGAAGCCACCTAAAACCCAGCCAGTGTTGTTTGCATTTAGACACTGGTTGTTAGCTCTATAATTTGTTGTTTTCCAAGGTATCATTGTGCTTCGCTTTCCATATTTAATGTCCTCCCCATGTTGACCGACCCTGACTCAGAGGCCACCATTCCTCACTATACCGAGGCTCAGTTGAGTTGACAAGCCCATGGGGATTTATGAGAGAGGGATGCTTAGATCGGAGTGTTGGATGGTCTTTAGCAGAAAGCTTAGCTTCTGGTTATACCAGGAGCACACGCCCATCACTTATCAAGATTCTTCACCATGCCCAAGATAGCCCAGAAAGAAGGTAGAAAAAAGAGGAAGAGAAAACCAGAGCTTGCCCTAGACACCCAGCAGGGAAAATGTGGTGGTTCCAAAGGAGCAACATGTGGGTCTTCAACGGTAAACTTGTGGAGGTGATGTGTGAGGCGCCGTGTGTCTGTGCCATGTGACACTCCAGTTTTATAACAGCGAAGTGTCAACCACCAATAAATGGCCTAGGGAAGGGGATCATGACTTTTGAATTGCATGGATCAGCAGGATTTTAAAGGGACATTCAATCAACCAAACCACTATTTATCATCTCCTCAATTACAAGGGAGAGGACAGTTTAAACCCCCAAATGCAGGAAGTACATTGTCTCAGAAGAATGACAGTCTTTAAGTAGGATAAACTTGTCTTTATGGAGAACCTATTACATTGTTTATGTAGTTCTATTATGTACATATAGGGACTTCATTACTGACAGCCTCTGGTCCTGTCCTGTACTGGACCATTGGCCTAGAGCAAGGGTGTCACATGGGTTTCAGCTTTGGGGCCAGCTCCAATCAATGGCCAGCTGCTGACTGGAACACTGTGTTGAGAAGGATTCTGAAGTGGGCCCAGGTTCACCCACTAATTAGCAATATCTGACAAGGGCATTATGGTGACTCTGAAGTGTGTTCACAAGTCTTTTGCATTCGTCTCATGAAAAGGTGGAGTCCAACTCCCCTCTTCTAGAATATGGGGCAGCTTTAGTCACTCGCTTCTGACAAGTAGAACTTTTGAGCACTCGCACTTGGAATTCAGCCACCATTGTGTGAGGAAGGCCAGGGCCCATGAGGCGGCCACACGTAGGTGTCCTGACCAAGGGCTCCCGCTGAGGTCCCAGCCAACAGCTGGCATCCCCACCAGGCCTGGGAGCAGCCTGCGGATGATTCCTGCAGCCACCACTGAGTGGCCCCAGCTGAAAGTGTGAGAAGCAGAGATGAGCTGTCCTGCCGCACCTGCCCAGAGCGCAGATTTGCAACTGGAAAAACAGTCATCACTGTTTCAAACCACTAGTTCTTTGGGTGGTTTGTTATGCAGCAGAAGATAAGCAGAACAATCAGAAGATGAAAAATGCGGCAAATATTTACTGTCTATGTCCTAGAGTGTCTGAAATAAAAAATAAAAATAAATTAAAAAAAACCCCACTTATTCTTCTACTAATCTCTTTTCATTTGCAAATTTAAAAACTAAATGCACCTCACCTGAGTTGATGGAAAAAGGACAAGGTCGTGTTGATTTTAACAGGTTATGCTCAAAACGACCTATCCTCTATGTTGAGTTAAACATCTGCAAACCCCTCTGAAAGACAGAGCAAGGTTCCAACAGCAATGTGAACACCTCAGAGAGAGAAATGAAGAGCAGGGGACAGGACAGTGCAGAGACATTCTTGCTGGGAGGATGTTTCTTAACACATTTTGTTTACTTCCAGGCCAAACTATTCACAACTGGTTTTCTCTTGGCAAGAAGATTTCATCCAACAATTTATTTTCTCTCCTGCAGAAGCAAAACAGTCTCTGGAAATAATAGAGAGATTACAATATTTCCTTCATATCACTTAAAAAAAATCTCCCACGGCTGCTGGGGCAGAGCAGCAGGGACCGTGAGGTCATCTTCTCTGCCCACTGCGGGCTCGGCCCGCCTGCCTGGCTCAGGGTGGGTCTTTCAGGAGTCCTTGCCCATCTACCAAAGCCCTCCACATGAAAGACTGTTGGAACCAACTGAATTCTGCTTTCTAAAGTGGTTGCTTCAGAAGAGCCCAGCCTGAGGTTAAAATGGGGTATGCAAATTTTATAATTTAGAAGAGAGGAGTCTTACGTAGAGAGCACTAACATTTATAAGGCAAGTGTATTTCACAGGCCCCAGCCTCCAAAGCCCTGTTGTTTCAGGTTTAGCCTAACTTTTAAAAATTGCACATAGAAATGTTAAGCTTGCAAAAGACAGGAAATTCTCCCCAGGCTAAAGTCTCTGTTGTAGATAAAGAATTGTAACGCAGCAAAATTGCTGACTCAGGGACAGATGTCCTTGGTGCAGGTTAACCTACTGATTGATATGTTAAGAAAGTTGCTTGATTGTTATGTAAATATGTCAAGGAAATTGCTGTAGGGAAAGAAAGTGTTTGCTAAGAACAAGCTTTTGTTGGTGGACCGACTTAACTTTTTACTAATTGCATTATGGAATGTCATTTTGTTATTTCACTGATGTTACCTGCTTCTATTGTTAAACTGTACTTGGCCATAACTCCACCTATGTTCCTTTTCTGTAACTTTCTGCCATGCAAAATAAATACTGGGAAAGACCCAAGTCTGGTGTTATTTTTCTGAGGAGGAATGCCTCTCTCTTGAGGGTTCCTGGAAAATTAAACCCTTCGGGGCTTCTCACTGCTCAGAAGAAATGGACTTTGAGTAATCCTTTGCATCTCTGTCACCCAGGGGGAGAGAGGTGACAAAGGAGAGGTGACAGTCTTACATCCCAACACCCAGGGCAATGCTCCCAGGCTAGACTTTCAGATGCACAGAATGGTGTGTCCCGTGGTTGGGTCATTTGTTAGACGCTCCCTCTCTCCAGTGACTCGTATAGACAAATGAGACGTGTGTCATGCTGCAGGTGGTAGCTCTGATGTTTCTACAGTTAGTTAAACTAGTATCTGTGTTAGGTGCTGCATGTATCATGATGACTAAGGCCTCTGAAGACTCAGAGTGAACGTGTGGTCAGACATAAAACTGCTCAATTTTAGTGCAATCAGGGAAATCAGAGGAGTGGAGAGAGCAGCCTTCTGGAGAGCACATCCTCTGTGCTCCTTCCCCAGGATGAGCTGAGTGAGCCAGACCGAGGTGCCAGGAGGATGGGGTGCAGCTGGGCATGGGCATGGGCACAGAGACTAGAGGCAGATACTGCTGCTTAGGCCGTGGGGTATGTTGCCCAGCCAGGGTGACCATATTGAGGGAGGAGCGGAAGGCTGCTCCAGGGACCCACAATTTCTCCCCGGGGGCAGTGACAGCCACAAGAAGAGGCTGCCAGTGGGGAAAAGGGGCTCATGGAGTCTTGGGGTCCCCACCTCCTCCTGCAGCAGCTCCCACTCCCATCCCAGGATCTGCTTGAATGGCTGAGAGGCTGCAAAAGGAAGATTCAGCTCTGCAAAGCCTTTCTTGACTCACAGACATTGACGGTCCTCAGTTGAACTTTCCAAGCCCTCTGGACCTGAGCTTCTGCCTCCCACCCCACAGGCCCCAGTCTGGCCCCTGGGAGCCTGCATCTCTGCCCTGAGGTCCCCCACTCCCCTGGCCTGCCTGAGCCCACTGCAGGGTGCCTCTGCCCCATGCTGCAGTCCCTTAGGACTGGCCTGTGAGGAGTGACCCCCCTTTCCCCAGACCCAGTATGTAAGACAGGATACAGTGGGATGAGGACCCTTGAGCACAGATCCTGGCCCGAGAGGCAGATATGGGGGGGGTGAAGGTCTATTAGCACAGCCTGGGATGAGCAGACCTGGGATGGGGACTGCATCAACCTCCCTTCTTCCTTCCCCTTGACCCCTAATTCTAACTCATGCACAGGCCTGAGGTCAAAGGTCACTACTCGAGGGAGGCCCTCCTGGACCCTCAGGTCTATGCACACTCATAACCTTGTACCTCGTGCATACCACAACTTAAACAATAATTTTAAGATGAGTGTTTATTTATTCGTTCACTGTTGAGGTCTCAGCTCTAGAATGCCTGCATGGGAGGAGCCCAGTCCAGGGGAGCTGAGGGTCAGGCAGGAACAGTTCATGGTGATGCTGTTCCTTTAAAGCCAGAGTGGGGAGGGGGAGAGGCAGTGGGGGGGAGAGGGAGATACAGAACCGGGCCAGCAATGTCTTTTGTCTTTTGCCCTTTGTGGCCTAGCTCTGGAGGTCACACCAGATCGCTTCTGTGTGACTTCCAGGTTCTACCCTCCATACCCCAGGTTTCAAGATAATGAAAATAGAGTCCACCCACCCCTGTAGAGGATTCATAAAACAAATGTACTTCACAGGGCCTGGTTTTCCAAAGCCTTGCAATTTCAAATATTGACCTTGCAAAGGACAGGAAATTTTCCCCAGGCTATTGAATTTCTGTTGCAAGATAAGAATTGTAACACAGCAAGGTTGCTCCCTCAAAGACAGACAAGTTGCTGATTAATATATAAAGTTACTGCAAAGCTGCTGGAGAGAGACAGAAAGTTTGCTAAATCAAGCCTTTGTTAGTGGGTCACTTAATTGTCTAATAGAATGTCATCTGACTTGTTTTTACTAAATGTTACCAGTTTCTATTGTAAAACTTGTTAAATTGTACTTAGCAAAACCCCACCTATGTCTCTTCCTGTAACTTGCTGGTCTGGAGAATAAAGGCAGGAAGAGAACCCCAATTTGTGGTTAATTACCCAAACGGAAGGATGCCTCAAGCTTGAGGGTCCTGGGATATTAACCCTTTTCTGGGGCTTCTCACTGCTCAAAAGAGATGGGCTTTGAGTAATCTTTGGTGGCTCCATCACCCAGGGGAAAAGGGGTGACAAATCCGTGGGAGGCAAAGCAACACACCCCCTTTTGTAGAAATTATGGCATGATTTCCATGACAAAACTAACATTTGCAATCTTGACCATTTTTAAGCATACAGTTCAGTGGTATTAGTACATTCACCTTTAATAAAACTGAAAACAAATGATGAAGTTCAGTTTTACAGTAATAGTTTATGAACCATACTATTATTTAAAGTGTGCTCATTAATGTGCAATTTACAAGGTTAAAGCTAGTAAATGATACACGTGGGGGGAAAGTACATTGCCATTGTGCAACCATTACCATCATGCATCTCCAGAACCATCCTTGAAATTAACCTTCTCCAGGAGACCTAGTTCAGAGGAAACTTTGTTGCAAGAAAACTGGACACAGCCCTCAGACAGGAATCACATCCAAATCATAAACTACATCTAAAAGAAATCTAAACCCAGCCGTCTGCCGGTCAGCACAAGTACCCTGGACTAAGCTGGCTCTGTATAGACCCTGCCTGGGTCTGGACAGGAAGACTGAGCTCCCAGCATCCACGCCTCTGGGCTCGGACAGCTCTTGAAAGTTGTTGGTCCAAAGCCCCCGGATCCTGAAACATAAACACTGCATAATAAGAACTTTCTTAAAAGAAGATGGTTTCCATCATTTCCCAGCTATCTGAGTTAATGGACTGCTTCTCTGAGAACTAGAGAGATTAGCCCTACTAGGAGATGCAGATGGCCAAGTGTGAGCCCCGGGGGACCGCGCCCTTGCCCTTCTCACAGCTGTTTCCTAATTCACTTTTCTTCTTCAGTAAACACTTTTCTGGGCTGCTGGTTGGAAACAGAGCTGGACTACCAGAGACCCTCTGATGTTGATGGAGAATAAAGCTGATGGAGACCGCAAAGAACTAGGCCAAGAGACACAGAGGAGCTTCCGCAGCTCTTTGGAGGGTGAGGACTGAGCAGCTCCTGTGAAAGCAGGACTTCTGCCACGGCAGGAGCACGAGACACTGTGTGGGAAGCCACAGATGCCGTGTCCAGCGCACCTCGTCCCTTGCCAGATCATGCTTGTCTGAAAGAGTAGGTGGTTTATCTGGGGCCAATATTAATAGAAACATTCCCATTCTTGGTTTCCGTCATTGCAGGTCAGCATTTCCCTGCAAGCTCTGTAGAAATATTCCCACGCAGAGATCGAGATCAGAACATGAAGCAGGGACCTCAGAGGTGCCTGGGAACCAGGACTCGGATGAAAGTAAGATGGACTGTCTCCCGCCAGGCTTCTCCGGTTGGACGCATGTGCTGGGAAAGGCAAACGGAGTCACAGCGAAACAGCAACAGGCTCTGGGTGTGCGCCCAACATCTGAGCAAAGGGTCCTAGCGCTGCATTCTGACCTGTGGTGCTGTCACATTGTGTGTCTCGGACACATTTGGGTAGAGGCAGGGCAGGCCTGATCCTTGCTGCTGGACAGGCTGGGAACCAGCCAAGTGTGCTATCCACGTGTCTGAGCACCAGGTCTGCAGGTGCAAACAGGTGGGGAGGATGCTTCCTGGTAGGGCTAAGGATGGCACACACATGTGTAAAGTGCCTCACAGTACCAGGCACAGAGTTGACACCCAATCAATGCCAGTTCCCTTCCAGCTCTTTCAACTCGATCTGACTCTGGTAAGTCAGACATAACATAGCATAAACACGCATAAACAGAGCATAATTTCCTGTTCTACATTTTGCCTTCTTGCTCGATCGTATTCTCAAAAGTGTTTTCTTATTTCTGAGTCTTCTATAAATGATCAAGGAACCGATTCTCATATCCAGGGAACCCAGTACCTCTACCAGCTCAGAGCAATTGAGAGTTATTTTGCTTTTCAGGAGTAAGGACCCGAGACCTCTTTTACTTTTTTATTTTTATTTTTTGAACAAAACAACTTTAACCAGTTGGTCATTATATGTTAAATTCAAAATTTACAAATAGTGTAGATGTATTGTTATTATATTCTTATTTATTTATTTTTAATTGAAACATAATTGATTGTACATATACGTGGGGTACAGCTTTGAATATCAATACCTGTGTGCATTACTGAAAGAAATTTAAAAAGACACAAAAAGGTGGAAAGATATCCTATTTTCACAATGTCCATACCACCCAAAGTGTCTACAGAGTGCAATTCCCATCAAAATACCAATGACATTCTTCACAGAAATAGAAAAAACAATTCTAACATTCACACAGAACAACAAAAGATCCCGAATAGCCAGAGCAATCCTGAGCAACAAAAATAAAGCCAAAGGCATAACACTGCCTGACTTAGAACTATACTACAAAGCTATAGGAATCAATACCTGTGTGCAATCCACAATCCTCAAATCGGGGTAATTACTATATTTATCATTACGTAATGTAATCATTTTTTGTGGCCCTTCACCAATTTATCCCAAACCTCCTTCCCCTTTCCCATCTCTGGTGGCTTCAGTTCTGTTCTCTCCTTTTGAAATTTCAACAAATTATTGTGATTGTCACATCTATCTCTCTTTCTTTTACTGTTTATTTGTTTATTTATTTTTAGTTCTAACTTGTGAGTGAAGACATGCGGTATTTTTCCTTCTGTGCCTGGTTATTTCACTTAACATAATTTTCTCTAAGTTCATCCATGTTGCTGCAAATAGCGGAATTTCATTCTTCTTTATGGCAGAGTAGTATTCCATTGTGTATATATACCACATTTTCCTTATCCAGTCGTACTTTGATGGACATTTAAGTTGGTTCCAACTCTTGGCTGTTGTAAATAGAGCTGCAATAAACATAGGAGTGCAGGTGTCCCTTCGACATGATGACTTCCATTCCTTTGGATGTACACCCAGCAGTGGCATTGCTGGATCATATGGTAGTTCTATCTGTAGTTTGAGGAATCTCCATACTGTTTTCCATAATGGGTGCACTAATTTACAGTCTCACAGCCTCCAAATACTTCTCACTTCCCACCCCACAACTGAACATATTCATCCTACCACTTCCCCCAAATAATCATAGATCTGTCCTCACCCACTGAAATACTCATACACATTTCCTGAAGATTACGAAAAAACAAACACACATAACCATCCAGCATACCCTGAATACACAAATGGTCTTCCTACATTCCCCAAATCTATAAAACAGATTGCACATCCAAAGAAATATGCACAAGCACTTTCCCTAACATTGCCCGTATGCACAAGCAGAGAACACTTCCACACCCACCATCAGACACACAAATCCTCAACATTCAGAAAAAACACACACGTAAAATATTCCTCCAAAACCCAAATAACAAACACCTAAACTCTTTGAGTATAGATGCATTACATCTCACACCCTCCACATACACCAAACCCTATACACTCTAGCAAAAAGTCAGGACCTTTCCTTAATCCCAAATATCCACACAGACACAGCCAAACAACGTGTGAATACGCATATCAGAAATTCTCACCAACCGATGAAATACATAGCAACTCCCAAATTATAAATCCATATAATCACATTCCAAACAGATCCCCAAATAAAGACATACAACAAACCATTCACACATCCTGTACTAGTCTGTTTCTGTTGCTTACAACAGAATACCTGAAACTGGGTCATTTAAGGAAACAAAATTTATTTCTTACACTTTCGGAAGCTAGAAAATCCACAGTCCAGAGGGTGCACCCGGTATGGGCCTTCTTCAGGGTGTGAACACTCTCTAGGGACCCACAGTGACCCGGGTATAACACGGTGAGAAGGGCAAGAGCAAGACAGCTAACCTCCTCACTTGCTCTCCCTATGAAGCCCTCAGAACCACGCCCTAGAAAACCCATTAAATCATTATCCCATTACTCCATGAATGGGTCCATCCATTCACAGGACACAGTCCTTCCCATCCAATCACCTCTTAAAGGCGAACCTGCATAAAGAATAAGTACAATTTGCAACAATATATATACTAGTAATATTGATTTGATCAACATATGTCAACACTGAACCCCCAAAATATGTATAATCAATTATGATTCAATAAAAATTAAAAAAAATAATAATAAAGGCCTGCACCTTCCACCACAATACTGGGGGTTAAGTTCCAATACTGGGGGTTAAGGGGGACATTCGAGCTACAGTACCCCCTGAGTTCCTATATTCCCCAAGAGGCCTACACACAAGTATATCACATTTTCAGATACACCGGACGACCCTGACTCTCACACCCCCAAAATCAAAAAACTTTCTCTCATCCTCAAATATACACACTGTCCCCCCAACCAACCTATAAGTATACACACATACATCTGTGTGATAAGTTTTACTAATACAATACGGATGTAGCATACAATTTAATTTACATACAATAATAACATATATATTCCTCTTTACTGTAAATTCCATTTAGGCAAATGATTTTCATGTAATGCTTTTGTTGATTTCTGCCAAATTCTCGCATCCACAGTCAACCCACACTTCCAAGTTAATCATGATTTCACATCAGACTATGAAAGAAAGCTACTCATTTAAGTTTGCAAAGTTGCTCACATCAGTGACAATTGAGTGTGGTCACAACACAAATGCTGTCTGGTAACTTCATGGTGACGGGTTTTATAAGTGAAGCAATGACATGTACATTACAACTTCACTCATTTTCAGTGACATGAGCTGCGTCTTCGCTGAATTGGATACAAGTCTTCTTCCTTTTATCTTTGGAGGGGAGCGGCTAGCCTGTATGGGGGATAATCGTTTTCAAACACTGAAGACGCAGGATACTGGAGACGTTTTCCTCCAGCTTTTGCACTGTTCGGAAAGTAGGAGATGCAGAGGTGACACACATTTATGTTCCCTGCATTACCACATTTCCCCCTCACTTGCAGTCCAGGCACGGAGAGAACAATGCGAGGAGCCCTGATGTGCTGCGTTTGTCACTTTCCCTGTGGTAAACATGGAAATGGCAGTTCCATACACTTAGGAGTGGGGGGTCTGAGCACCGTTCCACTGTTTTTATGTAACTGATTGGCGGATGACTCCACGGAGAACCGCAGCTGGAGCACACCGTGTCCCCTCCACGCATGCGCACCTCCTCGAGCGCGGCCGCCGCAGCGGACATTGGGAGCGGGTTGCCCGTCAACGCAGGAAGTCAGAGCCCCGCCCCTGAGGGCGTGCGCGTGCGCGGGGCTCGCAGGGGTTGCTGGGCAACGGCGTCGCGCTGGGGTCGCCGCGCTGGGGCGGAGCCGTGGTGGGGTTGGGAAGCTGCGGCGCGGCCCGAGGCTGTCCTCGATGGAGCAGTACCGCATCCTGGGCCGCATCGGGGAGGGCGCCCACGGCGTCGTCTTCAAGGCCAAGCACGCGGAGGTGAGGCGGGGCCGCGGCCGGGCCGGCGGGCGTGGACGCCACCTGCCCTCTGCCCCACGCGCCAACTCCTCCGTTCGGTCCTTGTGAGGCGGCCGTTCTCTCACTTCCCGCGGTCCGTTCCGCCTGCCTCCGCGCGGTTGTCTGGCCCCCGTTCACCCAGCGGCGGGACTGCGGTCCCCGGGCTGGTCCCAGACCCGCTTTCCCTCCGTGCTGCGATTGCGCCCCCGCCAGAAGGGCCTCGGCCTCTGGCAACCCGGCGGGGCCGCGTCTCCTCTCTTCCCGCCCTTCTCCCAGCCGGGGGTGGGTGGGCCGTGTCTCCTTCTTTCCTGCACAGACTGGCGAGATAGTTGCCCTCAAGAAGGTGGCCCTGCGGCGGCTGGAGGACGGCATTCCCAAGCAGGCCCTGCGGGAGATCAAGGCTCTTCGGGAGGTCGAGGACAGTCAGTATGTGAGTGGGGCCGGCGGCGTGGGGACGTTCCGAGGGGTCGCGTTCCGGCGCCTTCACTCCCCCCGTGCTCATTCATCCGCCCGTCACTTCCGTCCACTTGTGCACCCTCATTCACCTCATTACCTCATTCCTCACTCATTCCATCGCTCATTTGCCCACTTATTTCTTCACGTACTCATCATCATCCATTCATTCACCAGCTTGTTCTTTTCAAAGCATTTAGTGATTTCTAGTAATAACTAGCACCTGGAGAGCCCCTCACGTTCTGCAGGCTGTTAAAGGTTCTGTGTACATTTGCGTGCTGAGTTCTCTTCACTGCTCTGCAAGGTAGGTTCCAGGCGCTGTTTCTCACTGGAGGGGACAAAGTGGGATCAGCAGCTCATGGGCCATCACTGGTCAGTGGAGGCACTGGCCCAGGTGTGACTGCGGAGTCCAGACATTCTTCCCTTGGGGCCTCCTCTAGGCTTTACTCTGTGCTGGGCACTGGTGACACAGAGAGGAACAGGCCCAACCCGGCTCCTGAGAACTTAAGTGTGCCAAGGGAAACAGACAGAGGCAGCCGGGCCCACCTTGTGTGGTTCGTGCTGTGACAGATACTGTCACAGGGTGCTGTGCAGCCCTGACACCTCTGACACTGGTGGCCTCAGTGTGTGTGATGTGTCTCCAGCTGTCCTAGCGCCTGAGAAGGTGTGGTTCCTGGTGCCCTTCCCTTTGTGCTGGGATTTAATGGCTCTAGAGGAAACAGGAGGTCCGTGTTCATGTATGTGTGTGCGTGTCCATTGATTTTCAGGTGAGCAGGCTGTGCTGGGGGACCAGATGCTGCCACTGAGTGACCTTCTTTAGACCTTTTCCCTGAGTATTAGTGGAGACTTAGAGTGGGACCTGCCTTGTCTTGGGAGAGCAGAGCACCGTGAGCACCGAGCTTCCTGATTCTGAGCTCAGGTCCCATGTCATCTTCCCTGCTTGGTCCTTTGTTACACATGGTCTGGAGGTCTCAGGTGGTTGCATAGAGGGTCTGGCGTTGGGAGTCTGGGGACTGATGGGCTGCCCCACCCACAGGTGGTACAGCTGAAGGCTGTGTTCCCACATGGCGCAGGCTTCGTGCTGGCCTTTGAGTTTATGCTGTCAGATCTGGCTGAGGTGGTGCGCCATGCTGAGAGGCCGCTGGCCCAGGCACAGGTCAAGAGCTACCTGCAGATGCTGCTGAAGGGCGTCGCCTTCTGCCATGCCAGCAATATTGTGCATCGGGTCAGTCCCACAGTGGGCCAGGGGTGGGGCCTGGGGGGCTGACTCAGTTTGGAGGTAGGGTTAGCCCTTGAGGAAGGTGTGGTCAGAGGGGGACAGAGGTGGTCAGGACCTTTAGGTAAGCAGACCAGGTGTGTGGCCCTGGAGGAGGTGGGGCTGGGACTGACCTGGGTGGTCAGCCTGACAAGCTCCCTGTCCCATGGTTCTGGGGGGGATTTGGGCAACTGATGCCTCCTTTGGTCCCCCCAGGACCTGAAACCTGCCAACCTGCTCATCAGCGCCTCAGGCCAGCTCAAGATAGCAGATTTTGGCCTGGCCCGGGTCTTCTCCTCAGACGGCAGCCGCCTCTACACACACCAGGTGGCCACCAGGTATGGAGGGCCAGATTCTCTCCAGCCCTCTTTCTGGGGATGAGGTGCTTCTGGGCCTTCGGAGGATGGAGCTGGGGTGACCTTCTGGAGCAGCATCCTTTTAGAGCAGTGGCCTGGCTATGACCACCAGCCCTCTTCCTCACAGGTGGTACCGAGCCCCCGAGCTCCTGTATGGTGCCCGCCAGTATGACCAGGGCGTTGACCTGTGGTGAGTTTCCTGTGGGCAGGCAAGGGATGATGTCGTCATGAATTTCTGTGAGGCTTTGGGGCTCTAAGCTGTTTGGTGGTCTTTTACTTGGTCTGAGCTCTAGGCTGCCTTGGGGGTGTCTTCCCTGGTTTGGGTATTCTGAGCAGTTTGGGGTCAGTGTTCCTCACCATGACGTTTTTGCTGTGGGTGGGGAGGTGGTCTGAGGCTCAAGGTGGGGAGTGTCTGAGACGAATGTGATATCTCTGAGCTGGTCAGAGGCCTGTGTCCCTGGTTGTGAAGGCACTGAGCCTTTTGGGGAAGAGGATGGTTTGTAGCACCTGAGGTTCTGAGATTTGGGGGCCTGTCACAGTTCACTGTGTGGTGGAGATGCAAAGATTACTCAGAGCCCAAGTATGAAGAGCAATGAGAAGCCCGAAGGGGCTGCACCGAGACAAACTCCTTCCAGGAAGAGGAAGCAAGGCGCAGCCCCAAGTCGGTTTTTGCTTCAGCTTTTATTGTAAAGACAAGGAAGTTACAGAAGAAAAACAGATGGTTAATCAGTCATAGTAAGAACATAAAAGAACTGGCTCTGTGACAATCTTCATCCAAGCGTGTATAGCTCAAAAATAGTTTAAACAATATACTATCAAAAGGAGTCATAAATCTAAGCTATGTAATGTACAAAAAGAAACAATAAGATATTTAGCAGAGTGCCTAACTTTAAGGAAACTGCTTAGGGCAGGAGATGGAACATCCCCCATGTACTAACTAATCTACCAGAACATCCTTGAAAATTTTAACTTATGTACTTTCCCATCATTAACTTCTGCTGTACTAAGGGCAATTGCCTTAAGAACAATCCCTGTTCTGCCTCAATGCTGTTATCCACATTAAAGGCTTTAGTTTTGTGTAAATTCTCTGGTCCTACATTCTTTCCTAAAGGTTTGGGCTTTGGCCCCATAGCTGTAGGCTTTGGCCTCCTAAACTAAGGACTTTGGTCCTGTAAAATTTACATGTTTTAATTCTATCTTATTAATAACCTTTTAATCAATATCCTCTCCCGGGGCCATTTTACTGGCCTGCCCCAGAAAGTGCAAGGGGAGCTGTGCATCCTGGAGTGTGAGGCTCTGAGCAGTGTCGCAACTAACCGTTGGGGCTTTGCTCTGGGTTCTAGGGTTGAGGTCTTTGTTTGGGGGTCTGTACCCTTAGACATGAAGACTTTGGGCTGGCGTGCAGGGGTCTTGCCCCTGGTGTGAGGTTTGGAGCTGATGACAGTAGGTCTTTGTCCCATGGTGGGTGATCTCTGAGCTGCTTGGGGTTCTGTGTCCACAGGGCTGTGGGCTGCATCATGGGGGAGCTGTTGAATGGGTCCCCCCTCTTCCCGGGTGAAAATGACATCGAACAGCTTTGCTGTGTGCATCGCATCTTGGGCACCCCCAGCCCTCAAGTCTGGCCGGTTTGCAGGGGCCCTTGGTAGGGAGGGTGTGGGGCAGGTTTACTCCATTGCCCATCAACAAGTGGCTGCCTCCCCGCGCCGCCACACCTTTTCTCTCATGGCCCCGACCCCTGTTGACCGACAGGGACCACTGTCCTTGCCAAGTTTGGGAGTTCCTCTTTCCTGCCATGCTGGAGGTGGGAGGGCCAGGTCCTGTCCTCTGCCCCTTCCCACCCCAGCACGCGCATGGCTTGGCGTCTCAGCAAGCTGGGTACCAAGCTGGTATCTAAGAGGGTGAGGGGTTGGAGGAAGGAATGGAAGAGGGATGAGTGAATGAGTGATAATGGGGACACATGGATGGGGAGCTGTGAGTGAGCTTGTGTTAGGGACAGGAGCTGGCCTCTAGGGGAGTGGCAAGGGTGGTGCCTGCTCTCATGTTCCCCCCTCCTCTTCCGTGGCCCAGGAGATCACTGAGCTGCCCGACTACAACAAGATCTCCTTTAAGGACAGGGCACCGGTGCCCCTGGAAGAGGTGCTGCCCGACGCCTCTGCTCAGGCCTTGGACCTGCTGGGCCAGTTCCTCCTCTACCCTCCTCGCCAGCGCATCCCAGCCTCCCAGGTAGAGTAAGGCCATGGTCTCTGCTTCTTTACCTTTTCTCATCCCCGCCATTGCCCCAGTACTCTGTACTTGATAGCTGTGTGACCCCATCGTGTCAGCAACCCTCAGAACCTCTGATGGGTGGGGATGAGAACCAGGCATCCCGGACACCTGCACTGTACCCAGGACCCCCAGGGGCCTCAGCAGCTGTGCCTCTCATGAGCAGACTCCACTGGACATCCCCAGTGTTCCCTGAAAGGCTGCAGGAGAGCAGCGATGACCTGTTAAAGGGGCATGCCCATCTCTCAGGAGAGCACAGGTCCAGGTGGGTGGGTCCTGGTCTGTCTCAGACCATGTGGCAGATACAGCAAGAGAGTTGTAGGGGACTTGCTCCTTTATTTCTGCAGCAAATATTTATTGAGCATCTGGCATGTGCTGGGCATTGTCCTGGGCCCTAGAATAGACAGAGAAGAGCAGACCGGCCTCTTCCCCGTGTCGAGGCAGCTTCAGACCCAGAGGGTCACAAGAGGGTCTGCCCCTTATCTGTGGGAGCCCAAGAGGGATGCGGGGCCAACTGTGGGGTCTAGCAAGGCTTCCTGGAGGAAAGGCGGGTTTAAGCATGAAAAGGTGTTTGAGGAGGTGTGCACCGAAGAGAGAAATGGTGAGCAATGGCCTGGAGAGGAGGCCCAGGAAGTTTGGTGTGGCTGGAAGGCAGGGAAGGACAGTGAGGATGGCAGGAGCCACAGGCTGATGGTGTCAGGACCTCTCTCAAGCATACCTGTCCCTCCAGCCTGATGGCCACCATTCCCAGCCACACTCGGCACCACACATGTCCTCTCAGTCCCCACTCAGCTCCCCTTTCAGTCTCAGTCAGCAGCTCCTGTGGGCTCTGCCTGCACAGTGCACCCAGCCGTCTGCCCACTTCTCCCCCAGATCGCCCCCAGCACCTGCATCCCTCCTCCTCCAATTGATCTTCTCTCCACCTGGCAGAGACAGTGGCCTTGTCCCAGCAAAGCTGGTCACAACCCTCCTCTGCCAGGGCCTGTGGCTCCCTCTAACTCAGGAAAAGCCAAGGCCCTTCTGATGGCCTACAGGTATGGTGTCCTTGGGCACCATCACTTCTTGACCCTGCCTGCTGGTGTCCCCCTTGCCCATTCCTCTCCAGCCCCACAGCCTCGTCCATGTCCTGGAACACACTGGGACACTCTCTGGGGTGGAACGCTCTTCTCCAGGTATCCTGGCGCCTGCTCACCTCTTGCAGGTCATTGCTCAAATGTACCCCCGTCAGGTGGCCTTCCCTCACCACTCTTCAAATCTGCAGCCTTTCTCCAGTATTCCTCATGCCCCTCTCTTGCTTTCTCTTTTCAACAGCACCAATTGTTATCTGACATACTGTATATTTTACTCCATTTTCTTGTTTATTATCTTCCCCCTACTTCTCCGCCTATGTCAAAAAGGCAGAGCTTTTGTTTGCTTTGGTAACCGCTGTGTCCCCAGCCTCCGGAACAGAGCTTCAGACACAGTGGGCACCCAGGAAAGCTTCCAAGTCAGCTGGAGGCATGAGTGGGTGAAGGAAGAAGTTAACAGTCACCCTCAGCCTGAGGCTGGGGACAGGGAGGTGACAGGTTTCCTTCTGCTGTCCCTTACTCACCACCCCCAGGCCCTTCTGCATCAGTACTTCTTCACAGCTCCCCTGCCTGCCCACCCGTCTGAGCTGCCGATTCCCCAGCGCACAGGGGGACCCGCCCCCAAGGCCCCCCCAGGGCCTCCACACATCCATGACTTCGATGTGGACCGGCCTCTTGAGGAGTCGCTGTTGAATCCGGAGCTGATTCGGCCCTTCATCCTGTAGCAGGGAAATGCTGGCCGAGGCCCTGACTGCCTCCCTGCCAGGGCCACCGGGCTGCTTGTTCCTCTGCCTCCTGCCTGACTTGACTTTCCACGGCCTCCCCACAGCCATACTGGGCCCACTCCACACCTCGCCCTGCTCCTACCGTGTCCTACTCTTCAGCCCTCGTGAGGGCTGGTCTCAAGGAGGCAGAGGTCATGTTCCCAGCACATGAGGATGTCCAGTCCAGCAGAGGAGGCCCGCGGCTTGTACTCAGTTGGCCTCACATCTGTACACTAGTGACTTATAAGTCAGAAACAGATCTCTGCTGCCGTCCAGGGACCACCCTTGGATAGTGGCCATGCCGGCCTGTGCTGATTCTCAAGGCCCTGCGTCCTGGTCAAGGACATCCCTGTTAGAAACATCTGGGAGAAGGGTAGAGAGTAAGATGTCCTCATGGTGGAAACTCAAGTGGGAAGGAGGATTTTGGTTTAATTTTGTTCTAGTTCAGTATTTGAGATTTATTATAAAAGCCCCAAGTGGCTCTGCCTATGTCTGCTCCTCCTCTATTCATCTCATGGTCCTAATTTTTCGTGGGTCACTGAGATCATAGCTCTAGTCATGGCCACTCTCACCCTAGGGCTTCCTGGGTGCCTCATATAACTGAGCGCTCATTTGGAAGTGGGGTGGACGGAAGTCTCGACCCAAGGATGGCTCAAGATCCAGCAGGCGACCCACGCACATTAGGCTGGGTTACTACCGTCTGCTCCCTGAGGATGAGGGGGAGCCAGAGCAGCTGTGTGAATAAGGAAATAGGCACTCCTGCAGTTAATTTATGAATTCAGTAAACCCCAGTCTAATCCCAGCCAGCTTATGTCATAATAATTTGATAAAGATGATTCTAAAAGATATATGGAAATGCAAAGGGCCAAGAGGAAGAATCAGAAGCAGAAGAAGAGGAAACGATGAAAGGACTTGCTCTGTCAGATATCAACACTTTTTATAAGGTTATGTAATAATTAAGACAGTGTGGTATTGATTTGGGGATAGGTAAAAATGGACAGACGAGAGAAACTTATTTTCAGCAATCTTTTATTCTTAAGATGTTTGCTTTATGCTTCATGTGGATACATGCTTCTGGGAGCACTGAGGATACCAAAGTGACTAACACTGCTGCAGCTGCCGGCCTCCAAGCACTTAGTGGGAAGACACAACACGGTAAACCCCAGTTGCTGCTCTCAGGAAAGTCTGATGTCTTCATGATCTGACCTCTGTTTATTTCTCCAGCCACATCTGCAGACTCTAAGCTCCAGTCAGCCTTAGTTAATTTCTGGTAGTTCTCACCTCTGCATAAATGGGAGCCTGCACTTAGGCTTGATGTGTTTGGAAACAGTTTAAATAAGATGTGGTCAACTGATGAAAAGCTCATTTGGAGATTGTCAGTTGAGGCCTTAGGTTTTTTTCTACAAAAGCTTTTCAAGCAGCGTACATTGTACAGTGATAACCAGGCACATGAGGAGACAAGAACGTAAATAAGCAGCACAAACAGAAAACAGACTAGGTATAGTAGTGGACTCACCAGACATAACACTGTGTAACAGCTGTACTCTGTCCAGGATGCTAAGTAATTTACTAAATTTCTAGGGTAATATCAAATCTAGAATGAAGCATATACAATTTCTAAAACTACAAGGAATAATGGAATAATAAAAAATACTTGCTACAACACAGGTACAAATATGTAGCACATAGATGATAGTTTTAAACTAAAAAATATTAGTAATATAAGAAAGAATAAATGCTCCAGCTGAAACAAAGATTGTTATCTCAATTAGAAGGAGAATGAAATTATGTGGTATTTCCAAGAGAAGTCCAAAATGTAGATACCAAAAATTTGCAAGTAAGAGAATAAAACATTTACCATGTACACACAAACCAAAAATCTGGTATAGTTATTTGATATCAAACAATAGATTTTAAGGCAAAGAACGGTTAATATCAGACAAAGATTTTAAGGCAAAGAGCATTGCTAGAGATAAACACATTCAATGCTAATGATATTAAATCTATTGGCAAAATTTTCTAAATTAGTATTCACATAATATGGTCTCAAAATTTAAGATGAATATAAATCAAACAGTAACAGAACTAAAAACCAGAAAGACAAATCCACTTCCAAAGCGTTAGATTTAGAATAGCTCTCCAAGAAACAGGAGGCCAGTCCAAGTGTAGTTGTGTTCACAACAACTAATCAGTCACAACCAGTTGCAGATTTCCTTGTTCCTTTTCCGTTTCTGCTGCTTCACTTGACTAACCCAAACAAACAGGAAAAGACAGAACAATTCGGAATGTAGTTTGCCTAAGAGGATGAACATATTGACCTAATACTTGTATATTTTAAATAAAAACAAATCCAGACTTGAGAGGCTATTTGAAAAGCCTGCTGCAGTACAGAGAGCACTCCAACCTCAGGATCTGCAAGCATCTCCAAATCAACAAAGGGCTTTGCTTCCATAGAGAGGTGAGCAGGGCAGCAGTGGGGAGAGCAGGCAGCGTAATCAACGTGGTTTAACAGGACGTGTTTATTTCGTTGCTCACCAGGTTCTTGGAATGAGCTGTTACGGGAGCATGTCTACATCTTAGTGCTTGTTTGAGCTTAGGGGCGAGCCAAAGGTTAGGGGCCTAAGGCGGGGAGAGAATCCTGACTAAAGGTTGGTCAACTCAAGTCAGTGGGTAAGTAACAGGCAATAGTGAGCACTTGGTCAACAACACAAAACCAAACAACACAGGATACACATTCTTCTCAGGCACATGCAGAACACAATAAATCGGGCCAGCCTGTGGCTCACTCGGGAGAGTGTGGTGCTGACAACACCAAGTCAAGGGTTAAGATCCCCTTACCGGTCATCTTTAAAAAAAAAAAAAAAAAAAGACAAAACACAATAAATCAATCATAGACTGGGCCATAACAAGTCTCAACAAATTTCAAAGGATCAAAATGATCCAAGGTGTGTATTTTTTTTTACTGAAATGTAATTAAGCTAGAAACCTGGAAGATAACATAATTACAAATATGTCTGAAAATTAAGAAATACACTTCTAAAATAACCCATGGATCAAAGAAGAAGCAACAATGGAAGATGGAAAATGTTATGAACTGGTTGATACTAACGTTACAACATAGCAATTCTTGTGAGATACAGTCACAGCAGTGCTTAAAGGTTAATTTATAATCCTGATGATATGGATATAATATCAAAAAGGCTGTGACTAAGCCGTGCATCCATCACAAGTTTAATAAAGAAGAGCAGTTACATCTAAATAGGTAGAAGGAAATAAACAGGAAGAGAAATTAACAAAACAAAAAAGGTATGATGTGGAAGAACAAAGCCAAAAAATTTATTCTTTCAAGAGATTAATAATGTCAAAGTGGGTGATGCTGATCAAGAAAGAGAAGGCACAAACTATCAATATCCGAAATGAAAAAGGATTCAGAAGAATAATATTAGGAATAACTTCATGTTTATAAATTTGAAATTTTGGTAAAATAGACAAATTCATAGAAAAATCTAACTTACAACAGGCAAAAACAAAAATGCCAAAGTGTCTTAAAACTATTAAACTGAACCTCCAAATCAGATTATTTTCATGATGCAACCACCAGGCTCGGATAGCTTCACTGCTAATTTCTACCATTCATTTAAGAGAAAGTGCCAAGATACCAGAGAACAGAAGCTTATTTTGTAACATCAGCGATAGTCTTGATTCTAAGATTCAACAAGGACATTACAGAAAAGAAAATTGCATGATTACTCTTACTCATGAGTATGAAAACACATCATGGCTTGGTAGTAGTTGTTTGAAGTAATGAAAGAATATCTGTTAACAGAATTTTTACCCAGCAAAAATATCTTTCAAAAGTAAAGGAAAAATAAGGCTGGCTGGTCAGCTCACTCAGAGTGTGGTGCTGATAACACCCAGATGAAGGGTTTGGATACCCTTACTGGCCAGCCGCCAAAAAATAGTAATAATGATAATAAAGAAAAAATAAAACCTTTTTCAGACATGTAAAAGCTGGAAAGAATTCGTTTCTAGCTGATTCACTCTAGAAGACGGCAGAAGGAAAGTGATACCAGATGGAAATCTGTATCTACTCAAAAAATCAAGAGCACCAGGAATGGTAACTACTTGGGCAAATATTGCTGTTTTCTCTTACTATTTAAATATTTGGTCGGATTCTCCAGTGAAACCATCTGGGCTTGTAAAGTTCATCAAAAGTCAGGAAAGTCTCAGAAATTGTTGCAGTCAAGAAGAACATAATGAGACATGACATAGTGAGACAAGATATGTATTAAACAACCCAAATAGTATATGAGTCAAAGGGAAAATCTCAAGGGAATTTCTTTTTTTAAAGTACTGAACTGAGTGAAAATGAAAACATGATGTATAAAAGCAGTACTCATGTGGAAAGTTATAGCACTAGCTGCATATATTAGAAAAGAAGAAAGGTATTTAGTGAATCACCTCAGTTTTTACTTTAAGAAACTTGACAAAAACGAGAAAATTAAGTCCAAAATATGCAGAAGAAAAGAAATAATACAGATCAGATAGAACAAACAGGAAAAAGAAAAAGAAAAAAAAAATAAGTGAAACTGAAAGCTGATTCGCTGAGATCTATAAAATTGATAAACATCTAGCCATACTGATCAAAGGGAAAAAGAAGAAAAGACACAGAATACCAATACTGGGAATGGGAAAGATGTTATCATTACACAGATATTTAAAAGTATCATCAGAGAGTATTATGAATTTTGTGCTGATAAAAGTCAACTTAGATAAAATGGGCTAATTCCTTGAACGACAGAAATTACCAAAGCTCACTCAAGAAGATATTGATAACCTGAGTAGCCCTATATCTATTAAGGAAATAGAAATTACAATTAAGCTTCCCACAAAGAAAACTTCATTATGTAAAAACATTAAAAATATAAAGAAAATAAGAAAAACCAAAAATAAAAATATATTGTCCTTATTCTGACCTTGAAACTGCAATTTGGTCTGAACTTTACTCTGATACTGACTCTGACCCATCCTGATCTTTAACTTGGGCTTGAAACTGACCTTAATGATAAACCTGACCTAGATCCCCCATCTTGATCCTCACCATGTCCTTGAACTTGATACTGACCCTACACTCACCCTGACCTTACTCTGACCTTTGGTTAACCATGTTCTGACACTACATTGCCTTGAACATCTTCCTGACCGTGATCCTGATGTCAAAAATCATGCCTCACCTTCACCTTGATCCTGAATCTGAGACCAAACCAGACACTCACGCTCAAACTAATTCTGAACCTCAACCTTACTTTGTCCCTAAAAATAAATGTTATCCTGACAATTGTCATCACATTTACCCACTCTGAATTTGAATCTGACCTTGAACCTGACCCTCGCTCTGACACTCAACCTTTTTATAACCCTGGTTCTTAACACTGTACATGATCATCAATCTGACCCTGCTCTGGATCTAGACAGAACCTGTCCCTATTACTGAACTTCACCTGACATTGATGCTAGTCCAGATACTGACCCACACTGACCCTGGACCCTCAACCAATCCCATCTACATAAGACACTAACCCTGACCCACCCTAACCTTGTACTTGACCCTAAACCTGACTCTTGACCTTCAGCCTTACACTGAACCCGACAACCTGAATCTGACAATTAACCTTATCCTCACGCTTAACTTGATCATCACCCTGACCTTAATTTGACCTTGACCCTGATCCTGACTCTGACCCTGACCTACACACTCACTCTCACCCTCATCCAATTCTTTGGCAGACTCTGATACACTACCCTTACCCCCACCTGCCTTTGAACTTAACTTTAAATCTGCCCATGACCCTGAAACTTATTCTCATATTGACTCTCTCCCTAACCCTAGCCCATTTCTGACCTTTATCCTGACCATCACCCTGACTGTGACTGCACTTGACCTGGAACTTAACCTTGACCATGAACTTGATCCTCACCTTCACACTGACTCTCATCTTACTCTGATGCTCACCATGACACTGATCCTGACCCTGACGATTAACATGACCCTAACATTCACCCTGACCTTGGCCCTGACAATGACATAGCTCTCACACTGATCATGACCCTGAACTTGATACCACCCCAGAACATTTATCCTTAATGGGACACTCACCCTCAGTCTGACTTTGACCCACTATCTCATTCTGTCTCTAGACTCAATCCTCACCTTGAAAGCATTGTCCTGACCCACTCTGACCTTGCACTTGACTTGTACCTGACTGAATTACACCTGTACGCTGAAACTGAAGCTAATCTGCATCCTGACCCTGATTGAGACCCTGATCCCGACATTGACCTTAACCTTGATCCAGGCCTCAGTTCCATTCTGACCTTGAGCATGGCCTTGGATTGACCTTGTCAGCTTGACACTGAACCTGAACCAGGCCTTTACCCTGACACTGACCCTGATCCTGCCAGTGACACTCAAATAACACTGACCCTGGTCATGGCCTTGTTACCAGACTACAGGGTCTGTCCCTCAGAGAGCACAAAACCGCTAATACCAGGGTAAAATGAAAAGGCTCTATTACTTGCAAGTAAGGAGAACACTGGGGATCACTACCAAAGCAGTGTTTCCCCAAACAAGGGAAAGAAGTTGTCATATAGCCAAGGTTCCTGCCTAACTTCCTGCCCACATTCTTATTTAGGCCATGTCATGTAAATGACGGATACAAGCTTGTTCAATTTGGATTAGTTGACTATGAGACATAGTTCAGTGGTCAGTTCTAATGCCAAATTTGCATTTGGACCCGGGAAGGAATGTGGCCTTTGGGCAACAGCAGGACCTCAGGATGTTGTCACAAGGGTTAAACCTTGAGCTCTCAGCTCGTATAGTTGAGACTTCTCATTGTGGCTGACTCATGACATAAAATTGGGGCAGGTAGGTGTGGAGATCCTGGGTTCTCCTTGGGGAGAGATTCACCAAAGTTCATCTCTGTGGCCCATATTTCAGTTTCAGCCAATATATTTTGAGGGAAGTCTAGTATGGTTTAAGATTTCTTGCCCCTTCCTGCGAGAACAGAAACTCAGAACAAAGGGTTATGACCGGTTCACTTCCTGTCTTGGACCTGTTAGTGGTAGTGAGGGCCTGGGCGTTTAGGAGACCATGGAGCCTAGGTTACAGCCTCTTCTGCACTCTAACACTGATCTTGAGGCAGAACCTGACTTTCACTTGACCCTCATCCTCAACCTGCCTTGATCCCATCAAGACCTTGGCTTGATTTTGAATCTGGTCCCTGACCCTGAAATTGAACTTCTCCTCTACACTGGCCCTTACCATTATGCTAACCGTCATCCTGAGCCTGATAATCACCCTAATCCGGATCCATCCTCACATTGAACTTCACTTTGAACTTGACCTTGACCACAAACCGGACCCTGATCCACAGTGGCAGGCAGGATAATGGCCCCTCCTAAAGATGTCCATGCTCTAACCTATGAAGATGTTGCCTTACATGGCAAAAGGGACTTTGCAGATGTACAGATCATGAGATGAAAGAGCATCCTGGATTATGCAGGTCAGGCCCAATCTAATCACACGTGGACAGCTTTTCCTGGCTGCAGGCAGAGAGAGAGAGATTAAGTGGAAGAAAGAGGAGAGGGACTTGACCTGCTATTGCTGGCTTTGATGATGGAGTTAGAGGGCCACAAGCCAAGGAATGTAGGTGGTCTCAGGAGCTGGGAAGGGATCTCAGCAGACACCCAGCAAGGAAATGGAAATCTCATTCATAAAACCACAAAAAGCTGAATTGTGACAAAAACTTTAATGAGCAAAGAAACAAATTCTCTCCCAGAGCCTCCAGTGTGGAATACAGCCCAGCTGACACCTTCATTTTGGCCCAAGACTCAGACTAGACTTCTGACCTACAGAACTAAAAGATAATAAGCATATGTTTTAAGGCACTATGTTTACTATGTTGTTTTAAGGCAACAATAGAAAACTAATATACCCACCTTGACTTTGAATTGACCTTGAACTTGACAATGAACCTCACGCTCACCCTGACCTGGAACCTGACTTAAACTTCACCCTGACCCTAACATTATCCTCACATTGATCTTCAGAGTAAAGGACTGTGTCGAATTAAGGATCAAAGTAAAGGAGAGGTCAGGGCTATGGTCAGTGTCAGAATTTAGTTCAAGGTCAAAATTAGTGTGAGGGAAGTTTTAGGGTTAGGGTTGGGTTCAAAATCAAGCCCAAGGTCAAGATGAGTGTGAAGGTCAGGATAAGGATACATTAGAGGGTCAGGGTCAGTTCATGGTCAAGGTCAAGTTCAGGGACCCTAATCCTGAACATCAACCTCACACTCACCTTGACTCTGGAATTGACCTTGAATCCTATCCAGAACTGGACATTCACTGTCAACCTGAATGTGACTGTCAATTTTACCTCACCTCACTCTGTCAATGACCATGTCCTCACCCTGACCAAACCTATCCCTGACCTTGAACTTGATCTTGACCTTCACTCTGCCCTTCACTTTTACATTAAATCTGATCTGAACCTGTATAGGCCAGGACCAAGACCACATGAGGTCCACAGCTGGTATCAAGGCTAGCATAAAAGCCAAGGTGAGGGTCAGGGCAGAGCTTGCACAAGGGACAGCGCCAAGGTGAGAGGGAGGCTGAGGGTCATTGTGAGGGTGACTGCGAAGGTCAGGGTGAGGGTGAATGTTAGGTGAGGACAAGCACCAACATGAGGGAAAAACCAGGCAAGGGTGAGGAACAGGGCTCAGGCTCAATTTCATAGTGAGGGTGAGAGTCAAAGAGAATGAGGGCAAATGTAAGAGCCAGGGCAAAGACCAGCTTGAGGGCAAGGGTTCAGTTGAGGTCAAGGATAAGGGAGATGGCAAAGCCAGGCCAGGGGAAGGTCAGGTGAACTGCCAGGGCTAGTGCAAGTACAAAGTTCAGGGCCCAAGTGAAGGCAAAGAAGGGGTCCAGAGCGAGGATGAGAGTCATATGGCAAGGGCGAGGGGAGGGCAAAGGTGAGAGCAAGTAAGTGCAAGGACCTAGGCCAGGGCAATGACCAGGGTGAGGGCCAGGGCCAGTGCCAAAGCCAAGACAAAGGCCAGGGCGAGGGTCAGAGTTGAGGCCAGGCGTGGGACAGATGTAGGCGAGGGCACAGGTGACAGTCAGGACCCCTGTGACCAGAGGCTGTGACCAGGACCAGGGCAAGGATGAGGGCCAAGACCAGCATTAGGGAGAAAACCAATGGTAGGGAAAGGGATAGTGAGGGTCAGTACGATGGCCAGGGCCAGGACCCTGCCCTCTGGGAGGTTCAGGTAGTGGTGAAGCAACAGTGAAGGCCAGGGACACAGTGAATGTCAGGGTCTTGAGGGCTGAGGTGAGGGTAGCAACAAGTGTAGGGGTAGATGGCAGATGCTGGCCAGCGCCGGTCAGAGTCAGGATGAGGAGCAGGGTCAGGGTGAAGGCCCAGGGTGAACAAAATGTCCATCATCAGATGAGTGGATACGGAAAATGTGGTACATCTACACAATGGAATACTACTCAGCTATAAAAACGAATGAAATACTGCCATTTGCAACAACATGGATGGACCTTGAGAGAATTATATTAAGTGAAACAAGTCAGGCACAGAAAGAGAAATACCACATGTTCTCACTTATTGGAGGGAGCTAAAAATTAATATATAAATTCACACACACACATACACACATACACACACAAACCGGGGGGCGGGGAGGAAGAAGATATAACAACCACAATTATTTGAAGTTGATACAACAAACAAACAGAAAGGACATTGTTGGGGGGGAGGGAGAAGGGAGGGAGGTTTTGGTGATGGGGAGCATTAATCAGCTACAATGTATATCGACAAAATAAAATTAAAAAAAAAAAAAAAAAAAAAGACCAGGGTCAGGCCCGGGTCAAAGGTGAGGTCGAGAAAGCGAGAGCAAGGTCCAGGGGCAGGCTCGGCGTCCAGTGCAAGGTCCAGTGCAAGGGAGCAGGTCAGACCGAGGGCCAGGACAAGGGTTTAAAACAGGGTTGGTTCAGTGCGAGGATCAGGACGAGCGCGAGGGCAGAGGCAAGTTGGCAGTCAGGGAAAGAGGAGCCGGCCGGCACTTAAGAGAGTTAGCGGAGTGGGCTGGGCGTGGCTGTCCGGGCACGTCCGGCTGGGCGGAGCCGGCGGGGCGGGAGCAGGGGCCGGAGGGGGGTGGGGGCGGGAGCGCGGCGAAGGCTGCCGGGCTGGGCGGAGCCGGCGGGATGGACGCGCTGCTGGGTCCGGACGAGCTGCTTCGCGTCTTCTCCTTCTTGGAGGCCCCAGACCTTCTCAGCGCCTCGCAGGTGGACAAGGTGACGCGCTCTGTGCAGGGCGAGAGGCAGGGCCTGGGCTTGTGGTCGCCGGCGCGTCCGCGGCCGGGGCTTCTCCTCTGGACCCTCGGTCTCCCTGTCCGTGGCGGAGGCTGTCGGTCTGCTCTGAATCCGTGAAGCGGCGGGAGTCGCTCGTGGTCCCGGGCGGAGACCTCGGCGTCCTCGGGAGGCTCTAGCGACCGTCCCTTCTCCTGCGCTGGGCGCCTGTGAACCAGACGCAGGCTCCCTGCCATCAGGGTTCACCCCTAAAATTGGCTTAGAGACCGTTTTTCTTTGCATTCTCGCCTTTTCTGGAATGTTCTGGAACTTCCTTCCTGGGAGCTTTTCTTTTACCCGTTCCCTGTGCCCGGACGGCCACACTCCCGGTTCTCCCCGTGATGGTGATGCTGATGGCTCCGCATCCTGCCGGCTCAGAGGTGTCCGTCCCCAGCCACTCGCACCCCCCGTCCGTCGTTTCCTTCATGCCGGTGCTCACGAAATAAACACTGGTGGAGTGAGCTTGTCCCGTGGGTTCCCCGCTGTGCACCGCCCTGTGTTACACGCACGCTGTCTTCTTCCCCCGAGGACTCCGCAGAACTGTAATCTCGTGATTATTTGTATGGTGTATTTGTTTAGTATCGGGTTTTCCCTGCTAAATCCGTTCTTAAGAGAGGGAGTTTGTACTTTTCATCACTGTCTCTGTCACCCAGTGTGTGCCTTGACGGTTAAGTTCTCTCAGTAAATATTTGTTGAGTAAATGAATTTCTTTAAGGAACTTAAAATACATATTATATCGTTTTACAAAAAGGTTAATAAGCAGATCCTTGCTAGAATACCGTTATTATACTTTTAAGTGTATCAAGTGAAATATTGGGCTTTCGCCCTCATATTTACTGATCAGGATACTGAATATCACACAGTGATTTGCCCAAGGTCACCCATGGAGTTATGCACAGAGCTGGAATTGGATCCCTAGCTGTTTCCATGGCAGTAGGCTAGGGGTAACTTAGGGGACAAGTTTGAAAGGGAGGTGCCCAATACCCTATGGTAGCACCAGTTTCCCCAGGTCATAGTTTCCTCATAGGTAAAATGAGGTCAGTAATCCCTGCCTCACGGTGTCATTGTGAAGGCCAGGAGCTAACAGAAGGATCCTTTAAAGGTGGGTAGCATTTATTTTGCAGGGTGTATTGTGTATTACAATTCTCTGTCTGGGAAAGAAGATCTCAGTTGCGTTTTGAACTAGGAACTATAGAAAGGAGAGAGAGAGAAAGGATATACAGAGAAAATGCACAGATCACCTTGCCTGGTTTGATTTTGCAGAACATAAACTTTACACTTCTACCAGCCAAAAAGACTTCTTAAAGGCGTAGGAACTTTGAGTTGGCAGGTGAATGAGGGCTGTTGAAGGGGTCGCTTGGGCTCAGAGAGGGTGGTCATTGCTTCTGCCGGGGCTTGGAAAGCCACATGTCTGGGATGGGACCCTCAGAGGTTCTGGCCCACCGAAGGCTCTAGAGAGTTGCCCACTGAAGCTGTGTAGGCTCCAGAATTCTGGACGTCTTAGCTGGAGAGGGTAGGAAGTTCCATGAGGCAGGCCTGGGCCTGACGGGGGGGAAAGGTCTGGCACTCTGTTCCCTATTCCGTGAAACTATCCTGAGCCTCCTGGTAAACACTACTGCAGAAAGCAGTCGTGGGAGGATAGTCTGTGTAGAGGATACAGGACAGCCTGGGAGGCTGGAGGCTGCCCTCATTCTGCCGTCCAGCATTTCTGGGATATCCCCTTGGCCCGTGCCTTAATTTACTTCATTGCAGCAGCCTTCTTACCAGGCATACTTCTCTGCTTTCAGCTCCAAACCTTCCTTCTCACAGTAGCCAAAGTGATTTTCTGAGATGCAGTTTGACCCTACCACTCTCCTCTTCAAAATTCTCAAGTAGCATCTCACTGTTTTTGCCATTACGACTTTTGGGAGTTGGTCTAAGCCAACCTTCAGCTCCTTTTCCCATTCTTCTCCACCCAGAATCCTATGTTCTAATTAAGACAAATTACTCATTCATCTTTTTCACCCTTAGGAATATTCGCCCAGCTGTTGTGTCTCAGCAATGCTGCAGCCACGTAAAGAACCGCTACTCATTCTTTGAGACTTGATCAGTCATCCCTTCTCTGAGTCCCTTGGCACCCCACCCTTTACCCCCATTGAGTTGCTCATTCTGCCCTTATTTGATTGTTTTTGATTATTCAAATATGTCTCTAGCTCTACCTCAGGGTGCGTTTTCTTGAGTGCAGGGACTGAGTTTGATTCAGCTTCTTGTCCCCTCCACAGGGCCTGGCAGGCTAGGTGCTCACTGCCTGTTGTCTGACCACACACTTCTCTCCTCCTCGTTCTAGGTCTGGAATGAGGTTTCAAGGACCAAGGAACTGTGGAGGTGAGTGAAAGAAGAGCCATATGTGGTCCTGCAGAGGAGCGGTGGGTGCACTGGTTAAGGCTTCTGAGCATCTGAATTTCTGGCTCTGCTGAGTGCATAAGAAAGGATTATCCACGATCCCTACCAGTAGGAGAATCCTCCCTGGTTAGGGATGTAACTGTTTTTCTAGAATATTGAAATATGAAAGATTATATTAGTCAAATGGGAAATAAGGTAGGGCCATCAAACTCAGGGGCAGAAATATACAGCAAATGAATGCAGCTGGCTGATAGAAGACAGATCAACAGAAATATGATCAAGCTGCCTTTATTTTAATTCAGCTTTGGTGTAACAACATAGCAACACAAACATGTATGGTATTAGAAGTTATAAAGATCAAATGAAAAAAATAAAGTTGAAAATAAAAGACATTTTAATTGTCAAGTTATGAATTTTTTTTTTTTTTTTTTACTAATTCATTTCTTTGGAACCTGACATCTTTTCTTTTGTACCAAGGTATAACTGTCACTGGCTGGCCGGTTAGCTCAGTTGGTTAGAACGTGGTGCTGATAACACCAAGGTCCAGGGTTCGATTCCTGTATCAGCCAGCTGCCAAAAAAAAAACCTGTCAGATCTCCTTGTTGCAGAATACAGTGCTGCTCTAACTGCCAACTAGGAACTATAATTGTAGCCACTCATGATGGAGAACAGCTGTTCACACATTGTCTTTGAAACATGGAAAGACTTTATTTTTAGGATGACTGTGCCTTGAGATATTGGGGACATCTGGAATGCCAGTCTTGCCATATTTAGTTTGCAGTATCATTTAGCTCTATTCCATTTGTTGGTTTTTATTAAGTTTTTATTACTAATATTAACTAGAAAAACAGTACTAATCTCTAGCCAGTTTTGAAGTAAGAGAACTTTTATGAGAATTCGGTCTTTATCTGTACAATTGGGGGAATGTAGTCTAGATATAACATTCAGTTCCAGAAAGTGACTTTTCTATAAGAAAGTGGACAAGATTATGTCTTAGCAAATGCGTTTCTCAAAAAAATTGTTTCACTAGGAATAAATGAATTGACTCACGTATTGTAACTTTGTGGAGGTCCTGGCCCAAGAATATTTACATGTTTAAAGAGGTGTGATGCCAATCCCAACCCTAGTCTTTGTTATCTTTCCTCATAAGCCAGGGTAGGAATTTTCTGAGTGAAATGTATTTCTTTGAGCAGTTCAAGAATATTCTCTTCAGCACATCACCTAACTTCCAGGTAGTGTTCATATGTTACCATCCTGTGCCTCCAGGTTCCTCATGCAAATTGTTCAGTTGTCTGCAGGCCAAATCATGAATAGGTTTTCAGTTCATTACTATTTTATAGTTTTGGTGTCATCCCTTGTGTTTGTATCCTTGACTACTGTCCTTATAAAAACACTGGGTTTATGTTTCTTAAGCTCAGACAACAGCATTCCGAAGGCATCATGACCTGTGGACACATGCATGTGTCATTTCCTGATGCTGTGCCTTGCATGGGTGCCATGTCCAAAAGCTCTCCAGGCCCATTGAAATTCTCATGGACACAGTGAATAAACATGGTTGACCATGTGATATATTTTTAATTTGTACTGTATAATTTCAATTGAAAATGCTACAGATTACTATTTTAAATGCTTTGTGACCTTTGAAATCCTGTAATTTCTTCAACACATTAAGCATTAGCTTTTTGGTTAGAAGTAAAATTGCAAATAATTGCTTCCATTTAAGGTATGTAATTTCTGTTGTGGACAATAGCTTCTTTTTTGTTATTAATTGCTATCTGTGAAAGGTTTTGGTGCCAAAGTATTTTTTTCACTTGATACATCCTTGTATTTTAGAGGTATAACACTTACTTTATTCATATTTATACTTTATTGATGTTCACCTTTTTTCCTTTTTTGGTTAAATCGTTTGGTTTTATTATCTCTTTTCTAAATATTGGTTGTAGTTCTCACTATGGTTTGATATATGATGGACTTAAACATGTAGGAATAGATTTCACTTCCACAGAGAAATGTGCCATCTCCTGCTTTTTTAAAACCACATTATCTTCTTGGTCTAGCTTTTATGTTTATACTTGTGTTAGTCCATTTCTGTTGCTTATAACAAAATACCGGCAACTGTGTGATTTATAAAGAAAACAAAATTTATTGCTTACAGTTTTTGAGGCTGGGAAATCCACAGTCCAAGGAACACATCTGGTGGTGGCAGGCAGTGACCCCTCACATTGCAAGATAGTGGAAGCAGAAAGAGCAGAGAGAAAGCAAGAGAGAGACAGACTCTCCTCTCTGTTCTTTTGAAGCCCTTCACACCACGCCCCTGACCACCATTATTAATCCATTCACTACTGCACGGTCCTACAATCCAATCACCTCTTCAATGCTCCACCTTTCAACTACCACAGGATTTCCCACCCTCTTAACAGTCACAGCGGGGGCTAAGTTTCTAATACATAAAATTTGGGGGACACAATTCAAGCTTCAGTGAGTTTTGGGGGGACATAATTCAATCCGCTTGTTTAGATTGAACTATGTGTACAAGAAATACTTTACTTTCCTTTTATTTCAACTAAAATAAGATCAACAGAATAAGAGTGATGACATAAGGAAAGTGACATTCAGCCTCAGAGTCAGGGAGATAAAGGGAATGATGAAGACCGTGGTGAATCATTGTCATCTAAAGGGTACAGCCGTGTGGCTCCAGGCAAATTTTGCCAGGTGGGAATTTGGGTTCAGTATTGCTAGACCTCCTGCTTTTATCTGATTTTTATGTAAAATCTCCTGATTTTTAAGTGTTGGCAGCTAGTTCATGTGGGCCATTCCTATGCGGGCCAAACAAAATAATCTGGGGGCCTGTTCTGCCCATAGGCTGTCAATATGGTATTTCTGGTAAAAGGCCAGAGATTCAGCAAACACAGTAAACCTTCACCCCACATGAGCACTAAAACTCTTCTCAGTGTTTTGGAAGCTCTTCAGTGCCTAGAACAAAACCTGACACATAAGTGTTCAATGAGTGTGCAAGTTAGGATGATAGAGACTTTGTGTTGTACTTGTTCAGACTGTGGGGATATGAACGAGTTATTTTTCATCTGACTTCATTCTCCACCTCTTGAGGTATGAGTACTGGACTGGAGCCAGAGGATGCCACATCAGCTCTGATGTACCATAAGTGCTGAAAGCCTCTGTCCATAAAGCCTCCCTCACTTTCCAGCCAGATATCCACTCTCCTTGTGCTCAAATCCCATAGCACCATAAGCTGCTTCTTCCTTCTAGAACTTAGCAATTCTTCCCTGAATTTTATTTTTGCTTATCCTCTAACTAACCACCAGCTGAGAGTGCCTCTAGGGCAAGAGTCATGTCTAATTCACTCCAGGGCCCACAGATTAGGCAGGTGTTTAGTAATTGTTTGCAGCATGGATGAGCTAACATTTTATTCTCAACAATCTATGAGAAAGGTACTATCATAGGATTAACAGTGGTCACATATACATTACGAATGTAGGCTCTTGGAAGATGGCAGAGTAACAACCTCCAAAAGTTGTCTTCATAAAAACTATGAGAAAATTGGCAAAAATGGTCAAAACCAACTTTTTCAGAACTCTGGAAATAACCAAAGGCTCGCAGCAATCTGGGAAGTGTTTATTCAAGAAAAATGACTGAATCTCAGTAAGAATATTCCTATTCCTCTAACACCCCTCTAGCTCTATATTAGACTTGGATATCAACAGCTCACAATAACAGTGAAAACTGGATTCTGGCAGTCACTGGAGAGTGAAGAATGGGATTGGAGATCCTTAAAAGGCTCATTCCCAGAGAACTGTCATTACTTGACCTGTCTGGTGCTTCTTAGAAGACCCTATTTGTAAGGCTATCTTTATTTGACCTGATGTGGAGTTCAAAAAAAATTTACTTTGGGACATTTGTTGAAACAATTACAGACATCTGGTTAACTTTGTGCCTGGCTGACAGTTGGGCAAACAATAGACTGACCAAAAAGCTTAAAAAGAAAAGCTGGGGAATGAGATGTCCTTAAAGACTTTGAAAACTCTAACATGTTCCTAAGAATCTAGAGGGTGACATGCATGCCCAGGGCTGTGTGCAAGCTCAGAAAAAAAACCTAAGAAAACTCTAAACTCCTACTGACCCTGAGACTGCATTAGCAGGAAGTGAAGGCTAAGGTAGAGTTGTCAAATTCCCTGCTGAATGTTAAAGATGGGCCCCAATCTACATACAGAACCCCTTGGCAAAGACTGGGAAACTTACTGGTTCCAGACTAAGGAAATCTCTGTCAAGTTATTAGTAAGCAGTAATCTAACTGAGCTGAGATTTCAGTGGCTACCCATAATAAAGAATACAGACTTTTCAGAAGTAGTTCAGAAACATCACTGACCAAACAGTAACATAAAACAGCAAAAAAAAAAAAAAAAAAAAAACCCAGAAATGATCTGATTTCCAGAGTTACACATAATATTATTTAAAATGTTCAGTTTTCAACAAAAGTTATGAGACATACAAAGAAACATGAAAGAATGGTCAATGCACAGGAAACAAAGCAACCAACAGAAAGTGTCCTTGAGACCCCAAAAGCACGGGCAACCAAAGGAAAAATAAACAAATGGGATTATATCAAACTAAAAAGCTTCTGCACAGCAAAAGAAACAATTAAAAGAGTTAAAAGACAACCAACAGAGTGGTAGAAAATATTTGCAAAATATACATCTGACAAAGGATTAATATCCAGAATATATAAGGAACTCAAACAACTTTACAAGAAGAAAACAAGCAACCCAATTAAAAAATGGGCAAAAGAGCTAAGTAGGCATTTCTCTAAGGAAGATATCCAAATGGCCAACAGACATATGAAAAAATGCTCAACATCACTCAGCATCCGGGAAATGCAAATCAAAACCACATTGAGATACCATCTCACCCCAGTTAGGATGGCTAAAATCCAAAAGACTATGAACGATAAATGCTGGCGAGGCTGCGGAGAAAAAGGAACTCTCATACATTGTTGGTGGGACTGCAAAATGGTGCAGCCTCTATGGAAAATGGTATGGAGGTTCCTTAAACAATTGCAAATAGATCTACCATACGACCCAGCCATCCCACTGTTGGGAATATACCCAGAGGAATGGAAATCATCAAGTCGAAGGTATACCTGTTCCCCAATGTTCATCGCAGCACTCTTTACAATAGCCAAGAGTTGGAACCAGCCCAAATGCCCATCATCAGATGAGTGGATACGGAAAATGTGGTACATCTACACAATGGAATACTACTCAGCTATAAAAACGAATGAAATACTGCCATTTGCAACAACATGGATGGACCTTGAGAGAATTATATTAAGTGAAACAAGTCAGGCACAGAAAGAGAAATACCACATGTTCTCACTTATTGGAGGGAGCTAAAAATTAATATATAAATTCACACACACACATACACACACACACACACAAACCGGGGGGGGGGGGAAGAAGATATAACAACCACAATTATTTGAAGTTGATACAACAAGCAAACAGAAAGGACATTGTTGGAGGGGAGGGGGGGAGGGAGAAGGGAGGGAGGTTTTGGTGATGGGGAGCAATAATCAGCTACAATGTATATCGACATAATAAAATTTTTTAAAAAAAAATGTTAAAAAAAAAAAAAGAAAGTGTCCTTGAGGAAGCCTAGACATTGGACTTAACTAGACAAAAATTTTATGTCAGCTAATTAAAATATGTTGAAAGGACTGAAGGAAACCACATGTAAAGAACTAAAGGGAAGTATGAGACAGCTTGTCTCACCCAATACAGAATACCAATAAAGAAATGATAAAAAATAACTAGAAATTTTGAAATTAAAAAGTACTGAAATGAAAAATTCAGTAAAGGGAATCAACAGCTGACTCGTGTTGTGTCTTAGTTTTCTGTTGCTTATAACAGAATACCTAAAATTGGTAATTTATAAAGAAAATACATTTTTATCTATTATTTATTTATTTTGGGGGGGGTGGCTGGCCTGTACAAGGATCTGAATCTGTGATCTTGGTGTTATAAGGCTGTGCTCTAACCAACTGAGCTAACCAGCCAGCCCAAGAAAAGAAATTTATTTCTTACAGTTTTGGGGGCTGGGAAGTCCAAAATTGAAGGAGTGTACCTGTTGAGGCCTTCTTACTGGTAGAGACTCTGCATAATCCTAAGGTGGTACAAAGCATCACATGGCAAGAGGGCAAAGCATGCTAGAATGCTCAATAAGTCTCTTTCTCTTGTTAAAGAAAAAGCCACTAGTGCCACTCTCATGGTAACCCATTATTCCATTAATAATGAATGGACTAATCCATTCATGAGGGGGCAGAGCCCTTAAAATCCACTCACCTCCTAAAGGCCTCACCTCTTAGTATTGCCACATTGGAGATATATTGGCTCTGTAAGAAGTACTAAAGGGAGTCTGCAAGAAATACTAAAGGGAAGTGAAAGGACACTAGATAGTAATTTGAATCCACATAAAAAAAGAGTACCAGTAAAGGTAACTTAATAGGCATATATAAAAGGTAATATAAATGTATTTTTTGTTTGTAACTTCTTTTTCTTATCTGATTTAAAAGACTACTATATAAAGCAGTAAGTACAAATCTCTGTTGACAGGCACACAGTGTATAAAGATGAAATATGTGTGACAATCACAGCACAAAGGAGGCAGGGAGGAAATGGAGCTATATAGGAGTAAAGGTTTTATATATTATGGAAATTAAGTTGGTATTAATCAAAACTAGATTGTTATACATTAAATAGTAATCTCCAAGACAACCACTAAAATATGGTAGAAGAGATGACAAGGGAATTAAAATAGCACCCTAGAAAATATTTAACACAAAAGAAGACAGTAATAATGGAATGACCGGTGCACTCACTGGCTGAGTGCCGGTCACGAAAAAACGACAAAAAAAAAAAAAAAAAAAAAAAAGGTAGAGGGAGAAAAGGCATAAGACCTAGGAAATAAATAGCAAAATGACATACATATATTCTGTCTTATCAGTAATTCCATTAAATGTGTATGGATTACACATTCCAGTAAAAAGGCAGAGATTGGCAGAATGAGTTTTAAAAATGATCCAATTTTATGCTGTCTGCAGGAGACTTACTTTAGGTTCAAAGACACAGATAGTTTGAAAATAGAAGAATGGGAAAAGGTACCATGCAAAAAAATAACTAAAAGAGCTGGTGTGGCTATACTAATATCAGACAAAATAGACTTTAAAATAAAAGATGTTATTAGGGACAAAGAAGGATGTTTGATAATAATAAGCAGGTCAATCCATCAAGAACATACAGCAATTATAAATATATATGCCCCTAACAACAGAGCAACAAATACATGAAGGGCTGACAGAATTGAAGGGAGAAATAGGCAATTCAACAGTTAGAGTTGGTGACTTCAAAAAATGTGGGTTCTTGCATCCCAGCTGCATAACTTTGAGTAAGTTGTCTAACCACTCTCTGCCTCCACGTCCTTGGGTGTAGAATGGGGATGTGATCTTATTTAATAGGGTTGTTATAAGAAGCACTTTGTGCCTAATGTATAGTGAGCACTCATTCAGTGTTATGTCATCCTTATCCCCATTTTACAGGAGAGAAAACTGAGGCCTAGGTAGGTAAAGTGAATTGCCCAAGGTTTCATGGCCAATAAAAGGCAAAGCCAGGATTCAAAGCTAGGCCTAGTGGCTCCAAAAGCCATGACTGTTATATACCGCCTGGAATTTCTGTTTTTCAGGCAGCTGTGTCTGAGACACTGGTCCTCCTGCAAAGCCTCTGAGGTTGTCCTGGGCACACAGACATGGAAACAGTACTATCTCTGCTGGTCTGAGCTGGAGTTCCGAATGGAATCTGGGCAGCCAGGGAAGGACTTCATCTGCAGAGCCATTGCTGGGCATGCAGGTATGAGGTGGGGAATGTGGTAGCTGTGCTCACTCCCACTGCTCACTCTCTTTCTGGACATGTCTCTGGTCAAGTCAAGTCTCCTTCTGGTGCAGTCATGGCATTTCAGCCAGTGACTTGGAAAGCATCACTTGATGAGTGCATGTCTTGCTGTGTTCTATATCATTTGTGTTATGTCATTTGATCCTTGCAATAACCTTGTGAGGAACGGCTCATTATGTCTGTTTCAGAGGAGGAAGAAACAGAAAGTAAAAGTGCAGGGGGTAGATTAAGGTTACATGGCTGGAGGGTGATGGGCAGTCCTGGGAGCAGAATCCAATTGTAACTCTGAAGCCCTAGTTCTTTTGCCATCCACACTGTCCCCTAAACGAGCATCCATTGTGCTCCTGAGACAGAGAAGGAGAAATGGTTTTCTTGCTTGCCCTTTTACCAAGTTGAGTGTTCACATCACAGCCCTGTCTGTGTTCTCTTACAGGACAGATAGAGGAGCTGGCTTACGTCACAACTAGTGAGTACCGGTTTGACAGGAGGGAGAAGTCTGTGGTTTGCACCGTGTCCTCAGACTGCACTGTGCGTGCCTGGGATTTGCATGAGGTGAGCAGGCCCCCAGGAAGGGAAGGTGAGGATGACATTGATTGAATCCTTACTGTGTCCTTGGTCAAAGGGTCTCAGGCCCTTTATCTTTATGATCTCATTTAATCATCATGGAAAACTACTGAGGTGAGGAGTGGGAACCTTATTTTGCAGATGAGAAATCTGAGCTTGCAAGAGGATCAATTAGTGTGCCAGGTCACACTGGTAACAAGCACGAGTGGACCCGTGTTTGAAACTTGAGTCTGACTAGTCTCAAGTGACACATTTTTGGCTTCTTGCTGCACTGACTTTACCAACAGCGCCTGCTGGGGGCCGTGTTGGCGCCTGCTTGGGATGGCTGCTGCCATGCTGTCCCTCGCACCTTCATGTGAGCGTCATCGGACTTTGATCTGAAGCCACGCTGTCATGTGATTCTCCACATGGGGACCGATGCTGGCCACTGGGTGGTTTTGCCTAGATAATTACAACTTTCATTTATGCCCACGTGTGAAAACCTGGATAACTAAATTAATACTTCAAACTTTGTTGGTGCTTATGGTTAAGAAGTTTTCATAGCCATTTTCTCATTACAGCAGCCAAGCAGGGTATTCGTTATTATCATCCTAATTTTATAGAAGGATACATTGGGACTGAGACAGGGAAAGTGTCCTTAGTCTTGAACCATGTGGTCGCCCTGCAAATCCAGGAGTTCTGCCTGGGGCCACATAGATGGAACACGACCTCCTAAAACGGATATTTTCCTGGAAAACTGTCAATTATTTCACATGTTTGAATGTCCTAGACAGGCAAAGGTACCTTTACTGTCTTATTTTATTATGTAAATAAACAGTCTCTTGGGAAGTGAGTGCTCACCTCTCACTGTTCATCAGGTGCTGCAAGTGGATGCTGCCTCTAAAAAGTAGCAGGTTCCTCTCAAGTTAACTAACACAAGACAGCAGCAGCAGGGGGGGAGGAGGGGCCGCCCACCAGGGTGTCAGGAGACCAGGTGGAGTTCAGGTCTCCGCTGCACCCTCACTCCTTG